>NC_092353.1:45767644-46102953 GCF_963676685.1 Mytilus edulis | reverse complement strand
AATTGTGCACTAGTTCAGTTTAAATGGACGTCTCACTTTACTCCAAAACATTTTAATGAAGAAATATTAGAAAATATATAAGACTTAAAAAGGCCAGAGGCTCATGACTTGGGACAGGCGCAAAAATGCGGCGGGGTTAATATAAAAAGAAGATGTGGTATTATTGCCAATGAGACAACTCTCCACAAGAGACCAAAATGACACAGAAATTAACAACTATAGGTCACCGTACGGCCTTCAACCATGAGCAAAGCCAATACCGCATAGTCAGCTATAAAAGGCTCCGAAATGACTATGTAAAACAAATCAAACGAGAAAACTAACGGCCTCATTTATGTAGAAAAAAACGAATGAAAAACATAACTTACGTATACAGGCTCCTGAACATGATTCGTGAGATCTCAACATTCCTCCTATACCTCTAGCCAATGTCAAATAAAGAAGCACATGATACATGCAACAAGCGTCTTCTTTTGGAGTGGAGTACACTTCACTACTCAATGATTTTATAATCTTGCAAATATTTTATTTCAGATGTTCCTGATTCTAAAACATTTGATGTAACTCTAATGATTACGTTACTTAGAAACCTAACCAACCTGTCCTCTTCCTGTGGTGAATATGACCAGTTACCATCTGATAATGAAACTTCACCAACCTCAGATTTAGCCAGGATAAAATATTACAGAAACATCATGGCTCACCTGGATGAGGGGAAAATAGACGACTCTACATTCAATACTACATTCACAACAGCATGGGACATTATAACTAACGTAATTTCATTTTAAATGATATATTGTTTACCACATTTATTAGAAATTTAATATTGTACCCCTTTCCATCTTAAATATTGATCAGTGGAATAACACAAGTACATGTTTACAAACCCTACAGAAGAATCGGTACAGGTTGAGTATCTTCAGCTGCTGTTAAAATTCGACAGGAGGGGTCATTAATAAGCCTTTGTCCGTCAGACATCCAGAAATCGGTTTCCGTTCTCTAACTCAAGTTTGGCGTAACCCTGAAACTTATACACAATGCTTATTACTACGAAAATCAGATCTAATACGAATTTGGGTAGCTTCTTTATTACTGTTCATAAGGTATGTTTCTTTAAAGCGTTATATGCAATTGGGTGCATCGCATCATTCATCTGTAACCCATGGACACATGACTTCTATACATTTACAAAAGATTCTGTGCATGACCAACGTATCTGTACATGCCATATACGTTTGCTATGTACTGGTTGTAAAATTTGTATTTTTTTTACATTATATCTTTCCAGCCCCCTGAATGAAAGGTTTTTCTCGTCATTTGGCATCAATCGTCCACCGTCCTAACTTTACTTTACAGCATTTGCTTCCTCTGAAACCACTACATTTTTATGATTTGTATTTTTTGATTGATTATCTTTTGATTGATTATTTTTATTTTTTGATTGATTGATTGACAGCTATAACAGCTATCTACAAAAATGTAACTGACCTATTAATTATGTTTCATTTTAATAACAAATCTTTGCTAGAATAAGATCTATAAAAGTAAGACACACTTTACCTCTGTTTCTTTCGCATCCCTTGAAATACATCAAAAGAGACCTGAGAATATTTGCTGTCTCAGAATTTTTAAAATTTTTTTTTAATATGATAGTTTAGATAGTCAGATTGGCTGCATCACAGCACTGATATGCTTAATTTTTTAACAAATTGTATACTAATCTATAAATATAAAATATGTGTAATGTCAATATAACTGGAAGTCGACCAAACGAATGACTTGTTTTATAAGTATTATAGATGTTCAACATTTTTCTCTAAAAAGTAAAAACACAATAATAATGAACTCAGATAAAAATTCAAAACGGAAATGCAAAATCAAAAGCTCAAACACATCAAACACACCAAATGAATGATAAACAGCTGTCATATTCCTAACTTGGTTTAGGCATTTCCTGATGTAAAAAAATAGTGGACTGAACCTGGTTTTATAGCTAGCTAAACCTATCAGGACAACTAATAAAACATGAGTGTGATAAGTCATATTTACCTTTGTTATATGCAAAGATCATCAAGTACTGAATCAGACTAATTAAGTAAAGTCGAGACCTAGTCGAGTACACTTAAGTACAGTTAAGTACAGTCGAGACAATGTCGAGACTAGTCGAGTAAAATGTGTGCTCGATTTTACTGGTCGAGCACAAAAACTGGTCAATTCAGACTGTGAGGAGTTTGGAGTGTATTTAACTGATGAAGACTGTTATTTGTACATTTCTAGGCTATCATTAGATTAGGTGAACAACCACTGAAGCAGGAGTGTGATAAATATATTGTCTTTAGTTTCATCCCTTTCTTTCCAAAACGAAATTGAAAATGTTCTTTATTCATCAATCTACTATGAAAAAAAGGTGTCAAACTTTCTGTTCAGCAACCCTGGAATCTCAACCATCTCAAATCGTCCTTTCTGTAATAAATAAAACCCCATAAATGAGAAATGTAAAATCGAAAGTTTATAAAATTCGATAGCTCATGTAAAGTTTCTTGCAAATAGGTGAAAATGTTTTTGAGTTATGTCTGAAAACTGGAAAATCCCCCTTTTTGTAATGATAAAACCTAAATCCTAATGCAACAACGTTTGTAACGTTCATTTTGATTTGATAACGTCACTTATTTACATGGCATCAATTGACAACTGATAACAATATTGTATTTTAAGATCCGACGGCATCAATAGGATATTTGATGGTCGCAAATACCCGTTTACTGTCTCCGCTAACGCGTCGTCAGTAAAATTAATTTGCAACCATCAAATCCCTAATTGATGCCATCGGAGCTTAAAATATAATACAGTTATCTCCTAAATAGTAAGTTATGCTATTCGTTGATTAGGTGGGCAACCAATGCAGCAGGAGTGTGATAAGTCAAATTCACCTTTTTAACCACTGAAGCAGGAGTGTGATAAGTCAAATTCACCTTTTTGAACCACTGAAGCAGGAGTGTGATAAGTCAAATTCACCTTTTTTAACCACTGAAGCAGGAGTGTGATAAATCAAATTCACCTTTTTTAACCACTGAAGCAGGAGTGTGATAAGTCAAATTCACCTTTTTTAACCACTGAAGCAGGAGTGTGATAAATCAAATTCACCTTTTTTAACCACTGAAGCAGGAGTGTGATAAGTCAAATTCACCTTTTTTAACCACTGAAGCAGGAGTGTGATAAATCAAATTCACCTTTTTTAACCACTGAAGCAGGAGTGTGATAAATCAAATTCACCTTTTTTAACCACTGAAGCAGGAGTGTGATAAGTCATATTTATTTCTGTTAGTTGTACATTTCTTGGCTATCAGTAGATTAGGTGGACAACCAATGAAGGAAGCAAGAGTGTGATAAGTCAAATTAAACCTTTGTTATTTGTACATTTCTATGCTATTACAAGATTGGGTGGACAACCAATGAAACAGGAGTGTTATAAGTCAAATTCACCTTTATATTTTTTAAATAATGCAGACTGTTCTCTGTTCATTTCTAGACTATTATTTGGATGGAGAGTTGTCTCATTGACACTCATACCACATCTTCCTATATCTATCAGCAGATCAGGTGGACAACCAAGAAGTCATAATAAAATTTGTTATTTAGCTGATGAAGACTGTTCTCTATACATTTCTAGGCTATTAGTAGGTTAGCTGAACATTCAACGAAGCAGTAGTGTGATAAGTCATATGTACCTTTGTTGTTTAACTGATGAAGACTGAACATTTTCAGACTATTGTTTTTTTTTCCTCGTGACTAAATGTTGTAACCTGGCCATACTAACCTTTGTTATTCTATTACTGATGAAGAATGATCTTTATTCATTTCTAGGCTATCGGCAGATTAGGTGGACAAACAATGAAAGACGAGTGTTATAACTTGAAGGTGAAGATACTGGACCAGACTAATCAGGAAATAATGATGGATATTAAACGGTCAAAAGATGAAATGTCGGAACTGAAAAAGTCAGTGAAGAGCTTGAATAATTCAATGAAGAGCTTGAAGATAACAAAAAAAGCTATGAAAGTTGAAGTGAAAAGGTTGAAAACATCCAATGAAGTATTGACAGTAGAAGTTAAAAGGTTGAAGAAAGCCAATACAGATACAGTTCCGTGGAATATTAGAGGTAAATATTTGGCAGTCAACAATTGTAATATTTAAGGAGGAGGTTCAATTTTGGTTAAATTGGCCCTAAAATCAAATATGCAATGTATTTAAACATTCATTTTTATATGAACGCAAAAATTTTTGTGTGTCGTATATTCAATGGTATGATGTTGTTGTCTGCGTCGTCTGAGTCGTCGTCGTCCGAAGACGCATTTAGTTTCCGGACAATTACTTTAGTTTTAGTGAATGGATATCTATCAATTTTAAAAAGAAGGTTCAATACCACTAAGGGAAGGTTGGGATGATTTTGGGGGTTGTGGTCCAAATAGTTTAGGAATTGGGGGCCAAAAAAGGGTCCAAATAAGCATTTTTCTTGGTTTTCGCACATTAACTTTATTATGAGTAAATAGAAATCTTTGACATTTAAACACAAGGTTACTAACCACAAAAAAAGGTTGGGACTGATTTTTAGAGTTTTGGTCCAAATAGGTTAGGAATTAGGGGCCAAAAGGAAATTAAACTTTGTTTGATTTCATCAACAATTGAATAATTGAGGTTCTTTTATATGCCGAATCTAACCGTGCATGTAGATTCTTAATTTTTAGTCCCGTTTTCAAATTGGTCTACATTAAGGTCCAAAGGGTCCAAAATTAAACTTAGTTTGATTTTGACAAAAATTGAATTCTTGGGGTTCTTTGATATGCTGAATCTAAACATGTACTTAGATTTTTGAATATGGGCCCAGGTTTCAAGTTTTCATCAAATATTGAACTATTGGGGTTCCTTGATAAGCCGAATCTAACCGTGTATTTAAAATCTTGATATTGGGTCCCGTTTTCAAATTGGTCTACAGTAAGGTCAAAAGGGTCCAAAAAAAAATTTAGTTTGATTTTAACAAAAATTTAATTCTTATGCTGAATCTTAACATGAACTTAGATTTTTGATTATGAAGGCAGTTTTCAAGTTAGTCCAAATTGAGGTTAAAAATTAAACTCTGAATATATGAGGTTCTTTGATATGCTAAATCTTTGGCCCAGTTATCAAATTGTTCAGCATTTAGGACTAAAGGGTTCTAAATTGAACTTTATTAGATTTCTTTAAAAATGGAATTCTTGGGGCTCTTTGATATGCTGAATCTTCCATGTATTTTGATTTTGGATATTGGACCATAATAGGTAAATGTCCAATTTAAAAGTTTTTAAGTTCTTAGACCACAATCATTCTGTGTCAGAAACGTATGTTGTGTCAACTATTTAATCACAATCCAAATTCAGAGCTGTATCACGCTTGAATATTGTGTCCATACTTGCCCCAACTGTTCATGGTTCAACTTCTGCGGTCGTATAAAGCTGTGCCCTGCGAAGCACCTGGTTTTATATAAATAAGGCCACTAGTTTTCTCGTTTTAATTGTTTTACATTGTCATACCACATCTTCATTTTTTTATCTGATATTTTAGGTATCACCAGCCCAGTAGTCAACACTTCGGTGTTGACATGAATATCAATAATGTGGTCATTTTTACAAATTTCCTGTTTACAAAACTTTGAATTTTCGAAAAATTAAGGATTTTCTTATCTCAGGTATAGATTACCTTAGCAGTATTTGGCACAACATTTTGGAATTTTGAATCCTCAATGCTCTTTAACTTTGTACTTGTTTGGCTTTATAAATATTTTGATATGAGCGTTACTGATGAGTCTTATGTAGACGAAACGCGCGTCTGGCGTACTAAATTATAAACCTGGCACCTTTGATAATTAATTACCATTTTATTCTTAAATTATTTTTTTACAAAAATCTTCTCCTCTGAAACTACTGGGCCAAATTTAACCAAACTTGTCTACAATCATCATTAGGGTTTCTAGTTTAAATAAACTCTTATTACAGAGATATGTCTTGCCTTTTTGTAATTTTGATAATCCAAATTCTGAAATCAAAATAGCAATACTTTAACATCTTACACAAGTTATGCAAATATTAAAAGTCAATGAACCATGACTGAGTACATGGCTCAATAATCTTCATGTATATGAGATGTGCCAATGCTAATACAACTGCATACCAAATACAATTGACTTATTATAAGTCGTTCCCAAACCTAAATACAAACATTAACTTGTAAACTATGAAAAATATAAAAAAAAGTTTCAAAGTCAGTGAACGATGAAGAGGGGTAGGGGCTATAAAATCTACATGGGAACGATACTTGAAGATACCAATAAATATGCATACCAAATATCATTGACTTAACATTAGAAGTTCATCTTAAACTGATCTAATCACAAACTAATAAATGTAAACTAAGATTAGTTTCAAAGTTATTAGACTGTGATTGAGAATCGAGGCCAAATATTCCCCATGGAAATGAGATGTGCCAATGCTTATACAACTGAATGCAAATTAACATTGGCCTTCCATTAATGGTTCCACTTGAACTGACCTAATCACAAGCTAAGACATGATAACTTTGAAAAAGTTTCAAAGTCAATAGACCTTGACTTAGGGGGTGGAGCCAAATTATCTCCATGGAAATGAGACATGCCAATGCTTATACAACTGCATACCAAATATCATTGACCTACCACTTGTGGTTCCACATAAACTGACATAATCACAAACTAATACATGTTAAATAAGCAAAAGTTTCAAAGTCAATAGACCATGACTGAAGGGGCAGGGTCAAATAATCTCCATGGAAATGAGATGTGCCAATGCTTATACAACTGCATACCTAGTATGATTGACCTACCACTTGAGGTTCACCATAAACTAGACATAATTACAAACTAATACATTGTTGACACCATTGCCGCCGTCGCCGCCGCCGACGCCGGAAACAGCATACCTATGCATACCTATGTCTCGCTTTTTGACTCCGTCAAGGTAAGACAAAAATGTATCTGAAACTGAAATAGTTAGAGCAAATCTGACTACTTAAAATTGTCATTAGGTCAAAATCCATCTGTCCTGAAATTTTCAGTTGATTCAGGCAATATATTGTTGGGTTGCTGTCCCTGAGTTTGTAATTTTAAGAAAATTTTGCAGCTTTTGGTTTTTATCTTGAATTTTATTATAGATAGAGATAAACTGTAAACAGCAATATAATGCTAAAAATAAGTCAACATGAACAAAATGGTCAATTGACCCCTAAAGGAGTTAATGCCGTTTATGGAAATTTTTTTTAAATTTTCATAAATTTTGTAAATTTTTACAGAATATTTTTCACTGTAACTACTGGGCCAAGTTCATTATAGATAGAGATAATTGTAATCAGCAAGCATGTTCAGTAAAGTAAGATCTACAAACACACCATCATCACCAAAAAAACATATTATGCACATAGGCCAAGGTGAGCGACACGAGCCTCTAGTTATTTTTAGACTTTTTCTGAAATTGCGATTTAATGGTAGATTTTTAAAATCGTTTCTGTTAAATTTACTGACAATTTTTATTTAATAAGTCTCGATTAAAACTTTTACAAAATTTATTACAGGGGCGAATCCAGCCATTTTAAAATGTAGTCACAACCCATAGTACCTATATGTTCCCATTAAAATGCATCGATCGTCCAACAGTCCCCCCTCCCCCCCCCCCCCCCCCCCCCCGAATCCTTCACGGCAAATCGGTGTTAGAAAAAAAATCATTACTGAAAGGGTTATTTAGTTTGGATTAATTGCGTTTGCATTTCTCTTCCTCAATGATATGCGTAGAGAAGATGTAATATTACCTAGATTTAAAATGTTAAATAAACAGACAATACGTTTCTCTTTCCAATCTTTTATCCCCCCACCCCACAAATTTCTTTTCATCTACTGTATTAAATACACGTCCATCAAAATGAAGTCTGGTTGATCCTTAGCTTAATTCTCCCTTAAAGGGGCACTAGCTACGAGATATATAAACAATCTAAAGTTTGATTTTTTTCTGTTCAATCAATAATGAAAGTGAAATAGTGAAATAACAATTCGCTTTTTGCAGCCAAAGGGTTCAATTTTGTCAAATTACGTTAAGAAACATTGATAATTAGTTATTCACTTGCAAGTGAATGAGTCGACCTCTTTAAATCCGTATTCATGTGAACTTCAATTTAACCTCAGCTAGAAATTGACAACGCATGCATTGTACGTGTACTGGTTATTTAAAGAAAAAGAATGTCAACAATGAAAGTGAAACTACGGTAAATCATTTGATTACTAATTCGATGCACATAAACCCATTCTTATACGCTTAAAAGCAATGAGAAACATCTATTTTTAATCTATAAAATAAAATCAAACAGACCTATACAAATCCACTTGCACGTGTTGGTTTAATCTATTCATATCTTTATTTATGTTTACATCACTTATATGGTCATCTGAGGTCAAATCGATAGTTAATTAGATGGCGTCTGGACTAAAATACACACGAAACGAACCTATATATTATCTACCCCATGCTCTGTAAACTGTTTATTTTAGACTTTTGATAGTTTGGATAAATGTTTTACATTGTTATAAATCATATATGAGAATTTGAGTCAAATCGGTGACCATGAATTTGACAGCTAGTGCCCCTTTAATATGATCATCATTAAATTGGATAAAAAAGTCACTTTATAGGAATAAATATTCAAAAAGTCGTTATAAATTTCCTTGAGTCTAAAGCTAATCTAAATCAGATTTTTGTTATTCGGATATTCTTAGATGCATTTCTTTTTTGGCAGAAATTACCAAAATTTGTTTTAACTATTTTTCTCACTTTAAAACACTGATTTAAGATTTACGTTGTTCACAAAATATGACGCAATATTTTATGTCCAAGCTTAGATAAAATAAAGAAGGAATAAGAAACCTTTCTTTTTTCCTATTTGAAACTACGATATTTGTACAAAGTTCAACTTTGTCGTCATTTTAAGGTGGCTAGGGAGTCTTAATTAAGAATTATAGAATTTTTTGATAACTTGATAAATGAAGTTTTTTAATGCTTTTTTTAAAAACATATTTAAAAGAATGGGTCACCGGACTTTTTTTCACGCTACGGATTGTGCAAAATTGTCAGATTTTGTAAAGATTATGCATGGAAAATCAAAATGTGTGTGATGAAAAGAAAACGTACTATCAGAACTTTAAGATAAAATGTGAGAAGATTGCTCTTATAACGTGCTTTCAGATAAGAAAAAGAAAAAATGGGGTCACCGAACTTGTTTTTTTGCTACATATCAAAATAGTTAAATTCATTTCTATTATAAAAATTACTTTATCTGAGTTATCTCCCCTTATTTGGCAAAGTTGATAACACAAACATGCTTTTTAGCTCACCTGGCCGAAAGGCCAAGTGAGCTTTTCCCATCACTTGGCGTCCGGCGTCCGTCGTCGTCGTCCGTCGTCGTCGTCCTGCGTTAACTTTTACAAAAATCTTCTCCTCTGAAACTACTGGGCCAAATTAAACCAAACTTGGCCACAATCATCATTGGGGCATCTAGTATAAAAAATGTGTCCGGTGAACCGGCCAACCAACCAAGATGGCCGCCATGGATAAAAATAGAACATAGGGGTAAAATGCAGTTTTTGGCTTATAACTCAAAAACCAAAGCATTTAGAGCAAATCTGACAGGAGTAAAATTGTATATCAGGTCAAGATCTATCCGCCCTGAAATTTTCAAATGAATCGGATAACTTGTTGTTGGGTTCCTGCCCCTGAATTGGTAATTTTAAGGAAATTTTACTGTTTTTTGTTATTATCTTGAAAATTATTATAGATAGAAATAAACTGTAAACAGCAATACTGTTCAGCAAAGTAAGATTTACAAATAAGTCAAAAAGACCGAAATTGTCAGTTGACCCATATAGGAGTTATTGCCCTTTATAGTCAATTTTTAACCATTTTTCGTAAATCTTAGTAATCTTTTACAAAAATCTTCTCCTCTGAAATTACTGGGCCAAATTTATCCAAACTTGGCCACAATCATCTTTGGGGTATCTAGTTTAAAAAATGTGTCCGGTGACCCGGCCAACCAACCAAGATGGCCGCCACGGCTAAAAATAGAACATAACGGTAAAATGCAGTTTTTGGCTCATAACACAAAGACCAAAGCATTTAGAGCAAATCTGACATGGGGGGTAAAATGTTTATCAGGTAAAGATCTATCTACCCTGAAATTTTCAGATGAATCTGACAACCTGTTGTTGGGTTGTTGCCCCTGAATTGGTAATTTTAAGGAAATTTTGCTGTTTTTGGTTATTGTCTTGAATATTATTATAGATAGAGATAAACTGTAAACAGCAATAATGTTCAGCAAAGTAAGATTTACAAATAAGTCAACATGACTGAAATGGTCAATTGACCCCCTAAGGAGTTATTGTCCTTTATAGTCAATTTTCAACAATTTTTATAAAATTTGTTAATTTTTTATTAACATTTGCCACTGAAACTACTAGGCCAAGTTCATTATAGATAGAGATAATTGTAAGCAGCAAGGATGTTCAGTAAAGTAAGATGTACAAACACATCACCATCACCAAAATACAATTTTGTCATGAATCCATCTGCTTCCTTTGTTTAATAGTCACATAGATCATGGTGAGCGACACAGGCTCTTTAGAGCCTCTTGTTTGGAGAAATTACAGCTGTAATTATGATAAAACACACAATTTTCTATGTTTATATCAAAAGTCTCATACATAAATTACATACAACTCTCAAAATTTGCACATTTCATCAAATATCTAAATCAAAGTTCTCTGCTTCTTCAAAATCCAAGATGGAGGTAGACACCCGAGCCACTTGGCAGATGGCGGATTCGGTGGTGGTGACTTATATGTCTTTCACCCTTGGATTTGACAAAGTATCGTGTTTTAGCATTATCAATATTATTTTTAGTGTCGCTTCACACGGTGATATATAAAAAAAAAATATAGAATAAAGTCCCTTTCAAAATTCAGGAACAGGCCCTAAAGATTAAAATAGATTTGAACTTTGCAGTATAACTGAGATGGTTAATGCACACCTTTGCTTTTCATTATCTAGATTATAGCACAGTTAGAACAAAGTGATTTTACCCTTGTCATGTGTTAAACAATATTCATTACTCGATGCATTTTACACGTTGATATATATACACAAATTCGTACATACACGAAACTACAAAGTTAAAAATACGTTTAAAGGCATTATCAATAAAATAAAATCAACTGTAAAATAAAACTTCAAGAAATTGGTCAAAAATTAATTAAAATATCATCAATGACTAGGTAAAAAAAATCAATAACTTTTAAGAAAAATTATGTTGCTGAAACTAGTTTCTATCAAAATAGTTCAAAAAGCAAGAAAAATATTATAGACTTGTTGGATAAAGACTAAAGGGTAATTAAAGTGACAACAACCCAACAACACCAAACATCAAACGAAATCTAGGGCCAATGCCTATATAAATAGAGACAATGATTCTGCCTCTTTACTTCAATAAAATGGTCAAAATTAGTTGAATTATTTGAAACTAGCAAACTCTTGTTTGTGGTGAAAAATAAAAATTCAGACAATATCAAAATATTCGAACTGCAGAATAATCTAAATAAAGACAGCAACAAAGATTTTATTATTCATTTTTTTAGCACAAATTAAGGAGATCCTTGAGGAGTGGAAGGACAATGAAAAGATGTTTATAACAACAGAAGCTTCCAAACATGTACTTAAATGTATAAAGGAGAACAGTTGTGTAACTATTACTGCTAGTTCTGGTGTTGGTAAGACTGCAATACTCCGACATGTGTCTTTACAAATGGCAGGTGAAGGGTACGATATACTTCTAGTTACAGATCCAGGTGATATTGTCAAGCTTTATAACCCAAATCAGGAAACATTGTTTGTTATTGATGATTTATGTGGAAACTATTCTTTAAACCAAACCGACATGAAAGTTTGGGAACCTGTCATGGAGAGAATTAAAAAGATCCTTTCAAATAAGCTTGCCAAGATAATTGTAGCATGTCGATTACAAGTATATCAGGATGACAAGTTTGAATGTTTATCAGTTTTCAAATCATGTGTATGTAAACTATTATCAGAAAGCATGCGCTTGACAAAAACTGAAAAGGAGTCAATAGCTGAGTTATATCTGAAAAGTAAAGCTCCTGAGATTATAGATTATTATGATTTATATGATTGTTTCCCACTTTTATGTAAATTATATAATGAAAATCCTGCACTTAATATCACAGATTTTTTCCAAAACCCATTTACAGTTTATGAAGCAGAGATAGACAAACTGCAGAAGAAAGGATTTTCTAGTAAATATTGTGCTTTGGCTTTATGTGTCATGTTTAACAACAATTTAAAGGAAGATACATTAACAGAGGAGGTGAATGAAGAAACAATAACTATTATTGAGAACACTTGTGAGGCATGTAGACTGGATAGAGGGACATCAAAGATTACTTTACAGGATGAACTGAACTCACTTATACATACATTCCTGAAAAAGGAGGAAAACATGTACACAACTATTCATGATAGAATGTTTGACTTTTTAGTGTACTACTATGGACAGAAAATGATCCACTGCTTGATAAAGAATGCACATAGTAGTTTGATCAAGGACAGATTTTTACTAAAAAAACAAGACAATATGGATCAGTTCATGACAATTGTGCCTCCTAAGTATCATGAAATGTACATACAAAGATTGATTAATGACTGGTTAAAAGGTGAAGTCGATGTTGTGCATTGTAACATCAATATGGAGATACCTCAGTTCAGACAGAGATTTCTATGTGTTTTGAATGAACTGGACGTATCTTACCAGAGACAATTAGCACACACCTGTGATGTATATATCAACAATACTGTTCTGTCATGGCTTTGTTTTATAGGTGACATTCCTATGATTAATTGGTGTGTTAATCATGGTGTTGATATTAATCAGTGTGGGAGTGATGAGATGACATCATTGTATATAGCTGTCCAAAAAGGTTGGACAGAAATAGTTAGGATGTTATTAGACATTGGAGCAGATTATAATAAATGTAGCACTAATGGTTGGTCACCTGTTAAGTGGGCTTGTAGTGAAGGACATACTGAAATAGTAAGGATGTTGTTAGACATTGGAGCAGATTATAATAAATGTCACAATGATGATTGGTCACCTGTAATGAGTGCTTGTATTGAAGGACATACTGAAATAGTAAGGATGTTGTTAGACATAGGAGCAGATTATAATAAATGTGACAATGATGGTTGGTCACCTGTAATGTGGGCTTGTAGTGAAGGACATACAGAAATAGTAAGGATGTTGTTAGACATTGGAGCAGATTATTATAAATGTGACAATGATAAAGATTGGTCACCTTTAATGATTGCTTGTAGTAAGGGATATACAGAAATAGTGAGGATGTTGTTAGACATAGGAGTTGATTATAATGAATGTGACAATAATGGTTTCTCACCTCTGATGTATGGTTGTAGTGGTAGACATATCGAAATAGTAAGGATGTTGTTAGAAATAGGAGCAGATTATAATAAATGTGACAATAATGGTAGGTCATCAGTAGTAATTGCATCTGAAAAAGGTCACAGTGAAATAGTTAGTTTGATAAATGAACATTCAAGGAAAATTACTGTGATATACAGCAGAATATGAATGAGGTATAAGTTATATTGATATATTGCTGGTTACATATGTGGGGACGATTTCTTATTATCTGACTCTAAATAACAAACAACAGGTTTACAGTTGACGTTTACTTGTTACTATAACTAAAGCTAATGTGACGTCGCCGATGTGACGTCGACCTGGAAGACAAAGGTAATTCGAGTCGTTGCCGGTCCTGCGGCCTTCACAACAACATATACAGTCAAAGGCAGAAGTCTTCGTTTTTCATACAAATTATTTCGAAGATTTAAAATTTAATGTTGAATTCACCATCATGTTTTATACTTTGTACTCAATCTGTTAATTATTTATAAATATAATTTTATTCTAACATTTGCCACTGTGATCAAAAACTTTCATCACAGAAGTCTGAGAAATATAAAAATATGAAGATGTGGTATGGTTGCCAATGAGACAACTCTCAATTAGAGATCTAATGACCTAAAAGTTAACAACTATAGGTCACTGTACGGAAATGGTTTTAGCATAATTGATGGCGTTGGTTTTCTTATTTGAATTGTTTTCCAATTTGTAATGCCGAGGTTTTTTGTTGTTGTTATTTGCAAGAAAATGGGGTTCAATATTTTAACAAATTTATAAAGATTATTTATCAATTATTTATTTATTATTAATAGGCAAATCAGTCTTTTTAGAAAAGCGATTAAAGACGCAATAATATATCATGATTGTTAAAATCGATAACTTTTTTGTGACCAAATTCAGATCAAAAGAGGGACGAAAGATACCAGAGGGACAGTCAAACTCCTAGATAAAATGTCACTGCTTTCAAGTTTTAGTAAAATAACATGAATAAATAGACAAATGAGGGCACTGGATTTGGTTTAGTAAAATTTGTATACGACCGCAACTATAAATTTAGTTTAAGTAAATAGAAATCTAAGAAATTTTAACACAAGGTTTAATACAACAATAGGAAGGTTGGGATTGATTTTGGGAGTTTTGGTCCCAACAGTTTAGGAATTAGGCCCAAATAAGCATTTTTCTTGGTTTTCGCATAATAGCTTTAGTATAAGTGAATAGAAGTCTATGAAATTTAAACATAAGGCTTATGAACACAAAAGAATGGTTGGGATTGATTTTGGGAGTTTTGGTCCCAACAGTTTAGGAATTAGGGACCAAAAAGGGGTCCAAATAAGCATTTTTCATGGTTTTCACACTATAACTTTTCATGGTTTTCACACTATAACTTTACTATAAGTAAATAGAAATCTGTGAAATTTAAACACAAGGTTTATGACCATAAAAGGAAGGTTGGGATTGATTTTGGGGTTTTGGTCCCAACAGCTTAGGAATTAGGGGCCCAAAGGGTCCAAAATTAAACTTTGTTTGATTTCATCAACAATTGAATAATTGGGGTTCTTTTATATGCCGAATCTAACCGTGCATGTAGATTCTTAATTTTTAGTCCCGTTTTCAAATTGGTCTACATTAAGGTCCAAAGGGTCCAAAATTAAACTTAGTTTGATTTTGACAAAAATTGAATTCTTGGGGTTCTTTGATATGCTGAATCTAAACATGTACTTAGATTTTTGAATATGGGCCCAGGTTTCAAGTTGGTCCAAATTGGGGTCCAAAACTAGACTTTGTTTGATTTCAACAAAAATTGAATCCTTGGGGTTCTTTGATATGCTGAATCTAAACATGTATTTATTTTTTTTGTTTATAGGCCCGTTGGTATAAATCGGGATCCAAAATTTAACTTTGTTTGATTTCAACAAAAAATGAATATATCGGGTTCTTTGATATATGCTGAATCTAACCATGTATTTAGATTTTGGATATTGGACCATAATAGGTAAATGTCCAATTTAAAATTTTTAAGTTTTTAAGTTTAAGTTCTTAGACCACATTCATTCTGTGTCAGAAACCTATGTTGTGTCAACTATTTAATCACAATCCAAATTCAGAGCTATTCATGGGAATTCACATCAATATTCATAAGTATTCGATGTAAGTAAATTGCATTAGTCTGTACAGTAGATGTGAACCTGACGTAGAAAAAGCCAGTATTGCATTGATCCGTACTTGAGGTACAGTAGATGTGTACCTGACGTAGACAAAGCCAGTCTGAAGTTTAAATGGAATGGAGTTGGATGTATGTAGATTAAATTGGTCTGTACTAAAGGTACAATTGATTTTTACGTCCAGTAAACAAAGCCTGTGGAAAGTTTTCATTGGAATACACATCACTATTCATAATATTTGGATGTATGTAAGTTGCATTGGGCTGTACCTGAGGTTCAGTAGATCTGTTCCAGAAGTAGAAAAAGCCCGTCCAAAATTTAAATGGAAGCATACACAAATATTCATCAGAGTTGGGTGTATGTATATAAAATTGGTCTGTACTAGAAGAGGGACAGTCAAAGTCATAAATCTCAAATAAACTGACAACACCATGGCTAAAAATGAAAAAGACAAACAGACAAACAATAGTACACATGACACAACATAGAAAACTAAAGAATAAACAACACGAACCCCACCAAAAACTAGGGGTGATCTCGGGTGCTCCGGAAGGGTAAGCAGATCCTGCTCCACATGTGGCACCCGTCGCGTTGCTTATGTGATAACAAATCCGGTAAATAGTCTAATCCGGTAGGTCACATTCATGAAAGGGAAGGGGATTGCAGTTACGACGTAAGGAACATATCCGATATCATTTGTGAAACTGTTATTCCATAACGGTCAACCAACTCGTGATGGCGTCCGTAAAATTTACGAAGGGATGATTTAAACTTCAACATTTGGAACTCTTGGTTTAATAGCTTCCTTGTGAGCAGCAACCCTCTATTAAGAAAATCATGATAGGAAATTCAAGCACGGGAATATCGTATCAATTGGGAGATATATACCCCGTATGCAGGTGCTACTGGAATGTTGCTACTTAGAAATGGAAAGTTCACAATTGGAAAGCTGAAATCATCTCTTTTGTCGTAAAGTTTTGTTTTCAACCGACCCTCATCGTCAATTTCTAGATGTAAGTCAAGATATGAGGCCGACTTAACTGTTTCTGTAGTATCCTTTATCTCTAGTTCGATGGGATAGATGCGTTCCACATAGTCACCAAATTTTGAATTATTTAGTGAAAGAACATCATCTATATAGCGGAAAGTCGAGTTAAAGGATATTGCTAACTTCTTGTCTTTCTTCCTAAGAAGTTCCTGCATGAAGTCGGCCTCATAATAATAAAGAAACAAGTCGGCACAAGAGGGGCACAGTTTGTTCCCATTGTAATGCCAACAGTCTGTTGACAAACACGTCCTCCGAACGTTGTCAATCAAAGAATCAAGCATCTTCATAATATTATCAGTTTCAAATTTTTTTTGTTTGAATCAGAGTGATCCTTTACAAAGTAGGATGTATCCCTCCCTAAGAAAAGATAATTCTATCTTCGTTGGCCATGCTTTTTTATGAAGCAAAGCAATACCAACTCTTTCAATTTGTCTTTTAGTTTGGAATGTGGAATACTTGTGTAAAGAGTAGAAAAGTCAAATGTTTTAATACTGTTACAAGATGAGAGAGAGTTAGATTGTATGTACTCTAAAAGATCTTTGGAATTTTTAAGTATCCACATCTGATTCACGCAACCTCTAGAATAGGCAGTTTCACAATAACTTTGAAACCCGTCTTTGATTGCTGATAAAATAGATGTTAATAATTTAGAAAGTTGTTTCGTGGAGCACTTGGAAGACCCAGCAATATACCGTTGTTTGTAAGGACACTTATGTAGTTTAGGTATCCAATACAGTGATGGAAGATCCAGTTCTTCATCTTTGGTTGAAATTCCAAAGGAACATAGAACAGACCTATGATTATCCAGGATTTTCTCTTTGGTAAGTGTCGTGAGGGTATATGTTGAGTTTCCAAGTTAATTTTCAATACCTAATTCGTTTATCAAGCAGTTGATGTAATTAGGTTTACACACAAAAGCGATGTTGTTTGGGGCTTTATCTGCGGAGACAACATATTTGTCATGGAGGTAGGATATGTGTTTTGCAACATTAAAGTCTTTAAAGATTGACGTAGCATGGGCATTGAAAGACCCATTCAATTTCTTAATTCTGATATGGTACAGTTGATGTGTCACTCAAGTAAACAAAACCTGTCGAAACTTTTGAAGGAAATACACATTAATATTCATAGGATTTTGATGTATGTAAGTTGCATTGGTCTGTACTTGAGGTACAGTAGATGTGTCCTAAAGTAGACAAAGCCTGTACAAAGTTTAGATAGAAACATACATCAATATTTATCAGAGTTGGGTGTATGTAGATTAAATTGGTATGTACTAAAAGAAAAAATGATTTGTACCTCCAGCAAACAAAGCCTCTCGAATGTTTAATGGGAATACACATCAATATTCATAAGATTTGGATGTATGTAAGTTGCATTCGTCTGTACTTGAGGTACAGTAGATCTGAACCTGTAGTAGACAAAGCCAGTCCAAAGTTTTCATGGGAATACACATCAATATTTATAAGATTTGGATGTATGCAGATTAAATTGGTCTGTACTAAAAGTACAGTTAATTTGTACTTCCAGTAGACAAAGCCTTTTGAAAGTTTTCATGGGAATACACATCAATTTTCAAAAGATTTGAATGTATTTGAGTTGCATTGGTCTGCACTTGAGGTACAGTAGATCTCTACCTGTAGAAGACAAAGCCAGTCCAAAGTTTTCATGGGAATACACATCAGTATTCATCAAAGTTGGGTGTATGTAGATCAAGTTGGGCTCTATTTAAGGTACAGTTTATTTATAACTCCAGTAGAAAAAGCCTTTTTAACGTTTTCATGGTAATACACATCAATATTCATAAGACTTTGATGTAAGTAAGTTGCATTGGTATGTACTTGTGGTACAGTAGATGTGTACCTGAAGTAGACAAAGCCTGTCCAATGTTTAAATGGAAACATACATCAATATCCATCAGAGTTGAGTGTATGAAGATAAAAGTGGTCTATGCTAAAAGTATAGTTGATTTGTACCTTCAGTAAACAAAGCCTGTCGAAAGTATTCATGGGCATACACATCAATATTCATAACATTTGGATGTATGTAAGTTGTATTGGTATGTACTTGTGATACAGTAGATTTGTACCTGAAGTAGACAAAGTATGTCCTAAGTTTAATTGGAAACATACATCAATATTCATCAGAGTTGGTTGAATGTAGATTAAATTGGTCTTTTCTTTAATTACAGTTGATTTCTACCTCCAGTAAATAAAGCCTGTCGAAAGTTTTCATCGGAAAACACATTAATATTCATAAGATTTGGATGTATGTAAGTTGCATTGGTCTGCAGTTGAGGTGCAGTATATGTGTATCTGATGTAGACAAAACCTGTCCAAAGTTTAAAGGGAAACATACATCAATATTTTTCAGAGTTGGTTGTATGTAGATTAGATTGGACTGAACTAAATGTGCAATTGATTTTTACCTCAAGTAAACAAACCTGTCGAAAGTTTTTATGGTAATACACATCAATATTCATATGATTTGGATGCATGCAAGTTGCATTGGTCTGTACTTGAGGTACAGTAGATCTGTATCTGAAGTAGAAAAAGCCTGTCCAAAATTTAAATGGAAACACACATATTCATCATAGTTGGGTGTAAGTAGATAAAATTAGTCTGTACTAATGGTACTGTTGATTTGTAACTCAAGTAAACAAAGCCTGTCGAAACTTTTCAAGGAAATACCCATCAATATTCATAGGATTTTGATGTATGTAAATTGCATTGGTCTGTACTTGAGGTACAGAAGATATGTGCCTGTAGTAGACAAAGCCAGTTCAATGTTTAAATGGAAACCTATAACAATATTTATCAGAGTTGGTTGTATGCAGATTAAATTGGTCTGACTAAAAGTACAGTTAATTTGTACTTCCAGTAGACAACGCCTGTCAAAAGTTTTCATGGGAATACACCTTAAATTTCGTAAGATTTGGATGTATTTAAGTTGCATTGGTATGAACATGAGGTACAGTAGATGTGTACCTGAAGTAGACAAAGCCTGTCCAAAGTTTAAATGGAAACATGCATCAATATTCATCAAAGTTGGGTGTATGTAGATTAAATTGGTCTGTACTAAAAGAAAACTGATTTGTACCTCCAGTAAACAGAGCCTGTAGAAAGTTTTTATGGGAATACACATCAATATTCATCAGATTTGGATGTATGTAAGTTGCATTGGTATGTACTTGTGGTACAGTAGATGTGTACCTGAAGTAGACAAAGCCTGTCCAAAGTTTAAATGGAAACATACATCAATATTTATCAGAGTTGGATGTATATGTAGATTAAATTGGTCTCTACTAAAAGAAAAAAAATGATTTGTACCTCCATCAAACAAAGCCTGTCGAAAGTTTTAATGGGAATACACATCAATATTCATTAGATTTGGATGTATGTAAGTTGCATTCGTCTGTACTTGAGGTACGGTAGATCTCTACCTGTAGAAGACAAAGCCAGTCCAAAGTTTTCATGGGAATACACATCAGTATTCATCAGATTTGGATGTATGCAGATTAAATTGGTCTCATCTTTAATTACAGTTTATTTGTACCTGCAGTAAACAAAGCCTTTCGAAAGTGTTCATTGTAATACACATCAATATTCATCAGATTTGGATGTATGTAAGTTGCATTGGTCTGCACTTAAGGTACAGTAAATGTGTACCTGAAGTAGACAAAGCCAGTCTGAAGTTTAAATGGAAACGTACCTCAATATTTATCAGAGTTGGATGTACGTAGATTAAATTGGTATGTACTAAATAAACTCATCATAGATACAAGGACTAAATTTTGTATATACCTGTACGAAAGACGCGCGTTTCGTCTACAAAAGACTCATCAGTGACGCTGAAATCCAAAAAAAAGTTAAAAAGGCCAAATAAAATACAAAGTTGAAGAGCATTGAGGACCAAAATTCCTAAACGTTTTGCCAAATACAGCTAAGGTAATCTATGCCTAAGGTAGAAAAGCCTTAGTATTTGAAAAATTGAAAATTTAGTAACAAGTTAATTTATAAATATAACCATATCAATGATAATTCATGTCAGCGCTAAAAGAAAGTTGGTTTGCACTTCAAGTAAACAAAGCCTGTCCAAAGTTTTCATGGGAATACACATCAATTTTCATAAGATTTGGATGTATGTAAGTTGCATTGGTCTGTACTTGATGTACAGTAGATGTGTATCTGAAGTAGACAAACCCTGTCCAAAATTTTAAAGGAAACATACATCAATATTTATTTAGTTTGGTTTATGTAGATAAAATTGGTCTGTACTAATGGTACAGTTAATTTGTAACTCGAGTAAACAAAGCCTGTCAAAACTTTTCATGGAATACACACCAATATTCATAGGATTTTGATGTATGTAAGTTGCAATGGTCTGTACTTGAGGTACTGTAGATGTGTTCTTGAAGTAGACAAAGCCTGTCCAAAGTTTTCATGAAAATACACATTAATATTCATAAGATTTGGATGTATGAAGATTAAATCGGTCTGTACTAAAAGTACAGTTAATTTCTACTTCTAGTAGACAAAGTCTGTCAAAAGTTTTCATGGGAATACACATCCATTTTCATAAGATTTGGATGTATTTAAGTTGCATTGGTCTGCACTTGAGGTACAGTAGATGTGTACCTGAAATAGACAAAGCCTGTCCAAAGTTTAAATGGAAACATACATCAATATTCATTAGAGTTGGGTGTATGTAGATTAAATTGGTCTGCACTAAAATTACAGTTAAAATAAATTGATTTCATATTTTTTTATTAAGTGTTATTTCCATTTGTTTAATAGTTCTATAGTTGTAGCGACGTAACGAAATGATTTCAAATCTGCTTGAGTGTGCTAATTTCAACTCTTGTATTTGTTCCAATCATCTTAGATGGTTGTCATTTGTAACTGATTTTCCTTTGTCTTTGCTTTGAGTGCATGATGGAATTGTTCTGTGATAAGTTCTAAACTATTGTCTTTCGTTTTTGCCGATGGTGTTGGTCTATATTCCTTTTTGTGTTTCTTTCTTTCATTTGATTTGGCCCTGTAATTATACATCCCGTCTTTCTGATATGGTGTCATGGTAAATGTTTGTATATATATCTGCTTGTTATAAAATTGAGAATGGAAATGGGGAATGTGTCAAAGAGACAACAACCCGACCAAATAAAAAACAACAGCAGAGGGTCATCAACAGGTCTTCAATGTAGCGAGAAATTCCCGCACCAGGAGGCGTCCTTCAGCTGGCCCCTAAACAAATATATACTAGTCCAGTGATAATGAACGCCATACTAATTTCCAAATTGTACACAAGAAACTAAAATTAAAATAATACAAGACTAACAAAGGCCAGAGGCTCCTGACTTGGGACAGGCGCAAAAATGCGGCGGGGTTAAACATGTTTGTGAGATCTCAACCCTCCCCCTATACCTCTAACCAATGTAGTAAAGTAAACGCATAACAATACGCACATTAAAATTCAGTTAAAGAGAAATCCGAGTCTGATGTCAGAAGATGTAACCAAAGAAAATAAACAAAATGACAATAATACATAAATAACAACAGACTACTAGCAGTTAACTGACATGCCAGCTCCAGACTTCAATTAAACTGACTGAAAGATTATGATTTCATCATATGAACATCAGGCACAATCCTTCCCGTTAGGGGTTTAGTATCATACCATCATAACATATATGAGAAGAACATAACCCGTGTCATGCCAACAACTGTTTTTAGAATAAATGTGTTTAGTTCCGATGCAAAGACCTTATCAGTGACTCAATATTAATGTTATAGTGATTAAGATAATAAAACGTTGACTGCTGTTCCCTTATTTTTGACATTTTTACCTTACACATGACTGTCATGCAAGTAACAGGTTTAGCAAGCTATAACACCTGTTTTAACTCACCATTTTCTACATAAGAAATGCCTGTACCAAGTCAGAAAAAAGACGGTTGTTGCCAAATCGTTTGATGTGTTTAATTTTGCAATTTGATTACGGATTTTTCGTTTTGAATTTTCCTCGGAATGCTTTATTTTTGTGATTTCTATTTTTTAATAGAAAAAAGATCCCGCTGAGAATATCTGTTTTAGTCTACGAAGGCAATTAATCCTATATAGATATACAATATCCTTGGTCATGTTGGCGTAATTTAGGATATTATATGGCAGATCATATTTTTTGTTTGCTGCTCAATTTTTTTTCATCTATCACTAATTCTGAGATTTGTGGCAAAGACACGAAAATGTTACAAAAGTCGTCATAGTAGGACAATACATCCTTTAATGAGTCATTAAATAGTTCTGGTCTCTTTGGCATTTTTGCTCATCTTGTACTGCTGATCCTTTTTTATTTGTCGGTTTTAAACATTTATTAAAATAAAAATTGTCTCTAAGTGCAGGAACTCCCTAAGGAGTCATACAAGGGTTACAGTCATATTGGCATTTTGATAGACAATGTATTGCATATTTATTATAACTTTTGAGATAATTCGATAGTAGTAACAATGAAAATTTAACCAAACATTTTCTTTTTAATGGCAATAATTTATCAAGCAGTAATCCGAACATTTTGATGAAAAAAGTGCCTAGATCTGGACTCTTAGAACGTTTTCTAAATCAGATGTTCTCAATCTATTATTTTTTTCTAAATATAACACAATAAAATACATATGGTTTATTCTAATGCTATATTTCAGCCATGGGGTAACACGAAACTTACTCTATTTACCCTATAAAAGGATCATGTACCCTTATTATGGTTGATATTTGTCCTGAGGCTTTAGAGATGAAGATTTTTGTTTGTTTAACAACAAGAACAAAAACATATTACAACCAATACCAAGTGATGTCAGTACCTTACGCAACCGTAAACAGCAAGTGCGATAAAAACCCACACAACTAGAGGCAATCACATTGCCTTCGTCGCCAGATAACCTTAAAAGGATATCCACATTGAGGCAATCAAACACAAACAATTAACCAAAACCTGGGACTATTATACTATACTCCCAGCAAAAAAATGCAAAACAGACATTATGGATATAAGTAAAATCAAACCCAGGTCCACAACAGCTTTCTAGAAATTAAGTGCTCTAAAAATGTAAGCGGTTCCAGGATCTACTAAACGCAATGGCAGTCTTTGAGTTGCTCATGGCTTGTTAAAGTGCCATCAGAAGTCTAAATTCGTAATGACTTAAACATTTAATTGGGGTTTGAATTGTGACTTTGACCAAAGTAGTCACTATTATATTTGTCATAGAAATTCCACCATTCTCATCCAAATCAGGACGGTGCACATTAAACCTTGAAAAAGATTACTTTCAACTTTATATTTAAAAATCCTTGTATAAAAGCTTATCTGTAATCAATATTCATATACCACCAATGAAATTCGTGTAGAAAATGTAAGCCAAGGATTATTGAATCAACTGATACATACAATCCATATTCTGTTGTTGCTTGAATGCATATCAAAAAGTTAAGAATTAACAAACTGAATCAATCTCTCTTATAGTCAACTCCAGTTCTCAAATGAACCTCCTTTAAATAAACTTATTCTAAAAGGTTACCTATTCAACGCTGTAATAAGATCATTGAATATTGTTTTTATTGGTATAAATATTGATTTTGTTATCAGTAAATTAAAAGCGAACTAAATATTACTAGTATGTTATATACATATACATATTCATGTACCTACAATCTGTCGATACCTGTAACTTGGCATTGCACAAGGTCATGTTTTCTCTGGCTGTTTATGACGTCTTTACACTAAATCCATTGGATGTTGGATGTGTACGGATTGATAGTTTAGTCTTAGATGCACGATTTTTTTATTAGTTGTTAGTGGCTTTGAACTAGCTGTCAGATAAATGCGAGTACTCTCAGATCTGTTCATTGCGTCTTTTTGTGTCGGGATGTATAAGTACCCGGCCCCGTCTACTTGTATTTTGTCCATCTGATGAGTTAAGCCTTTTTCGACTGATTTTTATAGTTCGTTCTTATGTTGTACTGTTATACCACTGTCCCAGGTTAGGGGGAGGGTTGGGATCCCGTTAACATGTTTAACTCAGCCACATTATGTATGTATGTGCCTGTCCCAAGTCAGGAGCCTGTAATTCAGTGGTTGTCGTTTGTTTATGTGTTACATATTTGTTTTTCGTTCATTTTTTTTACATAAATAAGGCCGTTAGTTTTCTCGTTTGAATTGTTTTACATTGTCTTATCGGGGCCAATTATAGCTTACTATGCGGAATGGGCTTGGCTCATTGTTGAAGGCCGTACGGTGACCTATAGTTGTTAATGTCTGTGTCATTTTGGTCTTTTGTGGATAGTTGTCTCATTGGCAATCATACCACATCTTCTTTTTATACCCACTGTAGATTTGTCTATACGTACTGTCATGAAATGTAGCAGACCTAACTGTGGCATTTTCTAATCCATGTTCAATAGAATAGAAGCGATCAACATTGTCATGGACTTTATCTTTATAGTGGAATATGAAATCCATGGGTTACAATGCTAACATTTACATATCAGTTAATAGTTATCAAAGGTATCAGGATTATAATTTAGTATGCCAGACGTGGTTTCGTATACATAAGACTCATCAGTGACACTCATATCAAAATAGTTATAAAGCCAACAAGTACAAAGTCAAAGAGCATTGAGGATCTAAAATTCCAAAAGGTGCCAAATACAGCTAAGATAATCTATTCCTGGAATATGAAAATCCTTGGTTTTTTCCAAAATTCAAAGTTTTGTAAACAGGAAATTTATAAAAGAATTACCACATAATTGATATTCATGTCAACACGGAAGTGCATACCTGTCAAGTTTTCAAAATGCCAATGGGGGTTTTACGTGCAAGATTGATCATATAGTCCTACAAATCCTTCAAGGGGGTCTTCAAGTATATTTTAATGTTGTTTTTTGGCTTCTTCATACTTTTACAAGACTATACCCATTGTAAAATTAATTGTTTTGTTTAAAATTATTGACTAAATTGTTCTTTCAAAATTTCCATTTTGGTGTCTCCATGGTGGAAATCCCTCGCAAATAGTGACAGTTGGCAGGTATGGAAGTGCTGACTACTTGGCTGGTGATACGATCGGGGACGAAACGTTACGTCCACCAGCAGTTGCATCGACCCAGTGGTGTAAACAGTTATCAAAGGTACCAGGATTAATAAGTGTCTTTCCAGGTATCATACTTTCAATTTAAAATATTATAAAACTGTTCTGAATTATTAAATCAAATTTGGTTGATAAAACATCAGAAGTCAGTGATCTATGTGCAAAATTAAGCCGTTTGTTTAACCATTGATGTATTACTCTAATATGTTGATTACAGTGAGTGAAATTTAAATACTTGGAAAAGAATTTGTTAAAGCAATAGTTCACTTGCTTTCCAAAACTAATTTATCTGTCTTATTTGTAATGTTTATATTATGATTTTCTCATAAAAATATTGTTTATACTAAATATATCCATGATAACACATTAGTATGTATGTGCCTGTCCCAAGTCAGGAGCCTGTAATTCAGTGGTTGTCGTTTGTTGATTTGTAACATATTTGTTTTTCGTTAATTTTTTTTATATAAATAAGGCCGTTAGTTTTCTTGTTTGAATTGTTTTACATTGTCATTTCGAGGCCTTTTATAACTGTCTATGCGGTATGGGCTTTGCTCATTGTTGAAGATCATACAGTGACCTATAGTTGTTAATTTCTGTGTCATTTTGGTCTCTATGACTGTTGTCTCATTGGCAATCATACCACATCTTCTTTTTTATAATAACTCTCAAGTATTAAAAAAAATGATTGTGCTTGAATGTGCTAAAGTAAATATGTTATTCAAGTTTTATTTATAAAATCTATAACTATATAAAGGTAAAATTTGTTGAACACAATATTAAAGTCATGAACATATATATTAAGATAATTAATACTGACCAAAATAAATAAGTATATAACACTGTAAATTCAGAAATTATTGCGATGTTTTATAAGAGTGACAGGAATATAGTTGCAATAATTTAAACTTGCATTTTGAATTTTTTTTATATGAATAAAACAGGATTTTTCTCAATATCTACAAAACTTAAAATTGCATTTTTGTCTAAAATGACAAAATCACAATAATAAATGCATGCAATATTTTCCCAATTTACAATAAACATAAATGTATAACAAAATTCATAGCAATACAATTTGTATCATTCTTATAATATTACAAACCAGAGATTGCACTATAAATTGGTTGTCATTAGAAATGCAACACCTATATCATGTATCAAAAAAGAAATAAATATAAACTTTAAACATTCATTTAGAAATTTATTGTACAATAATTTTTGCAATTTAAAAGATCTAAAATGATTTTTTTTAATTCATAGAACATTGTAGAATAAAGGGAAGATGGTAGTGCTCAATAATATAAGACTTAGTTTTGAATTTGGTCTTATTGAATTAATTGATACATTAAAAATTAAACATTCTTAGATGAATAAAGTTAAAAACCCAGATTTGTTTTTCTCTCAATCAATTTATGAGTTTTGAACAGCTGTATACTACTGATGCCTATATTCAACACAATTAAATTTTTTTTAAAATTAACAATTATATATGTAGATACAAGGAAGACAATCTTTTAAATGAACATTCTCCCATTCATGGAATGTTTTTGTAGCATCTGTACTATCAAATGAATAAAACAATTATCTGAATTCATGAATTTAGTTTAGAACAAACACCCATTGTGTTTACAATGTAAAATAAAATGTCTAAAAATCAGACAAAATGTTGAACCAGATATAGAACTACATGAATCTGACCCCTTGAAACAAAAGAAATGATATAATACCTTTCGAAAAATTAAATTACTTTAATTTAGCCTATCATTGCTCTGTGATATCTGAGAGAATGCACAGACAATTATCAGACATATTACTAATAAACTCATCATAGATACCAGATCAAAAATTTAACACTTGTGCCAGACGCATGTTTTGTCTACAAAAGGCTCATCAGTGATGCTCGAATAGACTTAAATCTTGTAAAATTTTACTTCATAGAAAAATCAGTTTTTAATTTGTGATTGTGACATCCATATTTTTAATGTAATGTCAAATTTGATGTATAAAAATTTCTGTGAGATTTTGTACTCGCAGACAAATAGTAATAAAGGGACATACATAATATGACAATGGCATACTGTAATTTCAGAAATTATTGCGTGCATAAAGGTAGCAATTTTGTAATTTTAGACTAAAATGCAATGTTATTTTATGTGATATTGAGAAAAAATCCTGTTTAATTCATTTAAAAAATTTCAAAATGTGAGATTAAATTATAGAGATTAAAACCATGTTGCATTTTTCTCAATAATAAAAACATTGCAATAATTTCTGAATTTTACATTAACTAAAAAATGGCTACTTAGAGACAATCAAAATTAAGATAAAATAAAAAAATAAACAATAAAAACAATATAAAAAAGTAGTATAACAATAACATTTAAAACAAGTATATTATTTAAGCTTACAGAAATATTCAGATTATAACTAATGGCATGTCAATTGAAAAAGACTGAGCTTTGCAAGCACTGTATCTCAGATAATAACACAATGTTGAATGTTGTACCCTTATTTTTGACATTTATACCTATTACAAGTGTGTTATGTCTGTTTGTTTTGCGTACACGTCATTGTCAGTATGATTGAATTGTATGAGACTGTCATTCAAGTAAGAGGTTTAGCTAGCTATAAACCAGGTTTAATCAACCATTTTCTACATATAAAAATGCGTATACCAAGTCATGAATATGACAGTTGCTATCCATTCGTTTGATGTGTTTGAGCTTTAATCTGGACATTTGATTAGGGACTTTCTTTTTTTAATTTTCCTTGGAATTTAGTTCTTATTGTGATTTTACTTTTTTTCCCAAAATTTAAGAATGTTGATGATATTGTTATGGTTGTGCAACACAGTCTTGTCCAAATTTTACTTTAAAAAAACATCCTTTCTGATTTAAAAGCAATTATTATTGTTTTTTATAATATCAAGTTTAAAACTTTTCATACATCTTTTCCCCATATTGATAGTAATTGAGTTGCCTTTCTAGGTGTCTAATGAATCCAGTTATTGACATATTCTTTTGTGCTGATGACTTTGACATTTATACATAAGATGTTTAAATTTGTTTAGCACTTGAAAACTTAACATGTTTAGAATATAGCAATGAAATATTTATTAGTAATCTTTTTGTATATAACTTTTTATGCAAAAGCATCATGACTTTGCCAAATGTTGGAAAATTTCAGAAACACAACTCATCCAGGAAATTTCTCTGAAGGATCTAATCATGGTTGTTTTGATTCTCCAACTCAGAACAATTACATTTCTCAAAAATATAAATTCTAATTAATAAATGATTGTTGGTTGAATTTTTCAAAAGTTATAAATATTTGACAACCATGACACTTGATTAACATAAAATAATTAGATGTGGTATGATTGCCAATGAGGCAACTATCAACCAAAGTTCAAATGAAGTGGATATAGGCAATTTAAATCAACAGTATGGCTTTTGTCAATGAGAAAAACTCATACTGTATGACTGGTTATTAAACACTACATTTTGGGATTTAAAACAGCAGTATCTAAACAATTTAAAGCTTTACTTACACAATTTATATCTTAATAATGCTGTTTAATTTACAAACATGAATGAGTATTTAATCTTAGATAGAGCACAAATTCTATTTAGAAAATAGTTTTAAATAAAAATTAAAGTAAATACATATTAAGTATCTAAAATATCAACACCTCACATAATTTTAGGAAATTTCTAACCAAATTCTCAGTCTTTAATTATACATAGAAAATCTTTCCAATATACTTTAATTATTGCACTTATCTAGTATCGTTATTGCACTTCAAAGTATAAAAATAGTAAACTGTCATAACAATCTGACAATTCCTTGGAACAATGCAGGAAAAATTATCACCCTGGCTCAAAATATCTTCATAAGCAGGTTTTTTTTTATAGTAACAGACCTACACAAAATAATCATCCTGGTTCATAATATATCAATAAGCAGGGTTATCTTTGGTAACAGACCTACACAAAATTATCATCCTGGTTCATAATGTCTCCATAAGCAGGGTTATTTATAGTAACAGACCGACTTTCAGACTGACTGGATGCCGATGGTAAGCTTGGTTGTGTTGGTGGGCTGTAGAGTTTACTTCCAGTGGCCTCGGTATAAGACAGACGTTTTCCTGGATAATGGGTTTCCCCCTGGATTTCCCCATGCATTGAGCTGTTACTGCCATCATTTGTATTGAGGGGGATTCCCTTCATGTTGATTGGAATTGCGGCAAACTGTTCATCCCTCTGTCTCTGAAGTGTCTGCCTTAAAGTTCTTCTTTTCTGTAAAAATAAACAAAAACATGTATAACTCTAATCAATTTTTGGTGGTATTAAAAACCTGTTGTATTCTAGATGCCAAATGTGCACAAAATTCTCACATGTTTACTTTTGTTAAAATCTGAGGTCTTGATATAGAAAGTTGACAAAAACACCATTCAGGATCAAAACATTTTTTCATAAAATGGTGTTACATTTGTGAAATTTATGTACAAACCTTCCTGTCATTTAAAGTAAAAATTAAAATAAAAACATGCAAATCCAAAGAAACTACATAAATTAGGCTGTTAGTTTTCTCGTTTCAATTGTTTTATATTTTTCCTTTCTGGGCCTTTTATAGCTTACTATGCACGGTGATCTATGGTTAATTTCTGTCCCATTTGGTCTCTTAAGGAGAGTTGTCTCATTGGCAATCATACCACATCTTCTTTTTTATATTGAATATTATAAATGATAACTATAAACCTTAATTAGTCCATTGCGGTTAAGAAAGTTGGTTTTTTTTAGCTCCGTTTCATCACATACACTTTTTTTCATTTTAAAACAAATCTGTATGTTCATAGAGTCTCGCATAGAGTAATTTTTGGAAATAATTAATTTTTACCATTTCTGTCCTTACCACTGTTTGATAAAATTAACCATTGTTTACTTGTGTATACTAATCAAATATGTCTATGATTCAGCAAAGGAACAATCATTTTGGCATGACACACGTGCACTCAGTTGTGACATTGTGATTTTCCAAGGGATCCAGAAAGAATTACCTTTATTTCATTACATATCATATATTTTATCAAAAAGACAAACTCTATCATATTTTTTCTTAATCCTTTGTTGCAAAATATGTAAAATAAAGAAATTCCCAACTGTAAACATGTAAATGTAATGTGGTGTTTAATATGATCTTGTCACTTCAACTTAGCATTAAAAGTCTTTGGAAAGAAATATACTTTGATATGGAAAACATATTTTCAATATCAATCTCCATATTCAGTCGAGTTTATATATACATAATTTAGTTGTAAACACTTCTAAATAATATTCAATAAATGGGTTGGTTTTTTGTCAAAACTTTTTTAAATAAATGGGAGAATGTCCCCCACTTCCATTCATTCGGTGTGAGCCAAGGCTCCCTTCTGAAGGCCGTACCTTGACCTATAATGGTTTACTTTTATAAATGTTATTTCGATGGAGAGTTGTGTTATTGGCCCTCATACCACATCTTCCTATACCTATATATAATGTAATAAGGAACATACTAGTAACTCATGAACGATAAAAGTAACACCAACCAAATTCGAACTTGATCTGTGTTTTGTGGTATCTAGCATGGTGTATAAGTTTTATAACATTTGTTTGAGGCAAATTATATGCACAGACATAAAAACAAGGCAACATTTAATGCCTTCTCCAGTGATAGTGAAGGCATCAACAGTATCTTTTTTTTACTTCAAGTATCTCACAAGGTAGATGACCCATACACTTTTGGAAAAAATTATGATAAAAATTAAAGAACCTTAGTGAGCACGCTCACATACCCCACGTCCCCACATTGTCATTGGAGAAATTAAATAAGTATAAGAAAAAATATTGAATAATAATTTCCTGTCAATATACATAGTATGTCCTTATTATCTACAAAATTTCATGAAATTATGTTGTGTGTTTTCAGAGGAGTTGAGATGACAAACTGTTGCAGAAGTACATTGAAGCAAATAAGTTCAAAGGAGCATAACTCCTAGAAAAAAAATTGAACCGTAATTTCCTGTTGATATGCACATCTACATAGTATGTCCTTATTATCTACAAAGTTTCATGAAATTCTGTTGTGTGGTTTGAGAGGAGTTGCGATGACAAACTGTTGCAGTTGTACATTAAAGTAAATAAGTTCAAAGGGGCGTAACTCCTAGAAAAAAAAATTGAATCCCAATTTTCCGTCGATATGCACAACTACATAGTATGTCCTTATTATCTGAAAAGGTTTCGTGAAATTCTGTTGTGTGGTTTGAGAGGAGTTGCGATGACAAACTGTTGCAGTAGTACATTAAAGTAAATAAGTTCAAAGGGGCGTAACTCCTAGAAAAAAAATTGAATCGCAATTTCCCGTCGATATGCACAACTACATAGTATGTCCTTATTATCTGAAAAGGTTTCTTGAAATTCTGTTGTGTGGTTTGAGAGGAGTTGCGATGACAAACTGTTGCAGTAGTACATTAAAGTAAATAAGTTCAAAGGGGCGTAACTCCTAGAAAAAAAATTGAATCGCAATTTCCCGTCGATATGCACAACTACATAGTATGTCCTTATTATCTGAAAAGGTTTCGTGAAATTCTGTTGTGTGGTTTGAGAGGAGTTGCGATGACAAACTGTTGCAGTAGTACATTAAAGTAAATAAGTTCAAAGGGGCGTAACTCCTAGAAAAAAAATTGAATCGCAATTTCCCGTCGATATGCACAACTACATAGTATGTCCTTATTATCTGAAAAGGTTTCTTGAAATTCTGTTGTGTGGTTTGAGAGGAGTTGCGATGACAAGAAACAGGACTGACGGACTGACGGACGGACGGACGGACGGACGGACGGACTGACAGACGGACGGGTCAAAAACATTATACCCTCCGCAACTTCGTTGCATGGGGTAAAATAATGAAGGTACCAACACACTTTAAATGAAGGAAGTCTCAAAAGAGATAAAATATGGAATGAAGCACTTAAAACAAAGGGAACTCACAAACAAACCATAACTTTATTTACTTTAACCATGTCATACCATAGGAAAATTATTCTGTGAAGTTCCTGTACAATACAAACCATATTTAAGGGGGATAGGACCTTTATCAGAGCTCCGGGATAGGTGATTTTAAGCTCGTGATTTCAGGATTAACCCTTTGGGGATCTGGGAATTCTTTTTTAAATTTATTTAAATTCAGAACCTCAGGATTTCGGGATCAGAACCCTCTGATCCCCCTCATATTTTAAAGTAAAGCTCTCTGCTTGAAAAGTACATTCAGAGAAAATTGATAAAAAAAAGGTTAATAAATCAAAATAATACTGTCAGCTTAAGTCTTTGAAATTATTTTTACTAAACAGAATCCAAGGATAATTTCACTGTTGATTTTCCCAAAACGAAAAATTATTATTAAACATCTCACTGTTCTTTAAATTTCCTTTTTTTTTCATAGTTGTTCATCAGTCACAAATGATTTGTTGTATGCTTTTGATAATTTTAGCCAGCATACATTATATTTCAAAATGGTGACTTTTTATAACTATTATGTTATATGTTCTTTGGACGTGTTGCCTCAGTGTTCATATATTGTGACAACAATATGAAAACACTGATAAAGCTGTATTCAAAAAAATCTTTTATACTGCATAATTGAATGACACAAACAATAAAAGAGAAAGTTTTATTTGTATGAAAATGTTGACATTTAAAATATTCCATAAATATAAATCAGTTAAAATATCTTAATGTGAACAATGCATTTTAATCAATTTAGTTTGATATGCATCTTTTCGAAAAACGCAGAATTAAACACATGTACGTAATACCAAACAAGAAAAAGTCTACAAATCTTTATACCTCTACGAAAAATTAAAAAAAAAGGAAAAAAATGGCTTCAACACTAGTATCATATTCTGTACATGTAATAGGGAAGCTATTGAATGATACAAATGAGTAACATACAAATAGAGCACTCTTATGTCAAATATTAGGCCTCACAGTCATAAAACTTTCGAGCATGATTTTTGTACTCAGACTCGAAAAACAACCAATCAAATTTCTTGATTTCATGTTTCGAGCATGATTTTTGTGCTCAGAGCACTGAGCAAAGTTTTATGCCTTCGAGGCCAGGTGTGCTTATTGTGCTCCAACTTGTCAACCTTATATAGCCGTTTTGTGCTGAAGCCGTGTAAAGCAATCAAGCAAAACAAGGGAGGAGTCATTCAAGCCAATTTATCTAAGAAACTACACAAAATTTGTTGACATGTATCTGATTGTCCAAAAAGATAAAAAAAAAAAAAAAAAAAAAAAAGCATCAGAATTTGAATTCAAATAATAAACTAAAATTTAGCAAAACCTTATAGTTCTCTTATTCTACAAAATAATAAATATAAAGGAAAACATACATTTCAAATACTGAACATTACACAAATCACAGCCAGATAAAATAAACACACATGAATTAAAACATTAAATGCTGGTAAAAATGTAAATAACTACAACAGATCTAATAGAAAAACAAAGAATATGGGGTATCTTACCATGACACTAAATCAGTAAATTCACAACAAAAAAAACACACAAAAAGCACAGGAACAGCGATTGTCCATAAAGTGGATATATACTGGCTTTCTATAATTTTGCCATTTATATCTGAATTACAGTTAATATTTACATTTTGTGAAAAAAAATGTTAATGGAAATATTTCCATACACACAATTAACTTTCAAAATAGCTTATTTATCTTCATAGAAAGTTCATCCAAGACACCAAATTTAACATCTCTGGAATAACATAATTCTATTTTTCAAATATATAGCATAAAGTATACATTGTAAATTTATATAAATATATATTAAAAACATCAACCACAACAATAAAACAATGGGATGAATACAACAGGAATATCAAAAACAACATAACAACAGGAGTATATAATTTTCAATAAAACATGATTTTGGAAGAAAATCACTTTCAACAAAAGTTACTAAACAATGGTGAATCAAGTTTTTCTTGCACATTATTGCACATTGCCCAGCAAAGTTTTCACTAAAAATCAAAGTTTAATATCAACAATGACCATTCCCTAAACCTATTAGATCTTAACCTTTTTTCATTAAAAAGAAATTAGTATAAATTTTTTTTTTAATTTTCTTGTTGTATCTTGAAATCAAATAGTGTAGGGTAAGACACAGGTCTTCTGTTTTCTACAAAGCTGACTGGATGTAATAAGTATTCCTCAAGCCAAATACAGTCACCATGAATGATTACGGTAGATTTATAAAGTATTTTCATAGGCTATCAAAGTATTCCAAGGTCCTTTTAGGTTAATAGGCTATAATAAAAACAACAGTCAAAAACTGATAATTCATTTACACTTTTTGACATCTTAACATATTTTATGTCAGTTATGGGTTAAGATAAGAGATGCATCCTCCAAAAGACTTAACAAAGAAGTTATTATCTTTAAAATTACCATTTTGCAATAATGTTTACCATATTGCCAACAGACACCCACCTTCTAACATAAACCCATTAGAGATTCACATCTAAAGATACAACAACAAAAAATTAATTTTTCTTATATACAAGTATACAAACAACTAAGAAAGATATTCCTGATTCATTGCATGGCAACAATCATGCATGGCAACACATCTATTGGCAATTTTCAAACTTTTATAAACACACGGCAATACAATAAGTTCAGATTTTTTTACATTCAATTATTACATTTTCAGTGTATATAAATAATGTTATAGAAAATATTAAATGCATAGTGCATTTTTTCTGTTGAAAAACTATCACAATTTTTAAAATAATTAACTATTTTAAAAAAGTTATGAATTTACAGTAATAATAAGAGAGATCATATAACAAAATGCAAGGTAAGCATGTAACAGTTTTTCTTTTTTTTCTTTATTTCTCCTCATTGACTTCTCTCACAGATGTGGAGGGTTGGTCTTTCATTGCTCTGATGTAGTCCCAAGTTTCCCTCAACTTCTTCCTTTTCTGAAACAACAAAGTACAGCTGGTGAACAGTCTATTTTTCGTATTACCTTCTCTGTGGTAAGACATCCTGGTATTCGGTCAACTATGAGCAACCAAAAGAAGTAAAATCAAATATATAATTGATTAAATTGGTGCAATTTGGGGGGAAAGATTACTGCTTTATGATGATTTAGTCACATGATTTTTTTACATGTATAGAAAGCATTAAACAGTAAATTCCCTCAAAATTGTACAGATTAAAACCTTGAATTTACTTATTTAAGTTGTTCTTGCTTGATCGAATACCAGGAACTTGTGAGAAAAATATAAATTCCGTAGTCAAAAGTTGATTATATGAAAATGGTTTATTTGTAACACAAATTTTTATGCTGATTCATCAATCTAGTTTGAAACAGCCAAAACATACAAAATCAGTTTTATTGATCATGCAATAAATAAAGGAATTTAAGGAACTGAATTTTTTGTATCACGTCACAAAATTTAAAACCCATCATACAATTCAATATTTTGTTATAATAACAGAGAAGTTAGTATTGACTTGAAATGCATGTGCCTATTGGTTTTTTATGGTCTTAGTAACATTTTATACATGAGCAACATAAGCAACAGTTGTTAAATTATTTCCCCAATAAAAGGATCAAATAAGAATTGTTTCATGATTCAGGTTTTCATGTTGTTAGGGACATAATAATTGCATTATATGATTTTGTTATTTTGAATTGCCAACAAAAGGCCATAAATGCTACATCTATGACATGTTCTCCCTGACAACATTTTGATTGTATAGGAAATCAAACAAATGCTGGATTTTACTCCTTATTTCATGGCTATAATATATGAATGTACTAACCAGAATCAGATTTAAATGCTTTTTTGTATAGATTTTATAAGGATGTAAAAGTGTTATTCATGAGCACATTTTGTATGTCGTTTGGAAGAATGTAAGCATAAAATATCCACAAGTGTAAAAGTGTTGATCATATGCACATTTAAGGTATGAAGTGCTTCCACACTTCATACAGAATGTGTCTACCTCACTGCCTTAATAAACCAAGAAAATGACTTTTAAAATAATATTTTTCTTCAAAAAAATTAAATCTTCAACTTTTAAATACTTGTTTGGCTTTCTTATCTGAACGTCTTTGATGAGTTTTATGTAGACAAAATGCGTGTCTGGAGTATCAAATTAAAAGGCTGGTACCTTTGATAACTAATTGCAATAATACTAGTAAGTGTATGTACTTTTCTATGTAGACAACCAGTTTTTATGGATTTCAAACCTCATCAAGCCCTAAAGTTTGAAAATCAAAATTCTCCTGAAACATTGACTTAATTCACCTAAACCATGAAAAAGACATCTACAAATAAATAAGACAATAATGCATAACTTACATTTGTTCTAAAACTTTTCAGTCCACACTCAAAAACTCTTCTTATCTGCAAGCAGTTAGTTATTCCATATCAGGTACAGGTAGCATGTTAGTGGTCAAACAAGGTAGGATAACCCAATACAAAAACTCTTCTGTTCTGCAAGCTGTTAGTTATTCCATATCAGGTACAGGCAGCATGTTAGTGGTCAAACAAGGAAGGATAACCCAATGCAAAAACTCTTCTGTTCTGCAAGCTGTTAGTTATTCCGAGTCACATACAGGCAGCAAGTTAGATCTTAAATAAGGTAGGATCGCCCAAGGCAAAAAAAGCATGATCTTCCATGGCAAGAATGCATGTTCGATCGTGGCAAAATGCACCATTTTGTTAGTAATATGAAAGTTGTAACTGTAGCAAACCATGCAAACATTGTAAGGATAAGTTAACATGTCAACTGTTGTGCAACTAGGTAACTTAAGTTTATTTTTAGCTTTTTTAATTTTTTATATATATATATATCAATATCTTCAGTTTACTATTGTTAGTAATATTATCATTACACATACACACAAAGCAGATGTATAAAAACACAAGATCTATATATATAGATAGCTAAATATAGAATCCTGCTGTTATATCTAATGAGATAAGTACATTGTTATTGCTGTAAACTCAATACACTGTATGCATTTTTTTTGGGAAGGAGGTGAGAAAAATGGATGATTTTTCAAGCTGGCTGAGGTATTAAGTTTGCTGTACATCAACTACTCCCCCCTCTTCAACCTTTCCCACCTCTTAATACTGTAAATTCAGAAATTATTGAGAAGGTTTTATTATTGCAAAATAGTGAAAGGGTTATAATTGCTCTCATTTGGCCTTTTTATGTATATGAATTTAACATGATTTTTTTTCTTTATCACAAAAATTAAAATTGCATTTTAGTCTTAAATGACATGGTCACAATAATTAATGCATGCAATAAATTCTGAAATTACAGTGGCCCTTTCAAGTCAACTTCACGCAAGTTTATTTTCATGATCTTTTGATCAATTTATAAAGGTAAGTTTGACATATTTACAAACATTTGTACTGTAGTCTGTCACATTTATCAAAAAAAAATATAGTCAACTAGTCAGGAAAAGTATACATTTGGTAAGAATAAGAGATAAGGTATTTTGAAACCAACTGTAAATTTTACTGATATAGGCATCTGAAAGGCTAGGATGTTATAAAAGTTTTAAATACCATCATGGATGATGTTGGTAAATAACATTTGATAATCATTATCAAATATACAGAAAGGAATGTAAAAATATGTAAAAGCATTAAAAAAGAACAATTCATGATTGACAATACAAGTTATCTTTAAAAAAATGTGTAAATGTTTAGGGGAACCTGTGTCTCTCCTACTTTTGCTGTTAGTCGCAGGCTCAACAAAAATCGGGAAACTTTTATTAAAAATCGTCCTCTCGATACTGTCTTTTGATTGTAAGAAGCTTCCGTCCATGTTTGGTAAAAATCCATAACTGTTTATGAATCTAATAAATGTTTAAAAAACTTTAAGTCCAATTACTAATATATGGAGAAAAAAAGGATTTTTTTTTACAATATTTTCTTCTAGATACTACCTTTTGATCATAAACAAGCTTCTGTTCAAGTTTGGTACAAATCCAGGATAGTTTAAGAAAGTTATTAAATTTTATAAAACTTTAAGAACAGATTGAATGTTATGTTTACTGGCAAAAAAAAGTTCATTTATAAGAAAGATTTGAATAAACAAGATTTTGTTTTTACAAAATTTACTTTTGGATACTATCTTATGATTCGTCCAAGTTTGGTAGAAATGCTGGATAGTTAAATGATTCTGTTTTACTTACCTCTATGTTTCCTCTCCACCTATCAGCAGCATTACGAGCCAGCTCTAACTCCTTCTCCTTTAGACCACGATATCTTTTGTAAGTTATCTCTACAAAAATGAGGAATACACCAGCCACGATTCCTCCTGCCACCATCATAAATACACCTATAAAAGTACAATAACTGTACATGTATTGATGATGTCACAACTGCTAATTAAAATATGGCATATTAATTTCTATTTTCGAAGTATAATTTGGTACAATTTTATTTACACTGAATAGTCGTTATGTCATGATTTTTTAGAATTTCTTTTTCATACAATTTCCAAATGGAAGAAAAATTCTGAAATATCAAATTCATCAGAAAACGTATTACAGTTTTTGCTCATGAAAGAAAGAGTAACGAATATTGGTTCAAACATGGAAAGATATTACAGCATACAGTTCACCTACAGTGACCACAAGCCAGCCAACTCTGAGATTATGAGGTCAAACCCGAACTTGTGGCAAGGTTGAGTTGACACTGATCTTAATTGACTAGTATTGCCAGTTTTTCTGCTAATGGCTATGCTTCTCTACTTGTACTCTGGCTGCTATATTATTGTCAAGTTTACTGAAAGTGACATTAAACTCAAACAATCAATCATTTTATCATTCCTACCCATAAACACACCTGCCAAATTGTTCAGCCCTAGGTGGTGTAACTGAGACTGACATCCAGTCACAATGAAGCTTTCCTCAATATACATGATCTTCTTGGATACGATAGTTAGCTCTTGATTAGGGCTGTTTCAAAAATAAATGTATGGGGGGAAAGGAAGGCACTTTAATCTGACCCCACCATGCATACATTTTAAATTGGATATTTCATTTAAATGTTCAAGCAATCTTTCTAAAATAACCACCACCCATCAATTTTTAATAAAAGTGCCTTCCTTCCCCTATACAATTAATTCTGGAAAAGCCCTTAGCTAGTATTTTCCCCAATAATAGACATACATACCTGCCATATTGGTTAGTCCTAGTGTTGCTGGTGCTGACCCCTCTAATGGACATTCTGAGCTCTCCTTTAAAATCCAATCATTATCTAGCTGCTCCATTTTACCCTCTGTAATAAAAAAAACATTCTCTTTACTTTTTAAACAATAACATTAACATGTCTACACTCAATAAGCAATAGACAAACTGTTTGTGCATGTCACCTATTTAAAGTTTTTCTATCCTAAATTAACAAATTCAGAAAAGATGTTGATTCACAGAAATGGCAGTGTTTAAGCTTATATTGATTAGTTAAAACTCCTTCAATGTAAATACATACCTGCCAAATTTTGAAGATCCCCATGGGGGACATATATGTGTTAAAAATATGTTATCAATAATAAAGTAGGGGCAGATACAGCAATTTCAGCAAATTTCCATTTCTGAAGGGCCATAACTCTAGATAAGAGAAATTGACATTGCCCAAATTCGAAATTTGGTCTGTGTACAGGAGTAATAAGTACTGTTTTAAAGTTTCATAACATTTGGTTTCTAATAGGCAAAGTAAAATTAAATAACCTTAGTGAGCACGCTCACATACCCCACGTTCCTACATTGTCATTGGAGAAATAAAATATGTGTAAGAAAAAAAAATTGTATAAGAAAAAAAAATTGAATCATAATTTCCTGTCAATGTGCACATCTACATAGTATGTCCTTATTATCTACAAAGTTTCATGAAATTATGTTGTGTGGTTTCAGAGGAGTTGCGATGACAAACTGTTGCAGAAGTACATTGAAACAAATAAGTGCAAAGGGGTGTAACTCCTAGAAAAAAAATTGAATCATAATTTCCTGTCGATATGCACATCTACAAAGTATGTCCTTATTATCTACAAAGTTTCATGAAATTATGTTGTGTGGTTTCAGAGGAGTTGCGATGAAAAACTGTTGCAGAAGTATATTAGGCAAATAAGTTCAAAGGGGCGTAACTCCTGGAAAAAAAATTGAATAGTAATTTCCTGTCGATATGCACATCTACGTAGTATGTCCTTATTATCTGAAAAGGTTTCATGAAATTCTGTTGTGTGGTTTCAGAGGAGTTGCGATGACAAACTGTTGCAGTTGTACATTAAAGTAAATAAGTTAAAAGGGGGGTAACTCCTAGAAAAAAATTTGAATAGCAATTTCCCGTCGATATGCACAACTACATTGTATGTCCTTATTATCTGAAAAGGTTTCATGAAATTCTGTTGTGTGGTTTGAGAGGAGTTGCGATGACAAACTGTTGCAGTAGTACATTAAAGTAAATAAGTTCAAAGGGGCGTAACTCCTAGAAAAAAAATTGAATCGCAATTTCCCGTCGATATGCACAACTACATAGTATGTCCTTATTATCTGAAAAGGTTTCGTGAAATTCTGTTGTGTGGTTTGAGAGGAGTTGCGATGACAAGAAACAGCACTGACGGACGGACGAACGGACGGACGGGTCAAAAACATTATACCCTCCGCAACCCGTTGGGTGGGGTATAATTAGAGAACAGAAACAATAATTTTGGGACAAACGGACAGACAGATGGAAATGCAAACAGACAAAATTATGTAAAATTGAATGGGGTCCATCAACCGCAGCTGGGGCATAAAAACACATTCAATACCAAGAGCACATTTGAATCAAACACTTGTTATATAATTTTTAAATAGCGCAGAGGACAAGATTTTAGTGTGATAACTTTTTAAATTGTGATATTAAAATAATTTCCCTTGTGATATTTAAAAATTTTTTAATGGAAATTTGTGTAATGGAAACTACAATATCAAAAGTAATATATATTCTACTCACTCTCATGTAATCCAAGAATAGCCATAGAGATATCATGTGTCCAAGGACTTCTCTTCTGTAGACCTACACCCAGTCCTGACCTTCCAAACAGTTCACCAGCAACTATCAGGTCACAATCCTTAGCTGCCTCATACTCCAATCTAGAGGAGTCCCATATAAAGGCATCAAGTTTACTGAAGAAAAAATATAATTCATGATCTAATGAGTGATAAATAACAAAATAAGTTCTAATTGATTTGTTCAAGACTAGTTGAAGTGGAAAGTGGAAAGGGATTGATATAAGTTGTAATAACTTGTTTCCCAAAACCACAATAAATAAACATGTTTAAATTAAGACTAGTTGAATGGAATCATAATGGGACTAATGGACAGACAAAATGTTCATGGAGGGGCATAAAAGGGGGGTATCTGTACAGAAGAATGCGAAATAAAATTGCCATTTCACGAAATAACAAAAACTTTAAAAATGTCTTGCATGTTGATCTTTCACCAATTTCAAGAAACACTGTGAATAACGAACCTTTTTCACGGCTGCACGTAAATTTAAAATGGCAAAACATGTTGCACGTAAATAACCCTTTACCACCCTCTTCATAGAATTCCTGTTGCTTTATCACAACGGGGTCAATTGTCACATTTCATATCAGGTAGGTGGTAATGATAGGTTTTTTCCTAAATTCCTATGCCCATTAGGTAAACATGGATATGTATGACAACACATTTGAAGCTGAAACATTACCTCATGTGTGGTTAACTTTTCAGGGTATGAATAAAATTCAATTTCACATAATTTTGCACACACCATGACCTTTGAATTTGTTTTTTTAACAATGTCTTTAAACAATACACAACTTTCAAGTTTGATGCATTTCTGTCAAAAACTCTGGTTTTAGTGAACATCATTTGTGCGTTTAGAGGCATTTGACACTTCCTTTACAATGTTGAGCGAGTGGTTTGAAAACTAAAATACTATATATTGCACGAATTATTCGACAAATTAAATTCTCAAAATTGACAATCAGCATTGCTTTCATTAGGGAATTGTCATTAAGTACCTACAGAACAACCATTATTTCTAGTTTATCCTGCACAATGACGATCATTAAGACGCTTGATAAACGTTAATAGTGCAGGGATACAGGCGATCCCCTCTATCTGGTAAATGATGTCATAAAGGCGTGCATAATTGACGATTTTTTTCTGGTGTAGGATAACACTAATATTATGAGAACAAACCCCAACTTGTGGCAAGGTTGAATTAACTAGTATTGTCAGTTTTTCTGCCAAAGGCTATGGTTCTCTCCTTGTACTCTAGATGCTATATTATAGTGAAGTTTACTGAAAGTGGTGTTGAACTTAAAACAATCAATTATTTATTAATCTTACGCATAAACATAACCGTCATAATTTTTTAGCCCTAGGAGGTGTAATTGATACAGACATCTTAGGAAGTGGTCTATTAAAATTGCATACAAACAGACAATGTTTACTTATTTCTGACTGCATCAATGGCATCTTCTGCTGTTAGATAATTACGTTCCTCCATCTGCCGATACATGGTAGATAACTCCACCTGTCGTTTGAAGTACATCTCCACAGCACTATTTTTTACAGTTGAATAGTTGAAATTCTCATTTGGATTTCTTAACTACAATAGATATGATTATAGTTTTTTACTACATCAGTATATGGTCTTTAATAATAGAAAGGAGAGGAGAAAGATACAGAAGAGATAATAAAACTTTTCCCTAGAAGATTGTTTATCCCAGTTAACACTGCCATAGGATAATTTTGTCCCTAGTCAGTGTTTGTCTTATGCCATGTGATAATGATAAATTTGTTTTATTAAAGTGTCAAGTCATTGTGTCAAGTATTGATCTTACACAACAGTAAAATATTTACACAAGTCCAATCACATAAAAAAAAAAGATCAACACCCAGACTAAAAAGACTTATGAGACACTGTTATATACATATAAAACATCTCAATCACACAATGTAAAAACAGAAAATAAAAAATAAAATAATAAGAAATCTCATGTATTCATCTTGCAAACTTAATAAATTAAACGGAATAATATAAATTAAAATTAAAAGAAATGTAAGACTGTTAATTACACCTATTTTAAAAATTGTGTCTAACAACCAAAACAAAATTATGGGTAAAACTGCGATAAAAATAAAACATTACTATATTATAATTTAAAATTAATAAAAGTGAAAGAAAAAAGAGAAAGAAAATAAATTTAAACCACTTTCACCAATTTTCTAAAAAATATATTTAAAAATGTCTATCGACAAATTACATAAACTATTACAACAAATATACTTTCATATGATAGTAGAGTTTGTTTATGATATTGCAGTACTGTAAACCAACTTATTTTCACTGATACTTTATAACCATTTCCTAGACCACCTCCCAGCAAACTGATTCCTAGCCCCCACCTCCCAGCAAACTGATTCCTAGCCCCCACCTCCCAGCAAACGGATTCCTAGCCCACCTCCCAGCAAACTAATTCTAGCCCACCTCCCAGCAAACTGATTCCTAGCCCCCACCCTCCAGCAAACTGATTCCTAGCCCACCTCCCAACAAACTGATTCCTAGCCCACCTCCCAGCAAACTGATTCCTAGCCTACCTCCCAGCAAACTGATTCCTAGCCCACCTCCCAGCAAACTAATTCTAGCCCACCTCCCAGCAAACTGATTCCTAGCCCACCTCCCAGCAAACTAATTCTAGCCCACCTCCCAGCAAACGGATTCCTAGCCCACCTCCCAGCAAACTAATTCTAGCCCACCTCCCAGCAAACGGATTCCTAGCCCCCACCCTCCAGCAAACTGATTCCTAGCCCACCTCCCAACAAACTGATTCCTAGCCCACCTCCCAGCAAACTGATTCCTAGCCCACCTCCCAGCAAACTGATTCCTAGCCCACCTCCCAGCAAACTGATTCCTAGCCCACCTCCCAGCAAACTGATTCCTAGCCCACCTCCTAACAAACTGATTCCTAGCCCACCTCCCAACAAACTGATTCCTAGCCCAGCTCCCAGCAAACTGATTCCTAGCCCACCTCCTAACAAACTGATTCCTAGCCCACCTCCCAACAAACTGATTCCTAGCCCACCTCCCAGCAAACTGATTCCTAGCCCACCTCCCAGCAAACTGCTTCCTAGTCCAGCTCCCAGCAAACTGATTCCTAGCCCAACTCCCAGCAAACTGATACCTAGTACACCTCCCAGCAAACTGATTCCTAGCCCAGCTCCCAGCAAACTGATTCCTAGCCCACCTCCCAGCAAATTGATTTATTCATTTTATAATTAACTTGATGTAGTTAAATAAGGAAACATATGGAAGTTTTATATATTCATGAATTTGTTATGTTTATATATTTCTGATTTATTTTTTTCCATGAAAGTCATTTGAAAATCTGTTGGTTTTTAGTTTTTTGAACAGTTTTTATTTAATTTATTTCATATTTTTACACAATTGATGATTTGTCTTCAGCAATAAACAAGTGTGTATACAAGAATATGCCAAGCTCTTACCAGTAAGCACCTGTCTATTTCTGATGACTTAACTCTAGATGTCTTATGGGTTTTTGTGTTGTTGGGTTATTGTCTCATTTTAATATGTTTACCATCATCTCCTTTTAGTTTAAGGATGTACTTAGGTGATCTAAGGTAAAATTAAATAAAAGTAGAATTCAAAATGGATACTTTAAGCTGGAAGAGTATAAGTAAAGGATCAAAATAAGCTAAAAATATTGATAGGTCTTTGAGCTCCTTTTTAAGATATTTGATTTATAAAATATGGCGGGAAAAGGCTGACTCAGAATTTTACCTTATATTTACATTGGTATTATTAAGGTCTCAAATCAAAAGAAAGAAAATCAAGAATGTGCTTAAATTTTGTCAAATGATCTTATATGAGCTATTAAGTCTTATGTTAAAAGATAAAAAGGTGTTATGTGGCAAAATATGTTATCTTGTATCGTATGGAAAAACACTGAGGAGCCCAAACATTTGACACTTATTCCAAAACCTCACCAATAGTAAGTACATCCTTAATCTTAAATGAACAAGTTTATTACCCTAGCATCATCAATGCCTGTGATGGAGGCTTCTGGTCTGTCTAACACGAGAAATGCAGCCAAGTTGGCAGTGTAAGAGGCAACTATGATCATAGCAAATCCTGCCCATACCATTCCTAATACTCTAGCACTGAAACTTCTGGGTGTTCCTGAAAAAATTAAAACTATCAGTACTTCAGCTATTTAATTGATTTACTTTAATTTTTTATGTCCTCATCTTTTCAGAATACTAGAGACACATTTGATTTAATAATAAAACATTTTAAGAAACACTATCACTGAAACTTCTGGGTATTCCTGAAAAAAAAGATATTTTTAATTGATTTACTTCTTTTTTTTTATGTCCTCAGTTCAATACTCATCTCTTCTTAAGGGCATATGATACAGTTTTGATCCCGTATTTACAGTTTGATGAAAATTTCCATTTAGGCTAATTTTTGCCTGAATAAATCAAATATGTAATAAAAAATATACCTTCATGCGCTACTTTTTGAGTTAAATTAGGTCGAAATTTTGTATATTTGCTCAAAATTTGGATTTGTGGCTGTATTTTTCCTTTCGAAAGAAAACCATAACTTTTTTGTTTTAAAAGATAAACACAAATTGTTTTTTGTTAAATAATTTGAAATTTCTATATTTTATAAGTATCATAAAAATTTATGCATTTTTTATTCAGAAATAAGTCATATTTATCAAATAGTCATGAATTGAGAAATAAACGTAATTTTTTACTGTATATTTATCAAAATTAAAAAAATTACACTATTTATGGTTTTATCAAATTTGGTCAACATAATCTCCCTGCAAAATGAAACAAAATGGTGTTTCAAAAAATAAGGGTCCATGCACTCGTTTTCAAATTAAATCAGTTTAAATCTTTTCCCGATATGTCACAGTTTGACATCGCGAAAATAACATTTTACGTTAGCAACGTCATTACCTCCCCTTTTACACAAACTCATACCCACCTTCTCCAATACCACTGTTTAGCAGTACTCCCCAAGCAAACCACATTGCGCTAGACAAATTCAAGGCATCTTCCTCTGTGTCATCACTCTTAGCCAGCTTGAATCTGCCGAAAGGACTAAATCTGTCCAGGAGGTATAAAACTAGTGCCACCACATGGACAGATAACCCTACCAATATCCACAGTGTGTCTTGGAAAGGTTGAAGAAATGATGCAAGGTTTGAACTTTTTGCTGTCTGTAAAACACAATAAAATACAAAAAACTTTCATTAATAAATGCATAGAATTTATTCAAGAATTTAATAAATTTTTTTCCAAATAAATCAATTTTCATTTGTAAGATATAAATTCAGAAATTATTGGGAGGTTTTTTTTTACTGAAAATTCAGAAATTATTGTATGCATTTATTATTGCGATTTTGTCATTTTAGACTGAAATGCCATTTTAATTTTTACGATTTTTGGGGAAAATCCTGCTTAATTCATATAAAATATTTTAAAATGTGAGTTTAAATTATTGCGTTTACAACTCTGTCGCAATTTTCCCAATAATAAAAATCTTGTAATAATTTCTGAATTTACAGTATTGTGAATAACACAAACTGATGAGTTTCCCTAATAATTAGAACTTGCATCAGATATTTGTTCCATATATCTGTATATAAAATGGCAATAATAAATCTAGCATTGTTCCAAAATTGAAATTTATTTAATGCAATAAAAAAAAAATTGAATTTACTTTATATGTTCTGTTGTGTCTACACATGACTCATTTCTAAGTACAATACATATTTCATTTATCTTATTCAAGACTTTTTCAAACTTTTGAATTGTCATAGCTAATGAACTGACATTAGAAGTGTAGTAAATACTCAATAACTAAGCTGTTTTACTTCATGTTAATCACATTTGTTATTTGAGGTGATACTTAACACTACAGGGAGATAACTCTGTAAAGTCACCTAAATGTTTTAATTAAGTTGTGTTGTAAAAGGAATATTAAGCTTCTCAATGATCAAAATTGGTGTCTGTCAAACTACTTGTACTATATAAGCAGTGTATTTTTTTTTGACAAAACGGTTGGTTCAAAATTTTTGAAATTTTTATATTTTTGTTAAAGGGTCAAAGTATATACTTTGTCAAAATTTTATGAAAATTAAAGAGCCAAATTAATTTTAGTGAAAGTGTTGGGTACCACCTTAAAGTTGAAAATATCTTCTATCAGCCAAGGTTATGTAAAATCAAAACAATGTTAGACTCATATTAACAACAGGGTTGCGTTCAAAATCGTAGTGGCTATGTAGTGCTACCAAGATTTTTGTATACTGAATGAGTAGCTAGCATAGCTGCTATCAATATCTACGTAGCAGCAAGGCTAGCTACACGTTCAATAGTCATAAATCTATGTAGCCCTATGTAGCTGCCACGATATTGAACGAAACCCTGGCTAAGGAATAGCCCTATAAAAAGATGAGATTTTTAAAACAATAAACAAATCACATTAATATTCTGGTCAACTGGTTGTATTTTCATCTTGATAGTCAATCAACATTTTAAATTTAAATCATAAAATAAAATAACAATGTGTCTGAGGACACAAATACCCCTAATCAAGTGTTGCAATTGTACAAGTCTAAAAGGGGTATAACTCTATTATGGAAAATGACCTATAACCAAAATTGAAATGCATATTGTGGTTATTAGCATTGTCTATGTCTTTCATAAAATTTGCATGAGGCAAACTAAAGTTAGATTGCAGAAACTACCTACCAAGTTATTGATCGTGTTTAAATTTTACCTTTTTGACCAAAATGATAAGTCCTTGGTATTTGAATGGTTTAGAAAAGTCAATATAATTAGCTCTCTCAGGGTTAATGGTCAGTGGAGCTACAATTAGATCTGCTTGTTTACTAACTAGTTCTCCAACCATACCATTCCACTGCTTGGTCTTTGATCCTCTCCTCTGTAAAACATGTATAAATATGTTATCACAAAAAGTGACATTGTCAATACTGATTGACTGACTGATTGGGGTTTAACGCCACTTTCAACACTATTTTGCGGCAGTCAGTTTTTATTTGTGGAGGAAGCTGGAGTGCCTTGAGAGAACCACTTACCTTCAGTAGGAAAACTGACAATCCTAGTCAAGTAAGATTGGAGTCGAGTGCACCTGCCCCATGTTGGTTTCGAACTTGCAACTTCAGTGCTGACTGGCCAATGATATAGTAGTTCGACCAATTAGACACTAAGGCCCTTAACATTGTCACTATGATAAATTGCCAATGATGAACTTTGTGATTTTTGTAATTCCCATAGCAAAAAATACTGTTTTGGGCGATTTTCAATGCACCGGTTTTTTTTTAAAGAAAAAATAATAGTCCTATAGTAAATAATTCTATCTTAATCATTGCTCTTCAAAAAGTTTATAGTTAAATTAACTGAAACTGACATCTGTAAATGAATTAACTATCTATCATGATTTTATTCATTTATGAAGATTTATCATTAAGTTTGTATTCAGTTTTTCTCAACATCCTAGTTCATCTTTGACAACTATATCCTTTTGTAGGTAACCCTTGCAAATACTAATACATATGAATAGCCTGACATTTTTTCCCTATATTCCTTATCTTCAATTTCTGGCTGTAACTTAATCTTAAATTTACTATCTAAATGAAATTGGTATATCGTGCTTGAAGAAATCAAGATAGCACATGCAAGAAAACATATTTCTTAAATGTTTGTGCTATTTTCACATTTCTTGAGCGTTGTGAGAAAAATATTTCTTGTTACTAGTGATAAATCTGTTCTCAGCATATGACTGGATGAAATTTTAACTATGACTTTAAATTTTCTTGGTTTCAACTGAATTTCCTATTGTGATATCATGAAAAAGGCAACAATGTCTGTTGATGTCACATATGAAGAGCACAACTTTTTTCAGATCTTTGAAAAGGGAGGATAATCAAAGTGCTTGTAAGCACTGAACAGTAAAGATTGCTTCAATTTATCAGTGGGAAGTAAAATTAAATATTGCGTTGTAGGTAGTTCATTTAACAGCAATTCTAGACAAAGACAGATAACTCCAATTTTTTAATTGAAATGACTTTAACAATGACATCATTTATAATTTTAGAGCAGATATTGGATTCCGAAAACTTGCAAAAGTAACGTTTTTTCTTGACAAGTGTAACATCATTTTGTGCCTTGAATAACTGAGCATATATTACATCGATAATCATAGATAGGATATAATATAGAATGTAATGATCAATGTACTATATTTTGTGTATCAAAAAGGTAGTAATAAGTCTTGGAAGATTGAGATATCAAGTCAGTCCCATAAGGTTATGATTGCATTTCATGCAATCTTTACCTAAAAATCATAAGAGATAGAGAGTCCAATACTATAACTAGTGTTATACAATATTTTTCCACTCTCAACAGTTAAATTTTACTATTTTAAAAGCTTGGCAAGCCTTGCTCTATAAATATTAAAACTCAAATATCTCAAGCGGAGAAATATGGTAACACACTAGTTACAGTGGTGAAATCTATATCTGTTACCTTTTCAAAAGAACCAAAAGTCTTGTCATGACTAATATGGACATCATAAGTAAAATTGACCATCTGTGAAATTTCCCGTAACATTTCCATACAATATCCCCAACAGCAATACTCTGTGGTTACATCTGAAATGGAATGATAGATCATTTTAGAGTTAGGGAGCTACCATTTAAAGGGGGGGGGGGGGCTATATATAGATTAGTTCTTTTGGTGGATATCAATTAAAGATTAACATGGATTGAGCTTAACTTTGTATTTCAGGATACACTTGTATTTGATTTCTTGATGTTACAAAGTTTTCATACTAGCACTTAGAAATGTGTAATGCATTCAACATATACCGGTAAATTTGTGTTTAACCTTTAATCATGAATTCCACATAAATTGGTATCCTAAGAAACATGATGAATCCATAGTACTCTTTCCATTTTAAAAAGAATTTCTGGAGGAATTTCAATTTTGAGATGTCATTGATTAGAAAGAAACTTTACTCAGAAGAATTTATACCAAAACACTTATTTTGAAAATGTTAAGGTTCATGTGGACTCTATGGCTAAAATGATTGCATTTTCACCTCAAAATTAACTCTAAGTACAGACAAATCTGAGCATCTGGAAAAAATTTAATTTACTTCAATTGTTACCTGTGGGGAAGTTCTCAAACCTCTTTCCCAACTTAGTTTATTTTGGCACCTTCTGGAGGAATGAAAAAAGGGCACTGCAAAATCCTGTTAAGATTTTGTTTTTCTAAAACATGAAACATATTTGAAATTTATTTATTTAGGGCATGCTATGCCTTAAAACTTTTCCAAAAGCACAGGATTGTCTGTACTCAGAGTAAATTTTGAGGTGGAAATGCAGCCATTTTAGCCAAAAGGTCCATGTGAACCTTAATACATGATTTTGTCATTTTATTGTCCTTTTCAGTGACCACTGTGGATTTTTTTTTCAGTGGATACAATTTTCATTGAAAAGAAAAAAATTCTTACATGGTTATTCAAATTCCTGGATTTTCCAAAATCTGCATGCAAGCCTAAAGAAAATGTGTACTTTGTTGATTACTTAAACCCACTAACAAATGGTATCAAACAAATAATCATGAATCAACAGTAAACTGTTTGGGTTTTGCTAATTGTTGAAGGCTGTTGAGGGACATAGAGTTGTTAACATTTATGTCATTGGTCTCTGGTGAAGAATTAATTGTCTCATTGGCAAAAATACCAGAATTCTATCAATACAGAATTGGCTTATGTCGTCTACATGGAAACCCATAAGTACTCTGAATATCATACCTGTCAACTGACCCGTATTCTGCGGGTGTGACCTGAGATTTTCACAATTCTGAGGGATCACCCGGATCACCCGCCAGGTCATTGAAATAACCCGGGAATTCTGAAAATGACCCGATTTCACCCGTATTTCTTAGCCTTGAGATTGATTTCATAAGTAATATTCCTTTGAAATACCGGCAAATTCGTAATTCTTCCATGAACAGGAAGTTCATCTAGCTATGTAAACTGTCAAATTAAGTGACCCATTAAGTGCATGGCTTCACTTGACAGCTTTGGTGTCAAACACACTGTTAATTGACACCAATTACCTTAGCTTTAGGTTGTAAATAAATTGCACCATGTGGTTTACAAACTGAACTAGAGTTACTTCCCCTTATTTGTCACCATTCAAAATTATTCCTTATATTTACGTTTTATGGGTGAAAAAGATTAAATCATAAAAATATAAAATTCAAATACATATTGAAAAATAACTTTTCATTATTTTTATACCTTTAACAGATTAAGAGTTTATTAAGAATTCTAGAAAATGGAAAGGTTTAGATCATGGGATCATGGGATGTTACTGTAGCATTGTCATTAGTTTTCTTCTTTAAAAAAGGCTTTCCATTGGCCACAAACTATTTTGTGATCATGTATGTATGGTTACACACCTGTGATCATGTATGTATGGTCACACCACTGTGATCATGTTATGTATGTGTGGTTAAACCCATGATCATGTATGTATGGTCACAACACTGTGATCATGTATGTATGGTCACAACACTCAAGCATTGTGGTTTTCAAACTTGTTTATGTAATGGTCAATGTGCTGTTACCATTCTGGAAAAGTTAAATTATTGTTGTCATTTTAATATCAATGTTGTGTTACCATTCTGGAATAGTCAATCTAAGGATACTTTTGAAAGATCAATTAAATGAAAATTAACACTACATTAACCATTCTGGAATGGTAACACTACATTGACCATTCTTGAATGGTAACACTACATCGACCATTCTGGAATGGTAACACTACATCGACCATTCTGGAATGGTAACACTACATCGACCATTCTGGAATGGTAACACTACATCGACCATTCTGGAATGGTAACACTACATCGACCATTCTGGAATGGTAACACTACATCGACCATTCTTGAATGGTAACACTATATTGACCATTCTGGAATGGTAACACTTCATTCAACATTATCAAAAATAATACTTTGAACAATGATTGCATTTTTTGTAGATCCAGATTGGTAGTACAATAAAATGAAGGTGATAATAGAACCTTAAGATATGTAAATTAATAATCCATCACTGAAAACTTTAAACTATAGCATACTGCTCCAATTAGAAGACCATAGATTCCATTGACAACGTCAGCAAATGAGCCAGATGTAAATTTATTAAACTATGTCACCTACTATAGAAGCCAATACAGAGGTTATCCTTTAAGATAAAAATTGATTATATTACTGTTCATTTTGATTGTCATCTTTTTCACTTTTTTAAAAATGTTTACATATATGTAGTTAGCTTTATCAACTACAAATTCTAAATGAGGATGAAGAAATGTGTCAGTGTTATGGAGGAAGACTGATTTTATCAGTCTAAATAAATTTCTGAAGATTAAATTTCAGTGGATAATAAAAATATTCTGACAGATATGTGACCCAACCATAAGTCATATATTGAGTCTGTTACTTTAAGTGCATTTCCAAAACCGAGATACTTAATACATTAGCACCATTTTTTGTTTGTTACAGTTTGAACTGACTACACTCCTGACTTTTTTTTAATTACAGATAGAACAGAAAACAAGCATATACCTTCTTCCTGGAATTGATCAAGTTTGTTTTTGCTCATTGTTGAAGGATGACCTATAGTTTTTAAATTCTATGACATCTGTTGTCTGGGGGAGAGTTGTCTAATTAGAAATCTTACCACATCTTAATTCAGTTCACCTGCATCAGATTAACTATTTGACTTATAGTGTGAAAGGGCAGTTCTATAAAAAGTATACTGGGGACCCAATGAATGAAAAATTGAATTTACCACTTTGGATGGGTGAAATTTTCATATTGTACACAACTAAAACAAATACAGGAATTTAAATCACCTTCTATGGTTGGCTACTTTATTTTCAATGTGCTTTCCATGAATACTAAGTGTCTTGTAATAAGGTCGAGTTGTTGTCTCTTTGACACATTCCCCATTTCCATTCTAAATTTGATACATGGTCACAATAATGTATGTGGCCAACAGAAGGCCTTTTTTCAGAAGAAAACTAATGACACCACTGGAGTAACATCCCATGGTCTAAACCTTTCCATTTTCTAGAATTCTTAATAAACTCTTAATCTAAATAGTTCTCTGTTCTTTATACAATTTTTAAAAAAAAGTTGAAAATTATTTTTTACATTTATACTTCCTTTAACTGTATTACTATATTTTATCATAGTCTAATTTCCTTGTTAAATGAAAAAATAGTATGGTTGAAGGCTACATAGTCAATAGTCTCAAACATTTAAGAATTACATTAAATTCTAGTGTTTGATGATTGTAGTATTTTCTCTCAAAAAGTAAAGCACATAAGACTGAGTTACACAAATTTATAAAAATCTTTAAAAGTGCAATGAAATAATATTTAATAAGATTTAAAATGACTTAACAAAGTGAACATGCATTGATGTTTTGGTATCTTTGATATACATTATAAGAAAATGTACCATAAATACTGAAACTCAGCTTGAAAAATTTCGTACGTGTTATGACCTGAGATTTGCTTCTTCAATGCAGGTCATGACCTGCATTTTCATCATGACAGGTTGACAGGTATGGGATATGAAATAAAATAAAGCAGATTATGTATAATCGAATAATATAATTACGATATTTACAGCCAATTGCATTGAGTGTGTAGGTTAAGGTAATATATCTGGATAGCTTTTTTGCTAGCTGAACCGTGAAATCATTATTAGGTAAGATATACTACCCTCCTTTCGAAGTAGCCTAGTCCTACAGAAATATAGATTGGTTATCTGTCAAATTTAGTTGAACTTGATGTTTCTACTGAAATACTGTATAGCATTTGCTTATTATTCTGTTTGTCAACTATTTTGACTTTCTATATCTTTAAAACTACCCCTTATGTCCCTCTTGTACTTCAAACTTACTTGTAGACATGTTTACATGGTTACATGGGAGTTCAAATTTGTCCTCATCAGTACCACAAGGCCCTCCTTCAGAGCGTAGTCGAGTGTGAACAAATGGCTTGGCTTCAAGGGTCACTACCTACATAACATATAAAATCAAATTAGATCCAATTCATATTCAATCAAACTAATTATATAATTCTTAATGTATGTCCTGAAATACACAAACATAATAGAGGGGGGGAGAAATCAGAAACTTGGGAAGTTGGATTCAGGTGTTTTTAAGCTTTTGGGATCCGGGAATTTCTTTTTTTGAATTTCGGGATGTCGCGATTTAATTTTCTTTAAATTCGGGACCTCAGGATTTCATGTTTTTAAGCCGGGGATTTCGGGATCGGGGACCTGCCAACCCCCCATCATAAGAGTGAGCTAGAATTACCAAATGACCTGCGTCGGATAGAAATAAACCTAATGCAATTTCACATACACATATACATGTATAAGACTTTGGTGGATTTTGCAACATTCAAATACACAATAAAGGATGAAATCGTGCCATTAGTTGTAGGGTTTAATAACAACTAAATTTTCAAATAGTTACAGACTTTGCATAGAGAGTTTGTTAATTGTCAACCAGTAATAAGTTTAACAGATATATATGTATTGATATTCATTTGCATAAGGTGATTTCTATCAGACATAGCTCCAATACTAAAATGAAATTATTTCAAAGTTTATTATTGCCAATAATGTCAATAATGTGCCCGAGTGAGTATTCCAATAATAAGAACTTGCATTTTGTCTATTCTTCCAAACACAAATATAATTGCATGCAATAATTTCTGAATTTACAATAGCTTTTTCTTTTCTTTGACAGGTTAAAGTTCTACCAATTTCCACTTTTTCAATCACTTATCATCCTTAATTTATAACTAGATTATGGTAGTGCAGAAACAATGTTAAGACTGGCAACATTTTATACAATTGAATTTCTGTGGATTCATCTATTTTCAAGGGTATCAATTTTCGTGGTTTCAGGAAAACTTGCATATTTGTAGATATCTAATTTCATGGTTTTGGCAAAGTCTGCACAATCCTTTAGAAAAATTGTAATTTTTTGAACATTTAAATTGGTTCCCCTGTTCCCATGAAATCCACGAAAACTGGTATCCAATGAATATAAATGAAACCAAAGAAATGTGAGCCTTTACCTCTAGATGAGTAACAATATTTAGTCCTTTAGGTTTCGTATTTATATTTCCTGGCCAGGTAATATTGTCTGATATATCCAAGGCTGGGACCATAGCCTGAAATAAATAAATAAAGTAAACAATCAGTAAAGATGTAAACCAATGTCAAATTATAATCTATACCGTATTTGGTTGTGTATAGTCCGTGCTTTTTGTTTTTGTTTTAATAGTTTTTTATCATCTGAATTTATCAAAACAAGAAGCTGAAAAAATGCTGTGTTGCACGTCTCATCTGGGTCTTAGTGCACCATTTGCGTCTCTCCAAAATTGTAGACTAGAATAGAATTCATGCCAGATCTCTTTTCTATTCATCTTGCATTTAGCTGATTATTTTTTCTCTTTAATACTGTTTCTCTACATTATCTTTAGTTTTTGACCATAATACCCCAAAAAGGGTAAAATTTGAAAATAACATTTAATTTCAATCAAAGTATCTTGTTTACTGGATGGATGGATATATAATGCATAAAATTAAATTAGGTATGGCTCAGAATACCTTCACCTTTCTAAAAGATAGTAAGTAAAAGTTAAAGAAAAATAGACATTTGAACTGTATGGTTACAAAGAACCCTCCACTTACCTCCTTATTTCCAAAATATCCTACAGGAACAATTCCCATTGGCTGTCTGTTTTTAAAGTAGTAGATAGGATTGAGACGGTCACCATCATTGTTAAAGGTAATCTGACCTGTAATGGCATTATCTAGTCTTTCCTTTAAAAGGCCTCTGAAACAAAAATAAAAAAAATATTTCAAAACTGTTAGTTGTTCAAGTAAATGAATAGTAAATATAATTTTAGTACCATAAGAATATTTTCGAAATTAAAAAGATGTAGTTAGGGACCATTTTGGCCACAATATGAATTCCAATATCAATGATTACATGTATATCAAAATGAAAATAGTTTTATGTGAATGCATAAAAACATCTTAGAAAATAAAGTGTTTTTTTTTTATCATGCTTTTCTCTTAAACATGATATTGATATGTTAACCCCAAATAGGCAAACAGTAGAGAAGCATGCTTAGGCCTAGGCAACATAATAACATCAACCATTGAAGTGGGTCTCATTGGGGTCTATAAGCATGATGCAGGATTGCCGATTTTTTGTGAGCGTGATACGTGAAAGTCAAATTATTGTGCTGTGGAAACGTGAAATGAAGTCTAGCAGGATAGGGGAAAATTACGAATAAATGAGAATTGCTTACGTACATAGTGTAAGCATGATACGGGAATCTGACAAAACAGTAAGTGAATCCTGGATCATAACCCCCCAATGAGACCCCCATTGAAGATATTTCAACAGTGTTTCTCTACCTAGAAGCAAAATGAAACATAAACAGCCAAATTCAGAATAGGGCAAGTTTGAATTGATAAAATGAAACACAGTGAAACCTGTCTTGACAACAAAACTATATCACTTTTACTGTTTAGCCTGTTTTTATTGATATTCATTTGATGTGGCTTGGTACTTGTACATCCTGTCAATGTATTATTGTTCTAAGATAATTCTCATATTCTTGTCTTTCATCTTTGCTAATGTGCTTTGTCTATATTACCTTTTCATTTTTGCTAAAATGCTTATTCTATATGCCTTTTTAATAGTTTTTATGTTTCTTAAATGCATATAACATGTATATGAAGTCGCTCTATACTTATACTTCCCATCATTGTATTATTGTACTATGGTAAGTTTGTGTATTCCTGTCTTTAATTTTTGCTAATATACTTGGTCTATTCTCCTTTTTATGCTTCTTTGTTTTCAGATACAAATCAATTGCCCTTTCATGACAGGGGGTTGGAGGGGTCCTGATCCGGAAATCTCAGGCTTAAAAACATGAAATCCCAAGGTCCCAAATTTAAAGAAATTTAAATCCTGGCATCCCAAAATTTCGAAAAAATTCCTGGATCCCGAAAGGATCAATCCCGAAAGGATCAATCCCGAAATCCCAAGCATAATAACACCCGATCCTGACATCCTGAAAAAGGTCCTCCCCCTCTTTCATCACAACAGTAAAGTGGGAAAAAGGGATGATCTCCGAAAACAAGTAACAATTAAAAAATAATTTCATATTTCAAAACCTGTATATGATTTTGCCGCTGGTTTCTCCACTGCTCTTTCTATTTTTACAACTGTTACTGACGTCGCTGACTGTGGTTAGGTTGTCGTTTTTAAACAAACTTCTTATTGTTTTGCCAATGATAGTCACAGCATCTTTGATATGCACATTTTCTGCTGTTGCATTAAATAATTCTAAACCAAGTGCACCTAAAAAAGATATAAAAAAAAATAGCATTTTTTGTACTTCAATTCAGTAACATAAAAACAAACATAGTTACATCTTTTCATCAATTTTATTCTCTCTATCACAAAGCTTTTCTTCTATATACCCTGAATTTGGTACCATCAATATTATATAAATTTAACATTTCATTTGGTACCATCAATATTATATAAAATAAACATCTTATCATCATAACATTTTTTTTTCTACTTTTCTACAATTTTCTTCTATCACTTTTGGAATCGAAAATGATCATAACTCCATTAACATATATGTGTTCCTCCTAATGCAAAATTCTTTCAAAACTTTGATCTAAACAATGCTACAATATATGTTTCTTTTTGAAGTTACTGGTATATCAATAAGGTTGTTCGCTCCTCTTGTATTTATATATTCAAAATCTTCAGGTTTTATCCATCTAATGCCAATTAAAAATTTTGCTCAATGAGACCTACTTTTCTTTTCATAATTTTATCACATATAGTATTAAAAGTCATAATATTTAAAAATCTTACAAAATCCTTATTATTTTCTCATAGGTTTTGAAAGAAAAATGCTGACAATGTTAATTGAATAAAAAATCTAGAGAGAATTATTTCCCGCCAAATTTTCAATGGCTTATATTTCAAAAACAAACACACAGACCCATAATTTTTCCTTCTTTTTAAGTTCCATTATCTATATATTATCAATCTATAACAGTCGTTTAAAAAGAATGTGTCCCTAGTACATGGATGTCCCATCTGCACTATCATTTTCTATGTTTAGTGGACCGTAAAAATGGGGTAGAATCTCTAATTTGTCATTTAAATTAGAAAGATCATATCATAAAGAACATGTGTACTAAGTCTCAAGATGATTGGACTTCAACTTCAACAAAAACTACCTTGAACAAAAACTTTAACCTGAAGAGGGACAAACGAACGGACGAACAGACAAATGGACAGACAAACAGACCAGAAAACCTAATGCCCATAAATGGGGCATAAAAAGCATGTTATTTTGAAACAGAGTAGCAAACATCCTAAAGGGTCTTTTATTCAATAACATATCATTATCCTACAATGTACAGTTAAAGGAAAATAACAGTATCTACATCAACAATTGACTTGTTCAAAATATATTTGTGTGTGGAGACACTAGATAACATATATACATTGAAGAGGGGCAAAATAGGGGTGTCTCTCATGGATCCTGAAAATTAATCCTTAATCTTCAAGTCTCTATAATAAGTGAAAAAATCTAAATTCCTCTGAAAAAATAAAGGCCAAATCCTAAATTATCGCAAAAATAAAGTTAGTAAAACCATCACTGCACTATTTTTTAGTGATGGGTCATTATAAACTTATAGACAATTCAACAATATATGATTTTACTACCAAGATTGTATAAGGTACATTTATACTAAAAAACCAATACAAGATTATACACTTCTTAAATTTCAATGGGACCCAATACCTTTTATCCCTTGATCTTCATCCCAATATCCCTAATAATAGTTTTATATCCCCTTTCCTTCATCTATATTAAGAACCACTTATAATTCTCAATCAAGGCACTTACTGGTTAAGCTTGTATTGGAGTAACATAGCTAGTATGAAAGACTTATTTTAAGACAATAATAGCACCTTGTGTAAGTCAGTGGACATGCATTAAAACAGTTATGATACTGTTGATTCATTTTTATTCTTAGGTTTGTAGATTTCAAGGGTAAAGGTGAAAAACAAATTTAAATGTTTAACAAAATCTTGTAGGCTTGTATATATATATAGGAAGATGTGGTGTGAGTGCCAATGAGACAACTCTCTATCCAAATAACAATTCATAAAAGTAAACCATTATAGGTCAAAGTACGGCCTTCAACGCAGAGCCTTGGCTCACAAAAAACAACAAGTTATAAAGGGCCCCAAAATTACTCCTGTAAAACCATTTAAACAGGAAAACCAACGGTCTAGTCTATATATAAAAAAAATGCATCCTTAGTCATAACCAAGAAATCAAATATCCAAAAAATTAAAATTTCATAAAAAAAACAAAAAATTTTGACCATGAAAATAAATGATTCTACCTTAATTTCAAAGCGCATATTTTATTATGAAATATGAGATATTTGACCTAATTCATTAGTTTTGTCCTTCTCTCATATATCAATCACAATATCTGATTTTAATGCAGAAAAGAGAAAAATCAATGCCTATATCTGCAGATGAAATTGATTTGTTAAAAATAATCTTGGTATATAGACAAACCACTGTCATGACTGTGACTAAATAGAAAGTATATGTGTACATTTGTGTAACTGTTTAAACATTTCTATACAACTATTTATAGGATACATATATATACACTGACGGCATACAGTATTGGTAAATGAATTATTGTGCTTCTGATGGAACCAAAAAGCCTTACATCTGATGCAATTATATCATCTGATTTGATAATCACATTTTATGATCAGTGCAGTGTTATGACAAACAAGGCTATAAAATATTTTCTCAAAATGGGACCAAAATAATTATAAGCCGGAATATGTAGAGAGACACAATCGTTATTTAGGGCAGTTCAAATTGATTACAAAGGCAATAAAAAAATATTGAAATGGAAAGACTGGTATTTATATATATATAAATAACATATAAATGCATGAAACCAATAGCAGATTTAAAGGAGCAGTGCTATTATTACTGTTCTTCATCTCAAAGTTGCATCAAAGTACAAGTTTTGTCGCAAAGGAAGGTTTTAAACTCCTCTCAAAAGATAAGTCCATATAGGGAGATTTCAAATTAAACCAGATGCTCCGCAGGGCGTAGCTTTATACGACCGCAGAGGTTGAACCCTGAACGGTTAGGGCAAGTATGGACACAACATTCAAGCTGGATTCAGCTCTAAATTTGGATTGTGATTAAATAGTTGACACAGCATAGGTTTCTGACACAGAATAAATGTGTTCTAATGAACTTAAAATTTTTGTTTCTCTTAGAGCAATTCACTATGCTGTTGAATATTAATCCTCTCAAAAAAATGTTTGAAGAAATTTTCTTTTTTATTTATGAAATTTCAAATGAGAAAAATTGAACATTTTTTTAATCACATCCCCCTTTCCCTTATTCCAAAACTAATCTCAATTAAAATTTCTAATGGAGTTTGCAACAATAACTACTCATTTAAATACATCATAAAATATTAAGATGTAAAAAAACTGCTTGTTATCACTGAATGGTAAAGATTATTTTAATTTATCAGTTGGTAGTAAAAAGTGAATATACATTGTATATTGTATATAACAAAGATTTAAGTTGATTCTGGACAAAGAAAGATAACTCCAATTAAAAAAAAATCTTGCTATTGCACAATATTTTGCAATTAGATATTTCTTGCTTACTATTCTGGACAAAGAAAGATAACTCTAATTAAAAAAAATTTGATATTTCACAATATTGTGCAATTAGATATTTCTTGCCATTGCGCAATACTGTGCAATTGAAAAGACTTGCTATTGCACAATACTTAATATAATAATTTTAGATCCTGATTTGGACCAACTTGAAAACTGGGCCCATAATAAAAAATCTAAGTACATTTTTGGATTCAGCATATCAAAGAACTTCAAGATTTCAATTTTTGTTAAAATCAGACTAAGTTTAATTTTGGACCCTTTGGACTTTAGTGTAGACCAATTTGAAAACAGGACCAAAAATGAAGAATCTACATACACAGTTAGATTTGGTATATCAAAGAACCCCATTTATTCAATTTTTGATGAAATCAAACAAAGTTTAATTTTGGACCCCGATTTGGACCAACTTGAAAACTGGGCCAATAATCAAGAATCTAAGTACATTTTTAGATTCAGCATATCAAAGAACCTAACTGATTCATTTTTTGTCAAAATCAAACTTAGTTTAATTTTGGACCCTTTGGACCTTAACGTAGACCAATTTGAAAACGGGACCAAAAGTTAAGAATCTACATACACAGTCATATATATTGACAGTTAGATTCAGCATATCAAAGAACCCCAATTATTCAATTTTGATGAAATCAAACAAAAGTTTAATTTTGGACCCTTTGGGCCCCTTATTATGTTGGGACCAAAACTCCCAAAATCAAACCCAACCTTTCTTTTATGGTCATAAACCTTGTGTTTAAATTTCATAGATTTCTATTTACTTATACTAACGTTATGGTGCGAAAACCAAGAAAAATGCTTATTTGGGTCCCTTTTTGGCCCCTAATTCCTAAACTGTTGGGACCTAAACTCCCAAAATCAATACCAACCTTCCTTTTGTAGTCATTAACATTGTGTTTAAATTTCATTGATTTCTATTTACTAAAACTAATGTTATTGTGCGAAAACCAAGAATAATGCTTATTTGGGCCCTTTTTGGCCCCTAATTCCTAAACTGTTGAGACCAAAACTCCCAAAATCAATCCCAACCGTTCTTTTGTGGTCATAAACCTTGTGTCAAAATTTCATAGATTTCTATTAACTTAAACTAAAGTTATAGTGCGAAAACCAAGAAAATGCTTATTTGGGCCCTTTTTGGCCCCTAATTCCTAAAATGTTGGGACCAAAACTCCCAAAATCAATACCAACCTTCCTTTTGTGGTCATAAACCTTGTGTTAAAATTTCATAGATTTCCATTCACTTTTACAAAAGTTAGAGTGCGAAAACTAAAAGTATTCGGACGCCGGACGACGACGACGACGACGACGACGCAGACGCCAACGTGATAGCAATATACGACGAAAATTTTTTCAAAATTTGCGGTCGTATAAAAAGGAAAAGAAGGTAGTCTCCCTCCTCAAACTGGCCCATAGGCTAATATATTCATTGCAAAAGCTTTTATATTACCTTGGAGATATGAGGGGGGATAGGACCTTTATCGGGACTCAGGGATCAGGTGTTTCTAATTTTAGGATTGACTCTTTCAGGATCTGGGAATTCTTTTTTTCAATTTCTGGATGTCAGGATTTAAATTTATTTAAATTCAGGAACTCTGTATTTCATGTTTTTTAAGCCCGGGATTTCAGGATCTGGACCCCTCCTACCCCATCAGATATTTGTACCTGGTTCCATTCCCGTTTGGGATGAAAATTTCAGGAACTCAATTTTCGGCTCTCCCTTGACACCATCTGCGAGTATGGTCTTGAGGAAACGATGGTAGTCCGTCGGAAGGGGACGATAAATGGCTGACCCGTGTTAAGAGAGAGCCATATCTCTTGCACGTTAAAGACACCCTTGTAAATTTCGAAAAAGAGTGGGCTAATGCCGCTACAAGGCAGCACTCGCACCTGCAAAGTGGAAAGGGATTAATATAAGTTGCAAAACTTGTTTCCCAATCCACTATAAATAAATATATTTAAACTAATTTGTACCTTTGTTTACTGTCTGACCACTTACCTACAGGAACATTTGTTGCCTTCATTGCCTGTTCGCTAACTATCCATACATAACCTTCACCCAACAAAATCCTTTTTGAAGCTTCCTCAAAAATGTTTTCAGCATCTTCTTTTCTGTAAGATAAACAGATACTGTAAACCAACTTATTTTCGCGAGCGATTTCATTTTAAGACTTTCGCAAGAAGATACATAACGCGAATATAAATCGTTGCGAAAATTTATTTCCTCAACTTTCTACATTAAGTGAATTTGAAAATCGCGAAATTAAATCATCCCAAAGTGGGCTAGAAAGTGCTGAACACGAAATAAAATATCTATGAAAATAAGTTGGTTAACAGTATATAATTACATTGATCATGTTCAGTATGTTCATTATCAAATCTTCACATTAAGAACAAAATGAAATGTATATAGTTTGAACATCAAATTCTTTTTATGTTTTGATTTCTTGTACGTTTTTTCAGACTTGCATTGTACATGGTGGCTGTTGTACATGGTATGCGTATGGTGGCTGTGAAGGTTATCTTAAGTGCTAACAAGCCTGTCAACACAAAAATTCTTTCAACTACTATCTGAAATGATTAGAATTGACAGTTTTCCTGCCAAAGGTCTAGGTACCTATTCTTCTAGCTGGAGTGATATAGCCTACTTGCCTAGTGTGATGAAAGTGACGTTAGACACCAACAATCAATCACTCAATGCAATGTACATGATGTTGATACCGTCATGATATATTAAGAATTGTAAATCTTCGCTTTATAAACAATGTAAATGTATTCAAACTAAGGTTCCAAATTAAATTAAAGAATCCAAAAACAAATGACAAAAGTTGACTTATAGCTGACTATGCGGTATGGGCTTTGCTCATTGTTGAAGGCCGTACGGTGACCTATAGTTGTTAATGTCTGTGTCATTTTGGTCTTTTGTGGATAGTTGTCTCATTGGCAATCATACCACATCTTCTTTTTTATATTAGACAGTTTTGAGTGTTATGGTATTGCTATGTACAAAAACGTTTTTTGTATTTGGTTTCCAAACATTGGTTTTAAACATAACAAGGCCTCGTGAAGGTTATTATAAAAGTTGAAACACATATATTGTCAAACCCAAAATCAGCTGATCAGTTGAAGTGTTTTATCTGACCATTAGAGCACCTAATAAAACAATGACATTCCTGACTCAACAAAATAACTATTATAACTATTAAGTAGGGAGCTTGTATGATAATTTCTCATTACTCACGTAGCTGATAGAAGTATAACTCTGGACTCAAATGATGGTATAGCTGTAAGGAGTGATTCAAAGCTATTATCACCTGCTTCATATTTTATAGTTTCTTCAACCTGAAGAAAAAAAATCGGCAATGTTTAAATCGTTATGGTAATTTGTCTGAATAATATTCTAAAAGATTTGTATCCAACAGTTGTTTTGAAGGTTCAATTATTGTTAGTAATTTTTTTTCATCTAAAGGCATAAAATCCTAACAAAAATATTTCTTATTCTTATTTTAAAAGCTATAGCCATGATGTTTGTGAATGTTTTATTTGTTTGTCATTTAATTAAATTCTAAACAATAATAATTTTAGACATTTATTTGTACAAATGAATCATTTAGTCCAATTATGATCAATTATAGTCTGATACAAGTATTTTTTCTGAATCTACATGCCTTTGAAAATGAATGTGCTCCAGGCCCATAGCCAGTAATTTCCAAGGGGGTTACATGTTACATGGACTCGCGAACTCAACTCAACAGTAACAATTCAAACAGAACATAAACTTTAAGTGCTTATATTTGTTTACATGGAATGGGAGGGTGTACAAACCCCTTAACCCCCCTGGCTACTGTGTGTGCTCCTTAAAAACGTTCTGTATATAAGGGATACAATCTACATATTTTGTTGAATTAAGCTTTTGAAAATAAATGTGCTCCAGGCCCATAGCCAGGAATTTCCAAGGGAGAGTAACATGGACTCGCAAAGGGATAGTCCAATTATTTACTGAAATATCTTCTTTTTCTGCCAGAGCTTGGAACCTGCTGAGAATCATCCTTCCTTCTTCGTCCATACTGTGTATAAAGATAACCTTCTTCCATCCGTAATGCTTCAACAATTCTAACCACACATCTGCTTGGTGGAAATACGGTGGTACTGTTCTAAGAAATGTTGGATGCACATTCTGAAATAAAAGATAAATTGAAATTACTGCATATATGTCAAAAACATTGAAAATCATGATAATATACAAAATATAGGATATTTCCCCCAAAAAAGACTAAATAAACAAAATTTATTGGTTAAAAATTATTGCATTATTCACTGATTATTGATAATTCTTACCTAGCTGCATTCAAAATGTAAGTAGACAAAATAATATATAATGAACCATAAGAATCCTAATATATGCATGCACTGGTATGTTTAACATGTATATAAAAAATATGTACCAGTATCATTCCAAAATATGTAATCAATTTAATATTTTAAGAACATTTTATTTTTGTATTTAGATGCTTTTATAGAGGCTCACAGGTATAAATCATTTCTTTTTTTAAATTAAATATAGGATTTCAGTATATTTTTCTATAAATGAACTTTATAATATACTTAATAGAAAAATAAAATAAAAACATGGGTTCACCGTTCTTTAAGCTCACGATCTGCCTTTGAAAGAAGCATACATTTTTGTACAGATACTTTTTTTCTGTTGAACCAAAAAGAGAAATAGAGGTTATACCAAATTAAAAGAGAACTAAATTACAGAAATCTCTTAGATTTTGAAATAGTTTAGTGTGAGTACAGCTTATTTGAAAAAACAAATTAAAAATATAGATCACCGATGAGTTAAAAAAGATATTTCAATTTTGATGCAAAAACATGGCATTTTTGTACCAAAGGGAGATAATTTGGAGCTTCTTCAATGACATCTATACATTTTAAAAGTTTCAATAAGATTTAGTTAATTATGTACCATATGATAGAATAACAACTTATAAATAAATAAATAAAATTTGTAATGAAATTTTTTTTTCTAACTTTTGCTGAAACTTTTGTACCCTTGAGCTCCTTAGTTATACTTTAATCATCGTTAATAATAACATTAAATATATACAGAAACGGTATTTTACCAATTTTACAACTTTTATATTTTTGAATACATATTAAACCTAAATAAGAAAGAACTCACTTCCATTAACTTACAACCCATTTTACAACCTTGTTAAGTTTCATACATTGAAATTAGTTTTTGAAAAATAAATGGGTTTTTTTTTTTATTTTCTACTAAGCTGTCATTTAAATACTATGATTACCTTATCAGAGAAAGCACTGTCTCTAGCTGATATTCCAATTACAGGTATCTGATAAAATCCACAGGTATACGATACTGAAATAGGTGGCTGGCTGTCACCTCCTGGTGGATGGCTCACGACCATGACCTGAACTCCCTGTGACACAACATTATCACACAACTTTATAGCAGATTGAATAGGATTCGGGTCCATGATAATAGAAGTGGAATTAAAATGCAGATTTATTCGTCCATTTAACAAATTCAAATTGTTAACAGACTTTTCAAATTCGTTCTGTGCTATTTTAGAACTCAGTACTCCTCCGATTGTGATGATTTCAGGTGGACTACCAATGCTTTGACTTAGTGATACTAGAAAGTTATGTAATAGGATAATCAGCGGTAGTGTATTTTTGTGAGGCATCGCTAACATCTACAAACTACGCCTAAATCTGAAACATAAGAAAAACATATGATAAAACATAATAGACCATTTGGGAATTATGTCCTTCACCAGAAAAGTTCAACAATTATTAACCAGACAGAGGGGAAATGTTCAGAGTTCGCGACATCTTTTTTTCCCTGGTGGTCCTTGAAGAAAATCTACTGGTCCTCACTACTAATTCTATTGCAAAATACTAAAATTGTGTCAGTCCTATGCAAAATTTTGGTGGTAAAATCCTGAGGACTGACACTTTTTCGCAAACTCTGAATGTTTGTTCTGTATGTATGTACTTAATCACAACTCCCTAATGACAGCACTGCTAATAATCAATTGTTAAAATTTGATTTGCAAGTCAAATAATTCTTGCAATATGCATGTAGTATCAATTTTTTTCTAACACCTGCTCAACATGGGAATGAAGTGACGATGCTCTAAACCCAAAAATGATGTTCACTAAAAAACCAAAGCTTTTGATGGAAATGCAACAAACTCAAAAGAACTCTATCATGTCTATTGGTTTTTATTTTATTTAATACCTCAAATATTATTGCACAAAACAATGTTCCCTTGACAGAAGATATTTCAGGTCAATGAAGGGTTTAACTTATTGTTTCCTACATGTAACACATAAATAATTATTTTCTGTTTTTCTTTTAATGTACAATGATGTAAGAGGGGGTCAGAGGGGTCCTGATCCCAAAATCCAGGTCTTAAAAACATGAAAGCCTGAATTAAAAAAAATTATATCCCGCCATCCCCACCATCCCGAAATTTCGTAAAAAAGAAATCCCGGATCCTGAAATGGTCAATCCCGAAATCCTGAACTTAAAAACACTGTATCCTGACGTCCCAAAAAAGTTCCTGCCCCCCTCATGTAATGATGTTACATCAAACCATAAACTTGCTTACAACAAAGAAGACTTGATTAATTGCCTTTTGACAGTAAAAAACAAAGGAATTGATGGAAGGGAAGGGAAAGTCCTTTCTCTGCTATAAAGTTCCACAATGATATGACAATAGTGTGAGCCCTGAATGAATACAAGAAAAATGTGTCAGAGGACTGTCATGAAATATAAATCTGCTCAAACTTTGCATTTTATCAAGTTGAAAAAACGGTAAATGACTCACTTCCCAAATTCCAACTCCATCTGCATATCGTTGCTCTTAGAATTGTGTAATTATATATAAGAGTTTCATAATGTTTGCATGCTGCAAACTAAAGTTAGCCTGCGAAAACTGAAAAATTGCAATTTTCCAAGTTATAAAGGGGCATAACTCTAGAATGGTAAATGACTCACTGCCCAAATTCATACTCTGTCTGTAAGTTTGGTTCTTATAAATATATATATAGCATTGTGTATGAGTTTCATAACATTTACAGGAAGCAAACTTAAGTAAGAGTGCAGAAAAGAAAAAGTTTTAACATTGTAGTTTTCCATGTTATATAATAAAGGGGCAAAATTCTATAAAAAATAATTTGGATTTGGCAGTTTATTCATCTTTGTATTGATATGCATGAGGATGTGCTCCGTTATATACATTAAGAATACTAATAGTAGGAAAGCCTTTATTGACAGGTTAATGGTTACATACATGTAAATACAATACACCTTATCACAATGTGTCCACCTTTACTGAACATCACAAAGGTTCCAGTAATTAGAACACATCTTGAAAAGTGATTGTTGTTTTATAACGTCAAAAATTCAAGCAGTGCAGATTTACAAACAGTGAATTTGTATGACGTAGTTTGCAAAAATATACATAAACATATGGTACAAGTAGTTGAACTATAAATGTGTATTTGATTTTGTTAAAATACAAAAATGTGTAGAATTTGAAATTTCATATGAAAGAGTACCGTTATATCTTTATCTTCAGGTCCTTACATAAGTCAACGGCTTCTACTGACCCCTCATCTTGGATTGTCGTTATGTGATTTCTCATCTCATAATAATATATTTATATATATTAGACTTATTAAAAAAAAACTTGTTTAGGTGTGCGCAGCTGAACACTTAACACAAACATATGAATTTATATGGGTTCCAATTTTCACCATTTAATGAAATTATTCAAAGTCTTTGCGGTCACTGTTAAATCTGACAAGTTATTCCACTGATCCACTACTCTATTTGAAAAAGTATTAAGTCTGTGTGTCGTCTTGCACTGTTTTTTAAAAAGTTTTAATGAGTAATGCCCTTTACCGTCAGGTGTCAAACAGTCATTTTTGGCTTCCATTAGCCTGCATCAAATTGGTTGAAATTTTACTGTTTCGTCAAAATATCCATATCATGATTCATCAGAGATTTTAAATTAAAGTCATTTTTTAAAATAAATAAACATGATTCTTCTAAATTATTAATCAATTTTTTTTGGTCGTCTAAAAGACATGAAAGATTAAAGTGAACATTTTATCTTCCGATGATGCACAAAAAAATTACCGTCAACATCATTTGTCAAGAATGTTTGCTGTTATCAGGGCCGTAACTAACGTCTATTAATAGTGAGGCAAAATATATATGCCGAGCGTAGCGAGGCGAAATTTTTCAGCGAGGGGTCTGGGGGCTGCTTAAGGCCCCCAGAAGCTCTGAGAAAAATAACGCAAAATCGTGCATTCTGAGCGTTTCCCTGACTCTTTTTGACATTGAAACGCAATTAATATTTTAGCCATTTTTTTCTTCGACAATATGCTGGTCTCAAAGCAAAAACGTAGATTCATTGTAATTTGGGACTTTTAGGTTTTACGGGGACAACATCATTTAATAGCAGACCGATATGTAGGATAAAGCAAAAATCGTAAGTCTCATAGTCATAAAAACCGGGACTGTCTGTCTGTTCTTGTTTTGTATTGTGCTTAGACTTTGGTGATTTTATAATGACTAGATTTAAACATAGTGACAGTGCAGTAATATACTTTAAGTACTAGTACTGCCTAAGTCGACACTAAGAACCATCTTTACCTTGTTTTACGGTATTAATGATTCTTTCATTGTTGAAGACCCTCTGTCTACTATCAAGATGAAGAACAGGAATAAAAACTTTGAACATTGGTCATTTGTATTTTTTCTATGCATTGACTTTGTGTGAGATTAGTTCCCGTGCATGTTTTCTCCATATTCCTTTATTTTCTGTTAAAGGGTCTGAACAAGACTTAATGCAAGTTTAATCCTTCAATGTAAAAGGTCATATGGTTATACAGTGATGTTTTTTTTATAGATGATTTGATACCAAGGAATTGGTCGTCTTACTTTAATTTAAATCATGTCAGCTGTCTAGTTTTATCTACAAAAAGAGTCAGTTTTGTATTCTTTGATATCATGTTCAATGCCCCATGCAGAAACGACCATTTTTTTCTGTGTCCAGTAGCATCATATATTCTTAAAATATTTTGTCGCACAATGTCTGGACATCGGTTAACATGCAACATTGCAAAACCACACGTTTACAAATGGAAATTAACCCTCAGACTATCGTCACAAAGTAGGACAATAAATGAACAAAAGACAAACCCGGGACACAGAATAACAAAAAATTAAACAATAGACCATCAACTCTGAAAACAAAACTAAAAGTAAAATAGAAATATGGATCACGAAAAACATGCAGGGACGACAGCAGAGAGTGAAGAGAACTTTCTTTTTGCAAGACACTTTCCGTGAACACAATTTGATATGAAGACAATTTTTTTGTTTCAGTTTTTTTTTTTTGAAGTTTTCAACATGAGGCATTTGCCTCATTTGCCTCAATGTAGTTACGGCCCTGGTTATTCCTCATGAAGTTACCCCTATTTCGACTCTAATGAAATAATTGAGTATAATTCTTATATGAGTTGCATATCTATAAATACTTGAATTGGATTGGTCAATGAGAATTTTTCTCTAAGTTTACACTTTGATATTAAACCATGTTTCCGAAACTACTTTTGTAATCTATTCATGCGTGATACACAAGCTTGCAGTGATCCCGGGATTTTCAGCAAATTGAGATTTAAAAACAATTGTTGCATATTTAACAGAAAAAAGAAAGAAATTTAATGCACTAAAGCTTCAAAAATGTATAAAAATAAAATTTGATAAAATTCCGCGAAATTTCATGAAGGTTTTGGCGAATTTACGTCATGGCAAAACACGACCTCATACGAATAGACGTAAAGGGAAAGATTATTTCGTTACGTGTACGCTTCAAATTAGGATAACATTTAATTAAAATGAAGTTTTTGAGGTAGGTGCTATTTCATTTTAGATTCCGTTGTATTTATCGGACATTTATGGTTTTTATGAAGTCAAGATGGCGGCGTACTCCTTAGTTACGACTTGCCATTGTGCTTTTGATGATTAATGTATATAGTAGCCATCAACAAAAAAAATGTTTATTAAATATCACAAATGTTTGGCTGAAGAATTATAAGGATTAAACACATTTTTTCTAGAGGTTATTGATGTGTAAACCGGGGCTCTTACTCACAAACTCAACATAAAAGTCTATGGACTTTTATTCAGTTTGTGAGTTAATTGCCCCGGTTTACACATCAATAACCTCTAGAAAAATGTGTTTAATCCTATAATAAATTAATAAAGGAGATAAGTTTTTATAGCTCAATCAAGCTAATTTAACCTGGGAACAGTCAAAATTATATGCTCCTGATTTGACCATTAACCATGTTTACTGAACCTGTGTTTTATACATATCATGTTGAATTATTTTTAAAGCAACTCAACTTTCCTTATCAGCCATAGTAGTTAATCTGCGTGTAATAAGACCTTACGCTACGGTTTCCTTACATGGCTCCCCCTTTTTTTATCTACAGATCTTTGAACGATTCCTCCGTGATAATATTGTAGTGATCGTTGTAAATTTGTTAATATACAATTTTCTGTTAAAAATACAAACCTAAGAGTGATTGTGAGACAATTTAGGGCTTAATTATGCAGAACTGTTTACATTACTTCATCTGTACATAATAAATAATTTGTCACGTGATATATGCTGCTGAGACTGATCAACGGGGAATAACTCCGATATTATACTGGAGACCTTCTTTAGTTACGGAATACCAAGGATTAATTACTATACAAATCCTTGGGAATACCATAAACTTTTTGAGGATTACTTTCCGGCGCATGTCTGTATGAGGTCGTTTTAAGTTAATTTCATTTTTTTTTTAACTTTTATTTATTTATGAAATAGATCTATAAAATTTTTTAAGTTTCAATTTTTTACATTTTTTATATATATTTTTGTATAACTATAAAATAAAAACAATAAGCACATTTAGTTTAGATGAGAGTATGTTTTAAGGAGCACCTCATGAGTGAGTGCATCCTTAAAGTTGTCTGTAGATGTTTGGTTTGAGATATCGGGTGGTAATTTGTTCCATCCTTTGATTGTTTGGCTGAAAAAAAGAAAATTTAAAGGTGTCTTTATTACACTGAAGTTGTCTGTATTGTCTGTTGATGGGTAGTTCTTGTTCTAGACTGGCTTTTTATGAGTATATCTTGCGATGGTATCCATCTTCTTCTTTCGTAAATCCTTCCAATATTGGAGCACTTGGCAATAAATCCAATATATATATTATTGTTAAAATCACTAATCAATTTTACAATTATCCACTCAGAGACATATAATTATGAATAGTAGAATAGAATATTTTTATTTACCAAATTAGGGCCCCAGGAGGGCATATAGGATCATATAGCATACACACAATATTATTATAAACAATTAAGAATTGAAGGCTTCTTTTTGTAAATTCATTGGGGTGTAAAAGCGTTGACCGAAGTACATTTCCGCGCTTCATTCTAAAAATGTGCGCACGGTCAACGCTTTTACAACCTTATGAAGTTACAAAAAGAAGCATTCAATACTTATAATTACATTTTTTAGCTATGATAAAAAAAAAACACGAATTTTATATTGTTTTTATTTAATTCACCTGTGCACTTTATTGCGGGACCACGTGTTATCATGAATGAAAAGTTTTATTGAGTGATGCAATTGCTTACGGAATAACACGTGATGTGCAGTTAGCCAATCAAAATAAAGTATTATAATGAAACATACATCTATAATGTAATTATATGTTAATGCAATACACAGACAATAGATATGTTACATGTGTAGTAAAATAATAAAATAAAATAATATAATATACTACAGAAAATACACTGTCTCTTGTACAAATTAACTTGACATACTGTTTATAAATTGTTGATAACATTAATATTTTTATATATCAAAATGAAGTTACTTTATTGTGTTATAAATCTTTAAATATATTCACTGATTTTGTTTAATTTGCAACTAATTATTTCAGGCCCGTAGCCAGGAATTTCCAAGAGTGGTATTTGGACTCATGAACTCGACTTTAACAGTCACAATTTGAACAGAACGTTGAATTTAACAGTGCTTATTTGGTTTCCAGGGGATGGGGGTCGTGCGAACCCCGAACCCCCCCCCCCCCCCCCCCAGGGTACTGGTCATGATGTATTTTGTTCCACCAAAGATATATAATACAAATAAATGTATTAATATATGTCTCTGGTTATATAGTGTTTCTAATTATCTAGCTTTTCAATGATAAAATAATATATGAATGCGTTATAAAACTTAACTTGGCTTGCTAATATAGTTATACATGTAAGTAAAATCATAAAAAATACTAAACTCCGAGGAAAGTCCCTACCTAATCAAATGGCAAAATCAAAAGCTAAAACGCATCAAACGAATGGATAACATATTTAAAACTATCGAAACATGATTCAAATCTACGTTTGCGCGCATTTGGGGATTAAAATATTTTACGTTTGCGCGCAGCTTTTGATTACATTTGCGCGCATTTATTTTACAGGTAATCTCAGGTAAAAATATAAATAAAAATTATATTAAGTTATAAATAACTATATTTTTTTTGTATTTTCATATTAATCAATTATTAATTTTAAAAATAGTTTGTTTATCAGTCAAATTATATACTGTTCATATTGAATTCTAAAAGCAAGTAAAAACTCCGTTATAGCTTAAGGTCAAGTTACAATATATGAATGGGCTATGTCACGGATTTTCTTAAAATTTTGCATACACCTTTGACTTATTGAATTGTGTCTGAAAATCAAAAAAAAGTCTGCGGTTTTATCTCTTTTTTTCCTGCCTTATGAGACTTATACTAAAGGAAGGGGTACTGATACTTGTAAATAATTGAACAAATTAATAGATAAATAAGCATTAATACCTGTATTTTCCCTAAAAAAATTACTGATTGAATATTTTCAAAATATGTGCCTTATGATAACATTAAGAATGGAAATGGGGAATGTGTCAAAGAGACAACATACTAAGACTAACGGAAGGGGTACTGATACTTATAAATAATTGAACAAAATATTAAATAAATAAGCATTATTACCTGTATTTTACCTGAGTTTACCTGAGTTTACCTGCCCAAAAAAATGCGCGCAAATGTAATCGAAAGCTGCGCGCAAACGTAATGATTTTTGCGCGCAAATGTAATGGTAATGCGCGCAAACGTAATGCACCGATTCAAATCTAGTTTTAAACAATCTAGTTTTAAACTTTTCAAATATTGAATACTTAGTTGTTTGGTTATGAAACCAGGTTGTTTTCAGAAAACTAAAAAAAAGTATGATTGAGTCATGACACAAATTGGACTTTTTGTCAAAGTTAATATGCATGAACGTTCTATTTTCAAATGCCTTGCACCTAGTTTCTGTCCGAAGTAACACTACCGATTTTGAGAGTTGCATATTATATACTTCGAAGGAAGGTTAAAAAGAGTTATAATGCATCACAAACTATAAAAGATTGGTTGCATTCTACTTATTATCTTACATCAATAGCATGTACGGTATCTTATCTCGATCGGAAGAATGTTGAGGTTTTTTTACGATTTTTGCTAGCAATTGCCATAAAGAAGCTGACATTTACGTTTACTAATTATATAGAAGATTATTGTACACAAGATAATAATCATGTAGATGTACATGAAAGCTCTTTCTAGGGCCCTTTGATTGAAAATAAAATATTCTTATTCTTATTCTGTACCATTAAAAGTAGAGACGGACAAGTATGCATGACAAAGAATAGAAATTGTTTGTTTAGCATTTGCAATGAAGTGTCGTTCAAAGAATTTTATTTACGTATATAAGCAGTATTTTACTAGCGACGCGTTAGAATAGGGCAATTCTACAGAAAATAAGACCAAATAAATAAAGCCTGTATAGAAAAATAAACCAAAAAGATATAGAATACAAAAGGGGTTTTAAGATATAAAGAATAGTGTATAATGTGCAAAATTAATATGAGAATAGAGAAAATAACTTACAAAAATAATAATTTAACATAATTGAAGGACCCCGATCAAGACTCATTGAAGACCATCATAATAACGAGGCCAAGGTCAGATGAACCCTGCCAGACAGACGTGTACATCTTACAATCTTTCATGCTATAAATATAGTTGATCGCCGTTTGCAAACAGTATCCTAGAAGCAAGCTTATAAGTGCCTTTATCACTGAAAAATATAATGAAATCTTCAAAGAATGCCAAAGATTTGCTACTGAATGATTCAGTATAAAGAACTCAAGAAACCCATTTCAGGTTGGAAAAAACAACAACACAAAAACTTAAATCCCAATACAGTTCAAGAAATCTAAATAAAGACGATAAAGTGAACATGAAGTCGACATGATTTGGATATTGGTCTTTCCATAGGCTTCCGCGCCACACCCTTACTTGAATCCACCCCTGGAAACACATCTAAAAGTTTAAAGTATAGAATACAGCCCTCAAAGTAGCTTCGCTCTCACCCCATATGGAATTTACTGACCCCATATATACCAAGTTTCTTCTAACTCTCAACTAATTGATTACACTTGAAAAAAAGTCAATAAAAGCCAACGAAATAACAAGGCCGTATATATATCAAAACAGAGGCGGAAAATACCACATAGATATTCAAACTTATGAGTCGAAAACAAACACAACGCAATGGAGAAAGAATCAAACCGAAAAAATCAAATAAACAAAATTAAAATCACAAAAATACTGAACTCCAAGGAAAATTCAAAAACGAAAAGTCCCTAATTAAATGGCAAATTTAAAACATCAAACACGATTTGGAACAGGCTGTTTCTTCTGTAGAAAATGGTGGATTGAACCTGGTTTTATAGCTAGCTAAACCTCTCACTTGCATGACAGTCGCATCAAATTCCATTATATCATAGATGTGTAATCATCTCAATAACTATATAAAAAAATGTAACAACAAACTAATCTAGAAAAAAAGTAAAATCACAAACATACTGAACTCCGAGGAAAATTCAAACCGGAAAGTCCCTAATCAAATGGCAAAGTCAAAGGATAAAACACATCAAACGAATGGACAACAACTGTCATATTCCTGACTCACTTAGTACAGGCATTTTCAAATTTAGAAAATGGTGGATTGAACCTTGTTTTATAACGCTCTCCTCAAATGACAACGAAAACTGGTTCACTGTTCTGCGTACCTCTCCGTCGGAATACATGATTTTTTTTACCATACCGCGAGGTTCTTACGTGAGGCACGTCCATTCTTATTTTATTTATTGTCTTCAAAGTTTTTAGCATCATGTTTCTTATTCTTCTTATCTGCAAGGAAATAAACTATACATATATATATATAGTTGTATTCAATATAGACTTGCAACCCCATATGAACTCAGGCGCGGATCCAGAGGGGGGGGGGGGGTTCCGGGGGTTGGAACCCCCTTTTTTTTGGACGATCAATGCATTTGAATGAGGACATGTAATTGGAACCCCCCCCCCCCCTTTGTCCTGGGTTAGGAACCCCCCTTTTTTAAAATGGCTGGATCCGCCCCTGGAACTTGTTAAACTGTCACACACAATACGGAGTACCTTTTTTGCACTTTTTCTATTTTTTGAGAACTTTTCGGCACCGTAGAGAAAAACACTAAAAATGAAAGAAGACACAGACTAATGAATTTCCGAAGTTTGACATCCCACTATTCAGTTCATGTTTGCGCCACTATGTATGCACATGATATGAAGATGTAGTATGATATTCAATGAGACAACAGTCCACCACATGACTGTGTATTTAGTTGCAGTATTCCTAAGCATGGATTTGATCCAGAATTTTTGTAATGGGTGCGTAATTGTTGAACAAGGAACGCAAAATGCCATGCGGAGTAGTGTCCATGCAAAACAGGAGATTCGCATACAATTTAATTGTTTGCGTTCGATTTTTGATGATTTTATTCATCCATACCATATACAATACGGGTTTTCTATATTTTCATTTGGCTTACAATGATTAACGACCTTTCGGTGTCTAGATAATCCACTTTTTAACATTTATCACATTCTACTTTCATTCTTGTCAACTGACTAAAAGTGAATTTTCTAGACTCAGAAAGATTATTGTTCATAGTGAGGCACATGAAAATATAGAAAACCATTTTTCTAATAGTGTATATATAGCTACGGATGGCTAAAAATGTATAAAATCAGCGAATATTGTGCGCAAACAAAGAGTATGCGAATCTCTTTTTTTGAATAGCAAATAGCAATATAAATAAAAAGCAAATGGAAATTAATAAATATAAGCATTATAGGGACAGAAGAATTCGGTCTACCTCTTCGCCAACTAAATCCGATAATGTATGATCAGAATTCCATGCGAGTCAATGACAATCCAAAAGCATAATCCATGTCGATTCCTACAAGTATTAACGTAGCAAAACGTGCATGTTAGTTCTGATTTCATATATATTCATCTTTTTTTCTAACTGCAAAAATTGGAAATTTGTCAGGATTTGTCTGCCGATTTTTAAATTTTAAACCATTCATTGATTGCACTTGATTGAGCTTCCATCAGATCTACAAAAAGACGAGGTATTATCGTCTGCATAATTATGCATGTAGCATGTGCAAGGAGCTATGTTTACAAACAAAAATATGTAATGTGTGAAAGCATTGTATAACAAAGGTATGGCCCTGAGCCATGTGTTACATTTGTATTGATGGCAACTTATAACTTTTCAGAATTATGGTGTCAGCTTTAGCATGTTGTCTCTGTTTGTCAACAGTGGCGGATCCAGAACTTTTCTTAAGGGGGGGGGGGGGGGGCGCTCCAGTCATGCTTCAATGATTTCCTATATAATCAACCAAATTTTTCCCACGAAAAGGGGGGGGCGGGCCCCCGAGGCCCCCTTGGATCCGCCTGTGGTCAAACACGATTTGCTGAGAAGATCAACGTAGTTTAAGAAACTCTATATACTTTGACAATTCGACCGTAATGAAAAGGAGTCATGTCCGGTAAAGACCGATTTTGGCCTCAAATTTCAGGTTCATCTGACAAACGATTTTGACCACTTTTTAAATACTTAAGTGTCTATTTCATTTGAATCAATTAGTTTATGTGAAAGATTTTAACTGATTTAGCCATTAAAAACGATCCGATTCAAGCTAAAATAGGAAAAATCTACCAAATATGCCCCAAAAATGTCACTTTTCAAATGGTTTTTGCCAAAAATGAAAGTGGCCGCATCTGTGTTCATCCACAACCTTTATATATGTTATGAATTATCATTAAATACAACTTACATTTCAATATCAAGGATGAACACGAATGCGGTCACTTTCGTTTTACAAGAAAACCGTCTAAAATTTAACTAAAATGCAAGAATTGTGAAGATTTCAGTAATTTAGTATGACTTAATGGTGCTGGTACCCGATATATGTGCATTGTATTGTGATAAACAGTCCATATTTATGTAGCAGAAGCATTCCACTGTCCCGCAATAAATAACTAAAAGAGGGACGAAAGATACCAAAGGGACAGTCAAAGTCATAAATCTAAAACAAACTGACAACGCCATGGCTAAAAATGAAAAAGACAAACAGAAAAACAATAGTACACACGACACAACATAGAAAACTAAAGAATAAACAACACGAACCCCACCAAAAACTAGGGGTGATCTCAGGTGCTCCGGAAGGGTAAGCAGATCCTGCTCCACATGTGGCACCCGTCATGTTGCTTATGTGATTACAAATCCGGTAAATAGTCTAATTCGGTAGGTCATATTCATGAAAGGGAAGGGGATTGTAGTTACGACGTAAGGAACATATCCGATATCATTTGTGAAACGGTTATTCCATAACGGTCAACCAACTCGTGATGGCGTCCGTAAAATTTACGAAGGGATGATTTCAACTTCACCATTTGGAACTCTTGCTTTAATAGCTTCCTTGTGAGCAGTAACCCTCTATCAAGAAAATCATGATAGGAAATGCAAGCACGGGAATATCGTATCAGTTGGGAGATATATACCCCGTATGCAGGTGCTGCTGGAATGTTGCTACTTAGAAATGGAAAGTTCACAATTGGAAAGCTGAAATCATCTCTTTTGTCGTAAAGTTTTGTTTTCAACAAAAGTTTACAGTTTAACAATTCTGTAAAACTACTATATTTTGGGGCCAAAAAGGGGTCTTACTGGACCTACGCCTTTATGAGACAAGCAGTCGAAACTTGGAATTAGTAAGTCAGGGGTGGTTCAAGTTGTTTTTTATAGGGGTGTTCACAACCCATAAAAAGGGGGGTTCTAACCATTTGTCCCCATTCGAAAGCATTGATAGTCAAAAAAAGTAGGTCCTACTGGATCCGCCACTGTTCATAAGTTAGTGACTGTAGGAACACACTTAATTAATTCTTGTCATCAAGTGCATCACACCTATGTGAAGAAGATATTATACAGTATTTTAGCCCAAAAACCACACACACATTTTTAACGAGCTCTGAACAGTATATAATATATCTAAAAAATATATACTCTATATGTTACTGAATAAAGAGAGAATTTCCAATACTCACGAGAAACGACTTATTATCCAGACTTTATATCAAGGATCTCATGATAAATCATGCCGAATTGGTGATTTATCAGTGGCGGCCGGTCGGCATCATTAATGCTCAAAACACAACCTTATTTTTAAATATTTCTGTGTTTTCATGAATTTCAAGAATTTTTATATCATATAAATATTTTTCAATAAAAGTAGGGAGAATTAACCCAAGGCGAACAGACTCAGATCGAACATATGTAATCAGGACGAACTGACCCAATACATCCCGCTCCACATATATGTGCTTCTTCCGGCTTGAAGATATGCAGTTTAAACACACACACAAAAAAAAAAAAAAAACCCCAATGCGAACGTTGATAAAAAGGTCGATATAAAATCTCCAGTTATGAGACCCAAACTTCAGCTGAAAATTTCCATATCTCCAGTTGTTGCTTGACAACTCTGTCACATGTCTGCCTCCAGTCATGCTTCAGTGATTCACTGCTTTAATCAATCAAATTTCCCCCGCAAAATAGAGTGTGCCCCCTTTAATCCGCCTCTGTTTATCAAAGGAATTGTATATTTATTGAGTATCAAATATACAATTCCTTGGTATATATCCGAGCAAAGATTTGTACTTTATAATAGTCACTATAAAATTTTTTGATCCGAGACATATAATAATTGTATTATGTGTCTCAGTCAGATAATATGCCAGTTTATTCAGATTGTGTACGTAGGAGAACGTATATGTTGCAGAAACAATAAATAAAAAGCAAAATTAATTAAAAGTAGTTTTGTTAGGTAATTTTTGTTAACGCGGACGTCGCAGAAAGCACGCTATGAAATCTTATGACTGCATCGCAAAATAATCAGGACTCTCGGGAAACATTGACCAGGTGACAGCTTCAAATTTTATATACAGCTAATTCATAAAGGTTATATGTATAACCGACTTTAAATAAATCTTTATGCGTTATGTTTGTCACGATAGAACAATTAGGGAATATCAAACGTCTTGACAGCGGTCCACAAACACCCCCGCAAATATCTTATAATTCCCAGCATGCTGTTGGTAAACATGGCGAAAAATTGAAAGGTAAACGGAACACGACGACTGTATGTGTATGTTGTTCAATTGAATTTTAAAAAACAATGCAAGTGATTAACAGGGACTTTTAATTAATTTTAAAAGAAATTTCTCTTTTAACTTTCATGCAACTGTCATTGAATCAACAAAGTGTCTCGGTTTATTAGCAAACATGACATCTGTGTGTTGACTTCCGTCTGCTAGTTGACAAAAATATAAACTTTCTCATATGTACTGCTAGTGTACATAATTCTATAAAAATCACTTTAGGCATTCACTCACATATCAAAACAGATACATGTGTTCAGCAGGTAAATTTCCAACTAATATGAACTAAAAGGACTATTTTGGAAGAGGTTTTCTAAACCCATGTTTGTTACAGTGCAGCAGGGGTGTTGTCTATTGATACCCTTTTTACCCTGTTAGTAAATAGTAGATTATGCAGGGTAGTAAAAATAAAATATAACTTGATAGATACTATCTGGAAAGCAAAATTTACATCAAAATATATCAACAAGGGTCATGTGTGTATATCCTTTTTAAAGTACTTAAAAGCAGTGGCAGATCCAGATATATATTTATTAGGGGCTCTGACTGCCGATGAGGGAACCCTCTTCAGTCATGTATCTAATCAACCAAATTTTTCTGACAAAAAGGGAGGGGGGCGCGGGTCAAGCAGATGCTTAGGAAAATGTTATGTTATAGAAATTGTTTTTAACGTCTTATCATATTAAAAATCCTGTATGTGATTTGGTCAAACTCATGTTGCCATATCCAATATGTACACGTATCTTGTCTCAACGAGGCACCTATACAACTTCATCAAATATCACTAAAAAAAGAAAGTGTTTTTGCTTGTATAATGTATATTGCAGTGTTCTCCCCAGTGCCTTTTAGCATCATTGTAATATGATGCTATAATCTTAAATGTGATGCTACATGTACATGTATCTGAAAAGGATTTCTTATAGATTATGTTGTGGATGCATGTGATGCTATAATTTTTGGAAACCAGATGATTTTTCCATTTCTCCTGTTAACAGGATGCTAAATGAAATATCTGGAGAAGAACACTGTATAATTGTCTAGAGTGTTTACTTTTTATGGAAATATGTTATATAAATAACCATTTTATCAAGCATGATAAGAGGACATTGCTTTACTGAGGTATTATTTTTGGTGCTGGTTTCCTCAATTGTTGATGACATTGATCTTTTTATAAACCTTGATTATTCAGTAGTCATGTATCCTATTTACATGGATTAATATCTAAGATCAGAGGTAAAAGGTTCCTCAAATGACATTCATGATTTTTTAGAGTTGAAACATTTTTTCTGAATGGAGAAAAACCTTAACCTGTTTATGACTTTGAAGTTACTTTTGCAGATATTTCTTATAATCTAATGATTACAGAAGGGGAAGGACCCTTATCAGGACTCTGGGATCGTGTGTTTTTAAGCTTGGAATTTCTGGATTAACTCTTCTGGGATCCGGGAATTCATTTTTTTCTAAGTTCGGGATGTTGGTATTTCAATTTCTTTAAATTCAGGACCTCAGCTGGATTTCATGTTTTTAAGCCTGGGATTTCGGGATCAAGACCCCTACCCCATGATAAATAAATGAATCAAAAATACTATATGTTACTTTGTTGACAAAATACTAAAATATGCAGGGATGTTGTATAATTTTGAAAAGAAATATTGGAAAAATTCAAAAACTTGGAAAATAACCCAGTGGCAATACTCTATATACTTATCACTAACTATTGTTTTAATTGAGATTTTAAGGTCTGTACAGATCCAAACCATAACACTCTTTCTAATATTGGAAAATGTTGTTTGTGCTGTATTTAGACAACAAGTTTTTTGCCCAGTTGGTCGTGTGGTCTAGCGCACAGGCTACAGTGCAGGCGATTTGGTGTCAAGATATCTCAGTACATGGGTTCAAATCCCGATGAGGGAAGAACAAAAAATTTGTAAAAGCAAGTTTACAGATCTAACATTGTTGTGTTGACGTTTATACGAGATATATATATATATATAGAGTCATTTAACAACCTTTCATACCCAGTCAGTCAGAAGAAATAAAAGTGTTTCTTTTTATCAACTTGTCCAGGTAAATTATTTTGTATATATAGAGTTATATCCCTTAGACATTCAGATTTGTACTTATATAAATACAGAGATGTCTCTTCATATAAGTAAAAAAGTCACATTTTCTTTTATTCTTGAACTCTAATTTTCCAATAGTGTGTAGATAAAATGTGGAGAAAAAAAACGAGATTATATATCTGACTCAGACGTACTTATGAATATAATTATTTTCTGTGACTGTATCTTACATTAATTTGTAGGATCCTTTACTATAGATAATTTAGCTGATCTGTAACAATAACATCTTCATGCCTTATATATCATGTACTGTAGTACGCCGCTAGATTAAAACTGACGTGGAAAGGTAACACATGCCCACCGAAAGCTCTTTTTTTGAGAGCCCAGGTGGTCGTGTGGTCTAGCGGGACGGCTGCAGTGCAGGCGATTTGGTGTCACGATATCACAGTAGCATGGGTTCGAATCCCGGCGAGGGAAGAACCAAAAATTTGCGAAAGCAAATTTACAGATCTAACATTGTTGGGTTGATGTTTAGACGAGTTGTATATATATATATATATATATATGTTTCTGATAATATTCATTACAATGCAAAATATTCTTTGGGTCACTGTACATGTCCAAGTATGATAAATGGACTTATTGATGTTCAATAGATAGACCATCATAGTAGGAGTAAACATGTAAATACCTTCATATAGGAAGGACATATTTTCATCTAATAAACATGTTACCAGAAGTAATTAAATCAATGATCTTTTGAATTGGCTTTATTATTTCATAATCCGGAAATACATTTTCTTACTTAAGGGTATTTAGTAGCAGGAAATAACCATGACCCAGCTGAAATATATTCAATTATGTGTATTAGGGTTGTTTATTGATATGGTTGATTGACTATATAACTACCACTTATTAACTAAATGGGATTACAAGTCAAATAACTTATATATATATATATATATATACACGTAGTCATGTTTATGTACAATATTATTGCATCTATACATGTACATGAACAAAGCATACTTGCAATTGTTGTAATCTCTTCATTCTGTTATTGTCAATTATTATGATAACAACAGGTTTAAAAAAAGTTTGTTGGGTTGCATTTATTGAATAGATTTCTTGTACAAAGGCATAGTGACATTATGTTATTTCTGTTAAAATACCACATATACTTTTGAAGGTTGAATGCTACTGGCAATTTCATAAGATATGTTTTCTTCAATATTGTTGTATCAAACTATATTGAAAGTTCAGATGCTATGTTAAAGTGTTAGAATGGATGTTTTTATCAACAGATAAATAATTAAGGGACCAATTGATGTCAGAAAAAAAACATGATTTGGGAGGGGGTTAAAAAAGTGGGATAGACAGTTATGGAGACAAGATAGTGGAGAAAAAAATGTTGCAAAGAATATATCATCTTTAAAAGCTTTTGAATAATTGTTATTTGGCCTGATAGTAAATCATTATATCATATCAATAACATCGACGTTTTTTGATGCATTACAGTTATTGTCGATTTTATCATTTTCATTTAAAGGGAGAGCACAATAATTTCAAGGGCCTTTGTTTAGACTGAAGCTCGATCTGGTACATATTTATTTAACAATGAATTAATTCAAATAAGTGTTTTTTTAAAAATGTAAAAAAAAAGACATTACTCTTTGTCTGATGCACACAGCGAGTAGCTGGAAAATGCAGAATCCTCTCTGATTGTAGATATAATGAAGGGCCAGATGTGGATCATCTCCTGGTGCGGGAATTCCTTGCTGCGTTGAAGACCCATTAGTGGAACTCGGCTTTTATCTGCTCATTGGTCGGGTTGTTGTCTCTTTGACATTCCTCATTTCCATTTTCAATTTTATGTACCTGTGCATAAAAAAAAAGGGATGTGAATTAATTTTTTCATCCTATTATGAAACTATGAACTTTTGATGTGATCTCTGACCTTGCTTTCCATGTCTTGGACCATTCTGAAATATGTAGTATTGTTCAGTATTGTTTAACATAAAATTGCCCCTTTTAGTGTGAATCCTGATTCTGATTTTGTTAATTAATGTTTCACAACTTGTGTGTAGACATAGGACAGTTTGACCCTCTAATGTGTATTCTTATTCTTTTCTTATTCTCTTCTTACTGCTAAAGTATCCTACTTTTTTTTCAGAAATCTAGGAAAACAGTACTTATGGTCTTTAGGAGAATTAGATTTAACCTTGGGTGTAAACCACTCCTTTGAGCCTCTTGTTTTATAAGAGATTGCAGGAAACACGATTCGGTAAAAACCAATAGATACACCTATTGTAAATTGTCAGAATTAACTTGTAATTCGGTGCATTTCTGTGATAATTTTCCAACAAATTAAATTATACCAGTAGACATCAATACATTTCCTGAAAACTGAATCACAATTTTGATGTTGTAGATTTAACTTAGAATCAAATTACTGTAAGAACATGTAATGTACATGGATGAACATTAGAAAAAAGTATGTTTGACTTCATAGTTCTAAATCATTGATCAGCTATTTCAAGGTCATTTCTAAGTGGGATGATTTAATAATCTTTGGAATTCTGCATGATTTGGACAGGTTTCTCACTGAAAATCTGTTCTTTTACATGACCCTGAGTCCTTGATGAATTCTGTAAATTTAGGAGTAGGGTTGACTTTTAAGGTAAAGTTAGTATAAGAAATTCATACAATAGTCTGCATGTACCACCATTTTTTGTTGAACTTGTACAAATTTTCCAGATGAGGTTGGATGAGTCCTTATGAATGTTGAATCAATGTTTATAAATATGGTCATTTGAAAGCTTTTTTTTACAAATTAACATCAGCTGGTTTTAAAGCAAGAAAAAAAACCCCTCCCATTAATTACAGTTGAGTTTTGGATTAAAATTTTACTGTTACAATCAGGGCATCATGACCCAAAATACACCCCCACCTCAGAGCCATCCTCTTTCCTTTTTCTGTGGTTACAAAAAGGTCAAGAAACAGTAGGTACATGTAGCCAGTGGCGGATCCAGAACTTTTCCTAAGGGGGGCCCGCTCCAGTCATGCTTCAATGATTCCCTATATAATCAACCAAATTTTTCCCACAAAAGGGGGGGCCCGGGCCCCGCAGGCTCCCAGGCCCCCCCTGGATCAACCTATGGTAGCAGTAAACTGCTGTACAGTAAATGTCTAATAAAATCAGTCATAACACATACAAGTTTTATATGGCTACTGTCAGTACTGTCCATAATGTATGTGTTACCCTCATATAGTTTGGATAGTTTTCCTTGATTATCTGACAAAATAGCCATATTCATGATATTGTGGAATGAAAAAAAACTGACAATATTTTTATCAAAAGAAAAAAAATATTCCTGAGAAAAATAAAGAAAATGACTCTTAAATTATTAAAAGTAAAAGGATGGGTTGATTAACTTCTTAATTCAAATACTCCAAATCTTCAAACATTTTGTAGTGCTTGTATGATTTTGTGGTTAGCTTTTAGAAGAGAAAAGTGAATTAATCATTCTTTTGTATTACAACAGATATCATAATCATGATAATGTACCGATTTCCCAAGGATGAATAATAGCGAAAACGTGAATGTTTGCAAATGCTTTGATCTCTTTTTTCACTGATTTAAGATGTGAATTTGTGATGTTGAACTTCTTAATTTGATAGTTTGCCAGAATGATATGTTTTTGGATAAGATAACAATTTCATGTTATTTGTTGCCAAAAATACAAAAAAGATATTGATGAGATTGGCACAGGTGTTTCAGGTAGAATTGTTTAGTATGTTATAATCGATAATTTCTTCAGATCTAGAACAAAGCTCTGCAAGACTCACTTGTATAAATTGCACTGTTTAACCTTGCCTTGGGTTTGCTGTTTGAAAATATTGGAATAAAAACTTTTGTAACCGTGAATCTAGCCTAGGAGTGAAGTTTTTATAATGTGTTTGTGTTCACCGTGCAAGCTTCTTGAAAGGAAAACATTGATTTCTAAAAATTTGTTATTTCAGTGATTTTATGAAGAAAGGTCATCTTCACTTTTTTAGAACTGATGCCATGCATGTTTGCTAGATAAGAAAATATTAAGAAGGGAAATTTTATGGATGTTTGAGCAAAATAGAAGAAAATATTTTGAAAAGACAAAAAATATCAAACGGATGGATGTCAAGGTACAAAAATTAAAAATCAAATTAAAACACAAGGAATGTTAAAGTAATGTATTGTGGGTATCTATTCAAACCACCCCTCCTTTCCACGTCTTTATACTTATTTCAAGATCCTATTTTAAATATGTGTGAAGTGATAAATACCCTGTAGTAAATCTTGACATATGTAATCATCTAACAACATATGAAGGTAATAACACAGATTATTGCCCTGGAACCAATAGTTATATTGACCAGTGAATAGAAAACAATTACAAGTAATGTAATATACATTTCTGTCAATCAGAAGATGATATTGACATGATGATCTGTTGTAACAACTAAATGTTCTTATTGATCTCTTAAAGGTGTACATTTCCTATGTTTGTAGGTGGGGGATTTCAAAGCCGATTTATGTTTAGGTACTTAGAGAGGTGTCGTTAAACGACCTTTACATTCACTGCTGTGTCAGCCCGGACTTGTTTATTTTAAACTGGTAAGGAAGCTTTATATTTTTTTAAATAGATTAAATACCTGTTAAGATAAACTTGAAGTAGTTTTATTATACATTTATCTGGATATTGTTCAGCTATAATCTAAGTTTTACAAGTTCATCATTTCTGGTAAGTCGTTTTACAATATGTATATTTTTAGAAATTTAAAAACTCCCCTTTATTTTTTTACCTGTGAAGTTTTTTGTTGGCATTGTCTTTTTTTTTCTAAAAATACATAATGCTGTAAAATTAAAGTTTTGTTGTTTTGTTTAATACTAGAAAGGCTTTTAAATTCCTCCCACGTCTGACCTTCTGAAACATTTAAAAAGGTCTGAAGTTGTCAGGGAAATCCCAATCAGTGTTTTTTTTTTCGATGTCAAATACTGATCTAATATTTAAGAGCAGACAGTGGACATTGCTTGTAAATATAAAAATAAAAGGTATTAGAGATTCTCAACAAAATTTGACTTGGCAGACATTTTGCCTTTAATAGGCCAGTTGAAGCCTGCCTCTGGGTGAGGGATTTTCTAGCTATGTTGAAGACCCATTCATATTGGTGGCCTTGGGCTGTTTTTTCAGCTCTTTGGTCGTGTTGTTATCTCTTTATCACATTCCCTACTTCCAATCTTAATTTTCGAGGTAAAGTTTGAAAATCATCGGCGGATCCAAGGGGGGGTTCCAGGGGTTGGAACCCCCCCTTTTTTTGGCCAATCAATGCATTTGAATGGGGAAATACAGTTGGAACCCCCTTTTGTCCTGGTTTGGGAACTCCCCTTTTTAAAATGGCTGGATCCGCCCCTGAAAATGTGCTGCACAACATATTTTTTGGGGATTATGATTGCAATATGATAATTTCCTTTTAGCATAAAAAACAAAAATCATGTATTTTCTGAAATTGTCTTGGCACTACATAGATTTCCCATCCCCTATTATTAATAATTACACCCTCTTACTATAAGCTTAGGTAATAGCCTTGCAGGTGAGATAACGAGGTGTGGAAAAGAACATTTTGACATCAGCTGCCTATTATTGATTGAAGTACAGAAATAGGTGCTAATTGTTTAATATTACTAGAAATTATAGTTCAGCTTTCATTGACAATTATCCTTTATTCCTTACTACTGTGGATTCATTTATTTTCGTGGGTACCAATTTTCGTGGATTAAGAAAAACTTGCATATTCGTGGATATTTATTTTCGTGGTTTTGCTGAAGTCTGCATACAAACCTATAGAAAAATTATCATTCGTTGAATATTTAATTTCGTGGTTTGACTGTGCCCACGAAATTCACGAAAATTGGTATCCAACGAATAATAATGAATCCACAGTATATATGCTTTAGATTTCAGTAAGAATATAACAAGGTGTCTGTAGCACAATTTTATTTATCGCAATTTATTTTATGTTAACAGTTATCAATTTGTATGCCCCTGCCAAAGTGGAAGGGGTATTCAGTTTTAACCTTGTCTGTCTGTACATGTGTCCCTCTGTAAGTTCCAAAATTAGTTTCCATTCTCTAACTTTAGTTTGCCTTGACCAATGTTATGAAACTTAAACTCAATGCTTCATACCACAAAACACAGATCAAATTTGAATATGGGTGGTGTCACTTTTATCTTTCTAGAGTTTAGCAGGAGCATGACATCTGAGTCCCATCGATGGACACATTCCCTTTTTATTAATTTTACTTTTTTAAAATATTATTTAATTTCGTTTATACAAGAAAATTTCAGATACAAATTGTATAATTTATCTTTACATCAGTGATGACCTTTCAGATACCTGAGTGATCAATTGTGTATTTCAACTTAAATATGATACTGAACGAAAAATAGTTTATTGTTAAAACTTTCAGGTACTTGATATAGGTTTATTTGGGATTAATACACCATAAGTACTCTTTACTTATAAGGGTATCTTCTAATAAAAATGTAGGTCATTGATACAATGGAAAATATGAAGATATAAAGATAGTTATAGACCTTTATTATTATATCGAGCTGGTAAAGGACGTTGGTCAGTTTGTCATAACAAGTAAAATAAAACTCTTACTCAGACCAATTGTCGGATAAAATATTTGATTTTTTTTATTATATTCTTAAGGATTGTCCTATGCTCAGACTAGTAAATAGTTTGTGTCCAGTGAAAACATTAAGTTCTTTTGCATATTAAAAAGTAAAGTTCATAAAAAATTGAAGTATTATTATGTCTTTATGATTGATTTTAGAATTATTTCACAAATGTCTAAATGAATTGTTCTTGTATAAAAATTTCAATATTGATGTGGAAGAATAATATTGATAAAAGTTCACAATAAAACCCAGATTTTATCAATCTTAAATAAGAAGGAAAGTGATGTGATGTAAAGAATAGAACTATCAATTACAATCTTAAGAGCTCATGGGAAAGATTTCACTCTGACATTCAAGAAGCTTGGATAGAGAAGATTGAAATACTACCTAAGGGGGTTACTTGGGTTTCACTTTAAAGATCACTTTTATTCATTTTCTGATAACAATTTTTCAATTTGTTTACTTAAGAAACTTCATTTCTTACAATGTCATAGTAAATGAACATGATGAAAGTAAAAGCAAGGTTTTTCAAAATTAGTTTTCAATATTAATTACATATGTTTGGAGATGTACATGTATATCTTTTAGCATGCTTTTGATAAGACAAGGAACATATATACCATCTAACACATATGGTGTGGGGAGATGTACATGTATATCTTTTAGCATGCTTGTGATAAGATAAGGAACATATATACCATCTAACACATATGGTGTGGGGAGATGTACATGTATGCCATCCTACACATATGGGGAGATCTACTTGTATGTCATCTTACATATGTTTAGAGATGTACATGTATGCAATCAGACAAATGGGTAGATATACATGTATGATGTCATCTTACATAGGTGGAGAGATGTTCATGTATGGGATAATTTTATGCATATGGTGTGAGATGTACATGTATGTCATCCTACACATGTTGGGAGATGTTTTTGTATGTCATTCAGGAGCCTGTAATTCAGTGGTTGTCGTTTGTTTATGTGTTACATATTTGTTTGTCATTCATTTTTTTTTACATAAATAAGGCCGTTAGTTTTCTCGTTTGAATTGTTTTACATTGTCTTATCCAGGCTTTTTATAGCTGACTATGCGGTATGGGCTTAGCTCATTGTTGAAGGCCGTATGGTGACCTATAGTTGTTAATGTCTGTGTCATTTTGGTCTTTTGCGGATAGTTGTCTCATTGGCAATCATACCATGTCTTCTTTTTTATATTTACACAGGTGGGGAGATGTACATGTATGTCATCTTACACAGATGGGGAGATGTACATATATGTCATATTTACACAGGTGGGGAGATGTACAGGTATGACATCTTACACAGGTGGTGAAATGTACATGTATGACATCTTACACAGGTTGGGAGATGTACATGTATGACATCTTACACAGGTGGGGAGAATCAGATGTACATGTATGTCATCTTAAACAGGTGGGAAGGTGTACATTTATGTCATCTTACACAGATGGGGATGTAAATGTATGTCATCTTACAGATGTGGGGAGATGTTCATGTATCGACAGACATCTTACACATGTGGGGAGATGTACATGCATGACATCTTACAGATGTGGGGAGATGTTCATGTATCGACAGACATCTTACACAGGTGGGGAGATGTACATGTATGTCATCTTACACATGTGGGGAGATGTACATGTATGTCATCTTAGATGGGGAGATGTATATTTACAAATAAAAGGATATGTTTGGTATGTTCATCAGTTAGACTGCAACCCAACAACTCAAGAAAACATAAAGGTATACATTATATCAATCGTTTAATCCTGTATATATGTCTGTCTGTCATAAAAGTTTTACATGAAAATGTTTTCCCTAGTTTCTAATTACCATTTCCTAGGACAGGTAAATCAGGTTATTTATATTTTTATGCCCCTGCCGTACATCAGTATGTACGCCCCAAAGCTGGTTTCCGTTCTCTTATTTAAGTTTGCTTCAACCAAATGCTTATTACCATAAGACACAAATAGAGTTTGTAAATGGGAGGCATCACTTTTACTGCTATTGAGTTAAACCCTTTTTATAAACATAAAAATTGCTAAAAATTTTCGTTTCCATTCTCTCACTTTATAGTTTGCCTCAATCAAATGTTATGAAACTTATACACAATGCTTATTACCACATGCATTTGTAATACAGATCAAATTTGAAATTTGGTGGTGTTACTTTTACTGCTCTTGAGTTATACCCCTTTATAAACATAAAATATGATGAATTTTTGTTACTGTTCTCTAACTTTAGTTTGCCTCATTTTCTAAATGAGATACAACATATGTTATTTCTGAAAAACATGATTATATTCCACAGCATTCAATTATAATGTCCAATTACAACCAGTCCAAGGAAGAATTTAAAAACCATGTTCGTTTTTAAGATACAATAATACAGCATTGTAATACAGGGCAATTATTGATGAGATAGGACATTGAACAAACATGAAATTGCTCATGTTAAACAAATAATTTGTTGACAGACAATTAGTGTAATTTCACTTGAAATAGAACATTTAAATGATGTACATTTTGAAAATCACTTACATGTTAAAGACAAATATCGACTATTGGCAAACCTCGGAAATTGAACATTGTTTTTTCGTTATCAACTTGATACACAATTGATTTTAAAGCTTTTAAGGTTTATCATACAACACGCTTCATGCTGGTCAGCTTCCTACTCTTGGATGCAACTAACATCAGTTTATAGATTGAGAGAGGAAGGATATAAGGATATGATAGAGACCTGAGTACATTTGTATTTTTTCAGAAAGATTATAACTTATGGGGTACCCAACACTTTGACTGAAATAGGTTTGGCTCGTTTAATTTTCATAAAGTTTTGACAAATTATTTACTTTGACTTGTTTATAATTTAAGATATGAAAATTTCTAGGAACTTGAATCACAGTTTATAGAAATGATTTGGTTGGATATATATACAACATGTATAGCAGTTTGACAAACACTAATAAAGATCGTTGAAAAGCTTGATTTCTCCTTACTTCTAGTATGTGATTAAAACACTCTTTAAGCCCTTTTTCTCAGAGTTAACACCCACATGTGTTCTGTCTGTACTGGCTTAAGGTATTTTCAGATACATGTCGCTGAAATAATCATGTTTGCGACATATAAATTGTGTATGATTTTTTCTGCAAAGCAATTAATGTTCTTTCAGAAATATTCGATATTTTACATGTCAATGTATTTTGAAACCCCTCCTCTTTCATGTCAATCTCACTTGACCCAAAGTACCTTAATTTTGAATTAATAATGAAATTACTTAAAAGTTTATTTCAATTGTATAGATGCACATAACAGTTCAAATGACTTAGCAAATTAATCTTAATAATGTTTTAACTGTAATACACATTTTATGCACAATTTAATACACAACTCTCAACCTCAAAAGAGTGTTTGATGTTTGATATTGTCATAGTGTCTTCTTTGAATTGGCCTATTCTGTTAATTCCAATTTCTCCTCTCAAATTTAAGTCAACTATGTAAGATATATACTCAATTTTTTGTTCTTCCCTCAACATGAATTTAACCTTTGCTTCTGTGACATACTGGCAACCCCACATGTACTTTATCCAATGCCATGCTACAAACTAGGCTATAAAATATATTTTTTGTTGGTCAAACAATGCCTTTCCTCTTTGGCTTTCATCTAGGGTTGTAACACGGTAAATGATGTATTGTGGCTAGATGCCGATTTAGGAGAAGGGCCAAGGGGACTTTGGCGGCTGCCCCTCCCCTCTTTTCTGCGAAAAATTTGGTTTATTATAGGGAATTACTGAAGCATGACAGTAGAGGCCCCCCTCTTAGGCATTGTGTACCTTTCAAATCAGCTGTTTTATCTGTTGTAAAGGATCATATTGTGACTCACTTACCATCATATACTAGTATATCAAAATTTATAATAAGCAAACACTACATTTCACATCAAGTAATTAATGTTCATTAAAATAGTTTCAATAGTGTTTTAATACCTCATGGAATTTTGTGCAGGTTATCTGGTTCATTGATACAAAATAATTGCATTGCAGATTTTTTAAAATTTTTATTTATGGTATATATGAAGAATTTAATTGATTGTAATGACATAGAAGGATATAGGTTATGTTTTATACAGGAACTACAAGGATTAATGTCATTTAGTAAATTTTACTGTTTGAGAAAATGTAAACATAAAACATTAAACATTGAACATGATTTGATAAAAATATCTATTTGCAATTAAATTGAATTTAAATGAAATAATGTAAATTCAGTGAGTTTAAACTGACATTGACACACATTTAGGTCATTGTATCTACCATAAAATTTTCGAAACCTTAATTGTCGCAATAATGACAGTTATGCAATTATATGCAAAAACAATTATATGCAAAAAAGCTGTACACAACTATCCCAGTCAGGGGTGGATCCAACCATTTTAAAAAAGGGGGAGGGGGTCCCAACCCAGGATAAAAGGGGGGGGGGGGTTTCAACTATAAGTCCCCATTCAAATGCATTGATCGGCCAAAAAAAAGGGGGTTCCAACCCCTGGAACCCCCCCCCCCCTCCTGGATCCACCAATGGCAGTATAAATACTGATGCAAACAAATATTGAATTCAAAATTCTGTATCATGTTTTTTTTGCACCACAATAACCCAACATGCAATAGCAAGACTAAAATATGGTTTGAGACTCTTTTAATTAATCTTTCATTTACATAGATTTAAGTTAAATATTGAAGCAAGATAAATAATTCAGGCAGCGTGAGGCTCCTTTGAACCTTGTGTTATTAAGTACCACTTGACCAAATCTTTTGCAGCAGCATGCTGATCTTGTGAGTTCCAAACCCTTCACAATTGTATGATTTGTGTTTTATTCCAATCTTAATAACTAGGAATGCCATCTTTCCCGTTGAAGTCAGTTGTTCTTACCAGATTCTATAGCTCCTTCAACTAAAAAAGTGGCTGCCTTGATATGGCCAATTGGGCTTAAAAACACACCAACAAACAATTAATCATTCCATTTTGATTTTGACATCAAGAGTTATTACCCTTATTTACCATGGCCATGAAATTCCTATTTTTTGTTCTTGCAAGTTGAAACTTGATGTACTGGTTGACACAATATTTTTACATTTAAATTGAAATTTTAGATTTGGCATTTACTGTGAAAAATTGAATCTGACGCAGGTTGCCATGTTTATATTGAAATGACATTTAGTTATATAAATGTTTGTATACATAATTGTGTAATGATGTCAACACAACTAATCACAAAATATTACCAATTCTCTGCAGCAACATCAGCTCATAAAATATTAAAAATATATTCCATATTTATTAGTTAAAAAGCTACTTATAGCATGGAAATAAATATCTGTAGGTGGATTCAGCAAGTAGTCAAAACGTCCCATTATTTAGAAGTGTTCTCTCGGGAGTCATTTCAAGATTTAATTTATTCCATATTTAGTATTTATCATGGGGAAAATTTTATGTGGGTTTCTGTGGAGGAATCTGTAATAAGATGGGTAATTATTTGACCTATAATGGTTTACTTTTAAAAATTGTTATTTGGATGGAGAGTTGTCTCATTGGCACTCATACCACATCTTTCTATATCTAATTAGATAATTAGAAGTTTGTTTGAAGCAATACAGACATTATTATTGTCAATACTTGGGTCATTACGGTCATTTATTGTTTTAATTAGTTCTGGGAATTTGTAGTTGTGTTATTTGGACGATGTCAGATTAATGTTAACACTTCATGTTCTTTTATTCATACTTTTTTTTATAACTCCGTATGAAGACATTCATTCTTTTTTCATGTCTCTTTGATAAGACTTTAATTGTTAATCCATGCTCGAAATTCGATTGAGCTGTATTTAAATATTTGTCTATAGCTCTGTATTTAGCCCTCCATTAGGAAGTATAAAAGATATTGAAATTATAAATTGATATTATGGGATGTTAGAATTTCTTTGAAACATGTAGGAAGTGACTTGGAATAATAAATTCACCTTTTCTCTATTAACCGTTTGATTTAATCTTGTGATGTTTTCAAGTCTTTAATAATGAATTCAAATCAATAGGGTTAAAATTATTTTCCTGATGACTTGCTTAAGATAAAGGAGACTTTTTTCCCCAAGTACAGAACAAAAGGTCACTATAGGTAATAACAAATAAGGCTGATTGTTTTGTAATCAAAATTTTATAGATAAAGCTATTGGAAATCATATAGCAATAAATATAATTCTAGAGCTACATGCAGAATAGTTTTAAGGAGCTCTACACTTGTAAACCAAGTTTTTCTGTAACCAGTACTTGATGGGGAGGGGGGAAGGATGCTCCCATCTTTCTTCTGTTGTGGAAACGTGTATATAGGTTATCAATAATATTTTGGAAAATTCTTGAGGGAACATGACTTAATAAATAAAAAAATAGTTTAACTTTATTTTTGTTTAAAGTGTACATTTTTGTTTACCAGTGGTCACATGACCTTGACCTCATTTTCCCGGTTCAAAGTTGACATGAAAGTTTGGGATGTCAGTTTCTGTATTAAAACATATAAATATATGGAATCATACTAATCAAATTGTGATGCATGGTGATTTGAAACATAGTCCCTAAGACATTCAGACCCCCCCCCCCTATTTAACCCTGAAACATTCAGTACGTGATTATGTGCCTGTCCAAAGTCCATAGCCTGAAATTTAGTGGTTGTTGTTTGCTGCTGTATTTGTTTGTAGACATGTTTTGTTTATTAATGGGACGCTTATTTTTCACGTTTGAATTGCTTTACATTTGCCATCTCGGAGCGTTTTATAGCTTGCTATGCAGTATGGGTTTTGCTCATTGTAAAGGCTGTACAGTGACCAATATTTGATATCTACTATGTCTGACATATCATCTTGTTTTTATATTGCTTACTGAGGCATGACTGACTCAGCAGGAATTATGAGGTTCAATCATAATAACTGACCAATGTTGTGACAAATTCTTTAAATATTACACCATTGACTTCAGCATGCAAGAAATTCTGCCAAAATTTCATTAATTTTCTGAGTTTCTTTATTAGAAATTTGTACAGTATCAGAAATTAAAAGCAATAATGTCAGAAAATTAATGCAGTTTGACAGAATTTTAAACATAACATTATTGCTTTTAATGTTAATTGAATTGCAGATCTGTCGTCGGATTTGAAATGTAATAAACAGGTAGAAATGAGATCGGTTTTAATGTTCTGTTAGGATATTTGGTATTTGGATGATGGCCTTAAAATGTTACAAACATTAAATCTACAAAATGAAGTAAGTATCCTGAAATAAATAGGAAAAGATCAAAGCACATCGGATATTGATTTTTCTGTTACTTTGTAGACGGTTTTCACCTGAAATGTTACATTTTATACAGTATTTTGTGTAAGAATGTTGTTAATATACAAGTGTTGTGGTGTTGGATATATATATATATGTTTCATGGTTGAAAGGATGTTAAATCTATTTCTTTATAAGAAGTTGTACATTAGCAGATTTTAAAGGAAGGTAAAAGCACATCTTTAACTCCGATCAAGAGTAAGTTTTGATCAGATTTTATTTTTTAATATGGCTATGTGGTATTGACTACAATTATTTTAGTCCAATGATAAAAGGTATGATGCTCTTAAATATAAATATAAACCACAAAATTTTGGTAGCTGCAATTAAACATTTTTTTTACCATACATATATTCAAAATGGTCAAAAAGGATGTTGGAATCAACATGATCAAACAATTATATAAATTAAAAAAAAAATCAAAACAACTTTTGAATAGTTTTTTTCTGTGTCAATTTTAAAAGAATATTGAATTAAGATACAATGAAAAAGTGTATTATATATATATATGTATAATTGTTAGCAATAACATCTATCATTTGATTACTATTCATAATAGGTATGCTCCCTGTTGAAGACCTTACTTTGACTTATAATGGTTTACTTTTACAAATTGTGAGTAAGTGGAGAGTTGTCTCATTACCACTCATACCACATCTTCTTTATATATCTATGGCACAGACCATATTTGGTGAAAAATAAAAAAACTAGTTACTATTAACGTACTACTACTGGATATTGATCATGCTTGTGCAATGTATTCACACTTTTTAGTGCTGCATTATAAATGAATATGACATTTGTAATAAAAATTATATGCTGTTTTGACATTAAAATTTATCTTTGTTATTTATTGTAAATGAATTAAATATTAATATTAACTTAAAATATTTAATATTTTTTTAAAATGGACAATAATAATTCCTGTCTTTGCTAGTTTTAAAATGGGTCTAATATCAGATGCTAAAATGTCAGAGTCCTATTTTAGCCTTTTAAAACAGCAGATTTTTTCACCAAAATGTCTTCCATCATAGTAGGCATAATGAATGAGTTATGACAAAATATAGGATTGGACCCTTTTTTTGCACCTAGCTTGCATTGCAAACAACAAAAACAAATACAAATGCTGTATTTGAATGCCCCTGTCAATTAGTGGAGGGGGCGTTAAGTTTTACCCTTTCCAACTGTATGTCTGTGCATACCTTTGAGAGAGAGACAGACCCATAATGATTTTGAGGTCACCATGACCAAGGCTAAGGTCATTATACCATCAACAAAAATTGGAATAAGTGCTGACAAAGAGTTCCTAGATAAACCAAATATATTACATAAGATTGAAACTTTGCTTGCATAAATGGTCACATACAACAATGTACATGTAGTGAGAGAAAGACCAACATTCACTTTCAAAGGTCAAGGTCACAGTTACCAAAACTCATCATAGATAAATACATAAAAGAAAATTTGAAATTCATTGAACACTTAAATCTATGGTTCATCAGGAATCTGATGTACAGTAGTTGTCGTTTGTTTTTTGTAAATTATTTGTGTTTCTCGTTTCTCGTTTTTTATATAGATTAGACCCTTGGTTTTCCCGTTTGAATGGTTTTACACTAGTAATTTTTGGCCCTTTATAGCTTGTTGTTCTGTGTGAGCCAAGGGTCCGTGTTGAAGGCCGTACATTGATCTATAATGGTTTAATTTTATAAATTGTTATTTGGATGGAGTGTTGTCTCATTGGCACTCACACCACATCTTCCTATATCTATTCGTACATCACTAAGGAAACTTGTATCCCTGGAATAATAATAAATTCCACAGTAACCAAAGTGATTGATTCAATTTTGCATTCCATTAATTTGACCTTCATGTCAAGTTCATTTTTATTGTGATAAAGCAAACTATATAGCTTTGTAAAAATGAGTTGTTAACAAACAGAAATATAATTGGTTAATTAATGAGTGAAAAATGAGTGGTTAACAAACTGAAATATGATTGGTTAATGAGTGAAAAATAAGTGGTTGACAAACTGTAAAATAAGTAATTAACAAAATGAAAAACAAGAGATCAATGGTGTCTGAAATATAGATGTACACAGTCTATTACTTACTCTAAAGACAGTTCAGCTAAACTAGTTTCTAGAAGTAGAAATAGGAATCCTGATATGTAGGTAACTAATTATAAACCATCACCACATCTAGCTTCCAAAAGACCCACTGTGAGCTATTTCAATCACTGGTTGTCTCTTGCCTGTTCATTCATTGTCATCTATTTGTAAAAAAGTCAAAAGATATATGAGCTATACATGAATGAGACTGAAAACCCACACAAAAACCTATACGAAATCTAGATGTCAACTTGAGGTCAACAGTAGACAAATACAACTGATCTATTGAGCTCAATGGCTTAATCACATCTATTTGCACTTTTTTGCCCCTACTAGACATTATTGTGGATATTCTAATTCAGCCCCACAGTTCTTTTTGTAATGCAGCACAGGTCAAGGACCTTTGTTATAAAACTTTACTCAGAACTCAGGGTACAAAATTTTTGCTAGAAACATCATATCAAACATTTTGAATGAATGCTCGATTTTTTATTTGAGTACGGTACAATAATTTTTCTCAAAATGGGTATGACTGTATGGCGGATTTATTTTAGTCTCATGTCACACAGTTGATTTGTTTCAAAAGATTTTAGAATATTCTACCTATATTACTTAAGATTATAAAGGGCCCACAAAATGACTAGTTTAAAACCATTTAAATAGGAAAACAAGAAACTAGAAACACTTATGAACCACATCAACAAAAAACAACCACTGATCTGAGGACTTAAGGACAGGTGCAAACAAATGTCTTATTTTGGCCCTGGGTGAATGTATATAGGGAATGAAAAAAGGCTTGTTAGATTAATGTGTCCAATATTGTCTTGAGAATAGTCATACAAGTGAAAGAAACCCAATAAAAAAATAACATTACAAATTTTGCCCCCCTCCTCCCCACTCAAAAAAAAGAATTTGTATGTGAACCTATTATTTGATAAAGATTGAAAATTGTGAATAACATGAAGTTTTGGTTTTGTTGCCATGGCAGCTGGAGTATATAGATTCTGTTGGTCATTTTTTTTTCCGCATGAGCAAAGTGCTTTTTCATCCATATACTTGGCAAGGAAGTGTAAAGATTTGGATTTTCCTGGAATTAAGTGGCTCTGACTCTGTGAATCAATGGACAGACATGTGAATAGAACAGCTTCATTCAATATCTTGATAGAGGAGATATTGTTGTATCATGTTTAGACTAAATTGAGCCTTTTTATGGCATAATACTTGCAGATTATTCAATTGTGAGGGAACCAATTAATCTCGTATTGATCATGGGAATCATTAGCTTTTATTTAAGTTGATTACTTATGATTTACTGTGCTGATAAAAACCATTCTTGAATGAAACCAAATCAATTTGTAAAATTATTTGTTCAGTTCATTCAATCTTTTTCAATATTACATCTCTGACGTTTGTTTTTTTAATCAGTTAGACTGGTGAGCCTTTAATTGAAAAAAAAAAGGAAATGATTAATGAAATTAAAAATAGTTTTGGCAAGATTTGATATTTCTTTTCAATGTTCAAACCTAACAAATATATTTTCATCTCTTTCTATACACTGTTTTTAAAATTTGTTTTCTATTCTTATAGCAATCCTAAATGACGTTCTTCTTATGGTTGCTAAAAAAGTCCTGTTCAAATACTTACACTAATGTTTTTTGTTTGGTCTTGTACTCTTATTTTAAAAAGTTTGTTTTTGAATTAATGCTTTTGTTGCTATTTGGTGTATTAAGATATTAAATTTGCCAAGTGGTCTTAGTAATTACTATTGTTAAATCACTAGCTAGTCAACGCTGAGGTTGAAAGTTTGAATCCCACTTGTTGGGGTGCACTCAACTTCAATCTTAATTGACTATTAGATTGTCAGTTTTCCCATCGAAGGTCGTTGGTTTTCTCCGGGCACTGCAGCATTCCTCAAAAAATAAACTTTCTGCCACAAAAAAGCCTAAATGCGGTGTGCTTAAAAGTGGATTTAAAAACACCAAAAATCAAAAAATCAAATTCCATCAGATTTTTTGAATCTAAAAAAAATAGTACTGGATAATCCCGATATTTTAAGTTGTTCATGCAGTAACTATTTTAGGTATAAGATCACTTATTTTTCAAAACAAAAATAAAAAAAGTGTAAAATGAGCACATACATGTATAAAAAGGTATTTTACCTTGACATAAAGACATAAATTGATTTAAATCATAGAGATATCGCACAAGCTGGCAAAGCTGCTAATTAATTTTGTCAATTTTCTTACAAACCATATATATATATATATTGTGCTATATCTATATAATTAGCAGCTTTGCCAGCTTGTGCGATATCTCTATGATTTATAGTGTTGGATAAAATCTATAAGTCATTGAGAGAATATCACACTGATCTTTTTATGGAGAAGATGGATTGCGATTCATTCATTGAAAACATTGACACATTGAGATTCATTCATATTGGTCCTCTCATTTTCTAAGGTGATAATATGATGATAAGAACAACAGATTTTTGTATTGATTTAAGAGCATTAAAAGTATCAATATTTTAAAAAGACAGTAAAGATTTTACCTGTATTTTATTGTCTGTGGATTATAAAGGCCGGAAAAAGTTTTCCAATATTCTTGGAAATTTTACAATGAAATTTCAAGCAGGTAAACATTTTATTTCTAAATAATGGATAAATAGAATTTGTTTCATTGTCATTTGATTGCACTATCTATGCATGCAGAGAAACTTTATTTCTTTTCACCTTTTTTTTTTCATGGCTAAAGTATTGATTTAAAGTGCATGTATATTGAAACTTCAAAAAGAAAGATTGCAAATGTTGGTACATGTATGAGAGAAACTAAAGTAAACAGGCTATTATCTGAAATTTAATTTGGTATTATAATGTTTTGAGCAGTTCATAACACTTTCCATGTATTTTGTATAGATAGTGTTGTGTTCGGCACAGTACATTCTATTGAAAATGTGCTATCTTCTTTGTAATAGAAAGTGTAAATGTGCACAGTACAGAATAAAAAGGGAATTTATTAAAATTGCAAATTCCATAATTAAAAATAGTTCCAAGTTCAAATAATAACCTGTTAGTAATAAATTTCAAAGGATTTTTTACAACTCTTTTTTTATCTCACCTGGCCAAAAGGGTTGTTGGGTTGCTGCCCCTGAATTGGTAATTTTAAGGAAAATTTCGCGTTTTTGGTTATTATCTTGAATATTATTATAGATAGAGATAAGCTGTTAACAGCAACAATTTTCAGCAAATTAGATCTAAAATAAGTCAACATGACCAAAATGGTCAAATGACCTCTTAAGGAGTAATTGCCCTTTATAGTCATTTTTTACCAATTTTTCGTAAATTTTTGTAATCTTTTACAAAAATCTTCTCCTCTGAAACTACTGGGTCAAATTTAACCGAACTAAGCCACAATCATTATTAGGGTATCTAGTTCAAAAATGTGTGTAGTGACCCAGCCAACCCATCAAGATGGCCGCCATGGCTAAAAATAGAACATAGGGGTAAAATGTAGATTTCGACTTATAACTCTGAAACCATTTAAGCATTTAGAGCAAATCTGACAAGGGGTTAAAATGTTTAACAAGTCAATATCTATTTGCCCTGAAATTTTTAGATGAATATGACAACTGGTTGTTTACAGTTTGGTTGCTGCCCCCAAATTGGTATTTTTCAAAGAAATTTGGCAGGTTATTATCTTGAATACTGTTATAGATAGAGATGAACTGTAAACAGCAATAATGTTTAGCAAAGTAAGATCTAAAAATAAGTCAATGTTACCAAAATGGTCAGTTGACCCCTGAAGGAGTTATTGCCCTTTATAGTAAATTTTTAACAATTTTCACTTATTTGGTAAATTTTTGTAAATTTTTACAAAATGCTTTTCTCTGTATCTAAAGGGCGAAGTTAATTATATAAAGAGAAAATTGTAAGTAGCAAGAATGTTCAGTAAAGAAAGATCTACAAACACAATTTTTTCATGAATCCATCTGTGTCCTTCATAGACCAAGGTGAGCGACACAGGCTCTTTAGAGCCGCTAGTTTTGTTGTTTTATCAATCAAAAAAGCTTTAGCTTATTTGAAGTTACAAAGACAGTACAACAACCATTAGCAGGGGACCAGGGGTGGATCAAGCCATTTTTAAAAGGAGGTTCCCAACCCAGAAGAAACGGCGAGTTCCAACTATATGTCCCCATTCAAATGCATCAATCACCCCAAAAAAGGGGGAGTTCCAACTATATGTCCCCATTCAAATGAATCGGTCACCCAAAAAAAGGGGGAGCTAAATACCCAGAACCCTCCTCCTGTATCCTCAACTGGGGCAAACATTGGTTCTCTGTCACAGAAAGTACTAGATCAATAAAAGATTTGAATCATTTGAGCCTTCTAAAGTTGTCTCCCCTGTCTCACAATGAGAGACATAATGACAGTGAAAGGTAAGGCTATTTATAAGAAGCTGTATCTTATAGAATGTAGAAGATGGACATTTTATACATTTTGTATCTTGTATACAGATGCTTTATGTTCTAAAGTTTCCCTCTAGCATTTGTCTGTTATCCTTGACCTCATTTTCAATGTTCAGTGACAGGGTAAGCGTTTAATGAGAAGCTGTATCTTATAGAAGGTAGAAGGCAGACACTTCATATCTTGTATACAGATGCTTTATATTGTAAAGGCTCCCTCTAGCATTCGTCTGTTGTCCTTGACCTCATTTTCAATGTTCAGTGACAGGATAAGCGAAGCTGTATCTTATAGATGGTAGAAGATGGAAACTTTATATCTTTTATACAGATGCTTTATGTTCTAAAGTTTCCAATTGGCATTTGTCTATTGTCCTTGACCTCATTTTCAATGTTCAGTGACAACTATTTACTTCATTTATTTCTCACATTTGATAAGTAATAAGACAACCATATAGAATATACAGAATCTTTGCAAGGTAAATATTGCTGCCGGACAGGTTTCACCCTACCTTATTGTCTTTATTTCATAGATCAGTGATCAACTGTTATGTGTCCATTGTTCAGTCTTTTTCTAAAATTTTAAAAGCAACTGGTCAACTATATTTGGTGTATAGAATTATTGCAAAATATACATATACATGTTCACCAGCCAATGTTTATCTGCCCTTGACCTCATTGTTTCTTTCTTTTGTTTTCTAAAGTTAATAGATGTCTTGCAAATTATTCCATTTCTTTAGGGAATCTTGTATTTTGTTGAATGTTTGAATACTAAATCACTTTATAAAGAAGACGTATTGTTAAATAGATTAACTCATTTATCTAGTGAATACCTGACGGGATTTATTTTATATTTTGTGGATACCAATATTTGTATGTTATGAAAAGTTGTATTGCCATGGATACCAGATTTTATGGTTTATGAAAATTCTGCATAAAACTTAGTCTAAAGAAATTATATTTCTCATTAAACATTTGAGCTCTTGTTTCTTGAATCATGTATACAGTATACTCATGAAATTCCATAAAAGTTTACCCCTGCTACATTATTTAAGTATGTGCCTGTCCCAAGTCAGGAGCCTGTAATTCAGTGGTTGTTGTTTGTTTATGTGTTACATATTTGTGTTTCTTTCATTTTTATGCCCCACCTACGATAGTAGAGGGGCATTATGTTTTCTGGTCTGTGCCTCCGTTCGTCTGTCCGTCCATCTGTGCGTCCGTTCGTCCGTCCAGTTAAAGTTTTTGGTTGAGGTAGTTTTTGATGAAGCTGAAGTCCAATCAACTTGAAACTTAATACACATGTTCCCCATGATATGATTTTTTTAATTTTAATGCCAAATTATAGTTTTGACCCCAATTTCATGGTCCACTGAACATAGAAAATGATAGTGCAAAGTTCAGGTTAAAGTTTTTGGTCAAGGTAGTTTTTGATGAAGTTAAAGTTACATCAACTTGAAACTTAGTACACATGTTCCCTATGATATGATCTTTCTTATTTTAATTCCAAATTAAAGTTTTGACCCCAATTTCACGGTCCACTGAACATAGAAAATGATGGTAGGAGTGGGGCATCCGTGTACTATGGACACCTTCTTGTTTTATATAAATAAGTCTGTTAGTTTTCTCGTTTGAATTGTTTTACATTGTCTTATTGGGGCCTTTTGTAGCTGACTATGCGGTATAGGCTTTGCTTATTGTTGAAGGCTGTACGGTGACCTATAGTTGTTAATGTCTGTGACATTTTGGTCTCTTCTGGACAGTTGTCTCATTGGCAATCATACCACATCTTCTTTTATACAGTACACACAGTAGTTGATCATGACTCATTGGCATTTGGACCGTCTAATATTTCTGTGATATAGCCTTTTTGCAAAAGAGTTCTCAAAATCTTTTTATATATATATTTGGTGGTCCCTGAAGAAAAACCGTTGGTCCTCACTACTATTTCTATTACAAATACCAAAATTGTGTCGGTCCTTTATAAATTTTGGTGGTCAAATCCCTCAGACCACCACTTATCGAAAAACTCTGCTTTTTGTGCTAAAGTGACATAAATTAAAGCAAAAACACCAATCAATCAAATCATCTTTAGTATATTCTTAAACTTGTATATTTAGGTCTATACATTTACAAGTTGGGGCCTCAGTGGCTGAGTGGTCTTAGTAGTTACTACTGTAATCACTTAGCCAGTCAACACTGACGTTACAACGTGAGATCAAACCTGGCTAGTGTGAGTGCACTAGACTCCCTTCTTAATTGACTTTAATTATCAGTTTCCATATCGAACGTCTGTGCTTTTCTCTGGGCACTCTGGCTTCCTCCACCAATAAAAACAAGCCCCAAAAGCCTTGCTTTTAAAGTGGCATTAAAATACAAAAAATCAATCAAATTACATATACACAGTCAATATAGAGATTATCAATGCTGGTCTTGATTCCAGGAAACCTATCAGATTGTATTCTTTAATGGTTAAGACTTCCTTAACATTTAAGTAGGATTAAAATGATGACATTTCTTTGAAGTTTAATGTAGTAACAATTCTTATATCATTTATAGAAGAGCTAGGTTTGTTGAAAAAAAAACATTTTCCATTTAGTAATGGGTTGATCAAAGGGATTTATTGTACAAATCCATTATATACTGTGATTGAAAATTACTCCCTCAATTATGTTAAAAAAATAAGTCATTTATTGATCTTATTTTCTATTTTCTATCCTAATTGATGGAAACAAGCATATTGCAACATTGAAGTACTTTTCTTGTGGTTGTATGGTTGTGATAAGAAAACTGGTCAAATTTGTTTTTTCTAAATCTGAAACATTTATTTACCCCAAAACAGTACATTCTGTAAAGTCGCATATCAGCAATAAATTAAGGCCCCAATATGACAAAATGTCAAATATTCAAACTTTAACGGCCTAATTTAGGACAAAACAAATGAATCACAACGTTGGAAGAAACTTTTAATTTTTTTTTTTGAAATGGAATGACTCATCAGATTGGCACTAAGGACAAAAAACACCAAACTTAAGGACAAAAGACACAATCATGTTTTCTAGATCGTAATTTATTGAATTTTTGTGTTTTGAAAATGTGCACTATTATTTCTTAAAAAATGTTTTTTTTTGAAATTTTGGTGAGGTAAAATACTCATACTCTAAGATTAGTTTAGACAAGTTTTACAATAAGTTTATGTTTACTGTGTTTCACTGTAGATTTATATTCAAAGTTTGAATCAGACAGGTTTCACTGTAGTAGGAATTAGCTTTGTTTTATCGAGATACATGTATTATGCAGGCAATCCATTACACAAATCAGACTTTAGATTTTTGTAGTTATATCAGGAATGTTTATCACAAGACAAATATGCTTTTGTTGATTTGCAGCATGATGATTCCTATTGTGTTAGTATTTGTTTAATATTTCTGTATAAATTTAGATGTTATCTCAAGTTTTCCTGGAAATTGTATTATTTTACAATCACCATTACTACCTGTTTTATTGAATATTTGAATTTCTAGACTAGTGCCAAAAACTTTATCTAATAATTAATTAAAGGTATTTATTTGGCATTGACAATGATTTATTATAATGTACAATTCCATATATTTTTACCCAATCAATTGCTAAATTTTTACAAATGATAAGGTTTAATAAAAACTCTATTTTGACATGGTTTTAGTACTATTTCTAAGCCATATCTGGTTAAGTAGCACCCCTGAGATATTTTGATTTCACAAATTTGTACATACAGCGCTTATCATTCCTGAAGCAATGCCTGGATTTTGGTGGCCGTCACTTTAATTGTTTTAGAGTATTATGCCCTAAACAAATGGAAATCTTGCTAATTTTTTTATTTCCGTTCTATAACTTTATTAATAAGTTTGTCTCAACCAAATGTTATGAAACTTAGACAATGGTTATTACCAATAAACTCAGATCACGTTTGAATTTTTGTAGTGTCCATTTTACTGTTGTTGAGTTATGTCACTTTATAATGTTATAATATATGCAAGTAGGGGCACCATCTGTGTCCCATGGACACATTCCCAATTTATGTTAGTTTTATTTTGTTTTAACTATCAAGTGCCTTGTAAATTGATCAGAAAAACCAACAGTATAAATAAAAGAAGTACCCCGTAGTAGGGTATACATCGGTATATATATATATATAATTAGTTCCTTTTTATATCATTGGTGTTGTTATGTACACTTTTTTGGCGTTTATATAATATAATTATACACACCAAAGAGATACCAACCAAAGACACACAAGGCTCTAATTATCTTGTAAAAAAGCAATCATCCCTTAAAGAATTAGTTGATGATTCAATTCAATGTTATGAGATTTGAACAAACTCCAAAGGTACAAATCTTGATAAAAATTCAATAGCGTAATAAATAAAAATCCTTATTTGAAGCTTAAAGAACTATATATAGGTTATGCACCGAACAGGGAAGAAAGATTGAATCTATCTCTATTACAACAATAAATATTGACTACTGGTACTATTGTTCTGAGTGTAGTAATTAGTATCTTGAAATCAAATTCTATTACTCCCACTCTATAATATGATCTATTGTTACCTAAAGCAGGACAATTATGGCATCATGTGACGTTATCATGTGACATAATCTACTATTATAGCATCATATGACATAAGCTTTTATTATCCTATATGTCCTTATTCTATTATTGTAAGTCCTAACAGAAATATTATATCTAACTTAAACCTAGGTGGTTTAAATACACAATGTTTTAGAAAATATCATGAATAGAAAAAGTTATCATCAATTATCAAACACTTAAACAAATAAAATAATGTTCTGGTTTTGACATTTTTGTTGGTTAAATTCTCATATTTCTGAACTTATCCAGCAAGAAAAATCAGATTTTTATGTACATTATCAATGTTTTGTATATGCTTAACTCGCCTGTGCAAGAAAGCAAGACAAACTGAAACTGTATGCTTTCATACTGGAATTCTATTTTGCCAACTAGGTCGTTACCAGGAGAAGTAAAGAGAATACAAATAATGTTCTCACTGTGGAATTGTAATAGGCCAAAATTCCGGTATCAGTTATTAACTAACATATTTTTTACTGGACAAATTTATTTGATTTGAACTATAGCTAGTGATGCAAGAGTGTTTAGTAGAAACATAAAATAGTTTCATCCTGCTGTTCTTGTGACAGCATTAATATATTATGTGACATCATTTACACCTGCTGTAGTGTAAAGTCCTTGTAAAGTAATTACAATCATATTAGATTTGTACACTCAGGTCAAATAAAAAATATCTGTTTCCTATTTACCTACCTATCCTGTATTCTAAGCTTAAAAATAGCCTACCTTAAAGGATTTTTTTGCCGTTGTCGAGCCTGCGACTTTTGTTGCAGAAAGCTCGACATAGGGATAGTGACCCGGCGGCGACGTTTTCTAACTTCTTAAAAGCTTTATCATGTTTATATTTTAGAAGGTGAAAGACCTGGATGCTTCATACTTTATATATGGATGCCTTATGTTACGAACTTTCCGTCAGTCACATGTCCAATGTCTTTGACCTCATTTTCATGGTTCAGTAACTACTTGAAAAAAAAGTTAAAATTTTTTGTAATGTTAAATTCTCTCTTATTATAGGTAATAGGATAACTATATTTGGTATATGCGTACCTTGCAAGGTCCTCATGCCTGTCAGACAGTTTTCACTTGACCTCGACCTCATTTCATGGATCAGTGAACAAGGTTAAGTTTTGGTGGTCATGTCCATATCTCAGATACTATAAGCAATAGGTCTAGTATATTCGGTGTATGGAAGGACTGTAAGGTGTACATGTCCAACTGGCAGGTGTCATCTGACTTTGACCTCATTTTCATGGTTCAGTGGTTCTAGTTAAGTTTTTGTGTTTTGGTCTGTTTTTCTTATACTATATGCAATAGGTCTACTATATTTGGTGTATGGAATGATTGTAAGGTGTACATGTCTAGCTGGCAGGTATCATCTGACCTTGACCTCACTTTCATGGTTTAGTGGTCAAAGTTAAGTTTTGGAGTTTCAGTCTTTTTTTCTAAGACTAATTGCAATAGGTCAACTATATTTGGTGTGTGGAAATATTTTATTATCTATATGTCAGTTGCACAGGTTTTATTTGACCTTGACCTCATTTTCATGGTTCATTGCTCAGTGTTAAGTTTTTATGTTTTGGTCTGTTTTACTTAAACTATAAGCAATAGGTCAACTATATTTGTTGCATGGAAGAATTGTTAGCTGTACATGACACCTGGCATGGTTCATCTGACCTTGACCTCATTTTCATGGTTCATGGTCAATGTTTAATTTTCTTGGTTAAGTTTATGTGACAGTTGTAATTAAGCTTTATATTTAGGACTATCAACATAATATCAATGATTTGTAAAGAAGGCGACACATTTCAGCGTGTGCACTTTTGTTTTTCAAAAAGCCCTGTTAAAGTCAGAATTTCTCTCCCCTAGACTCAATTTAAAAAAAAACAATTGAAAAAAAAAATCCCCTGCCTTCCTACCCTCTTTTTTCAAAGATTTAATAGGAAACACACATATTATTCTATTTGGACATGGTAGTGACATATTTTGCCTTGTTTTGTACTTTTTACAAAATCATGTACCTGCAACTTAAAACTTATAATAATAAATTGTTTAATAAATTTTAATTATAATAATTGTTCTCATTTTGAATTTTCATGAAATATTTGCCACTGAACTCTTGGCAAAGTTAGTAAACAGCAATAATGATCATTTATAAATGATCAATAAAAAATTTGGCATATTGGAGTAGACAGTAAAAAGTAAAATAAAATAAATATGAAATTGTGCCTGAAATCAATTGTTACCCACTGGATTCGTTTGATTTTCTGCTTATATATATCTGTTTTATTGTCTAGAAAGTTTAAAATTTTCAATAAAGACTGTGAAGTTATATTGATCAAGGTTTAATCCTACACACAAACGTCTATCTAGTTCTACTTATATAATGATTTCTGCATGGACTGCAGATTGTATTCAGCGTTTCTGTGAAATATTAGTGTTAATATTACTTAAAAAAGGAATATTGATTAAGAAAAGGCTTTAAATCATTTTTGTAATGGAAGTGTTTGGATATTGTGGATATTAATTTTGATTTCAGGTAAATTATTATCGTTTTATTTGTATCTTGCTTTATTAATTTGTCTTATTTATATCAGCTTTGGGATTTCTCTTTCACTTGTTCAATATTTTTTTATTTTATCTCTGTTTCTTTGAGGTATCTTATATAATCATGGAATATAAGGAAGTTTGACATCTTTTTTGCCCTATATCAATCTGTCACTTTAAAAAAAAGTTTTCAGCAACTTATTTGTTTTCAAAAGAAGAAAAAAAATAAGTAAAACTTTGACAAAATGTAGTATATATGTTATGTTGATATATATTTGAAATTGAAAAAAATGTGTGGTTTGATTTAGATTTTTCAAAATAATTTTGCTTACATCACTGTTGATGTCATCTAACATTAAACAAATGTACTATTAAAATAACTCTCAATCTATTGAACTGATTATGTCAAAATTTGACTGTAATGCTTTAAATTAAACAACACATATTTAAAAGAAAGAAATCATATTCACATAATACAATGAAAAAGTCTGCTTTATTACACGGAAAAGCACTGTTATGTGACTAAAAAAACTAGATATATCAGAAATTATGAATATGATATTTTAAGATAGCTCTTACAGAAGGCTTCATGGGGTCAATGATTTGTTTTCTTGCTACATTCAGAAATAGACATTTTTTCATAAATCTGAATTATTATAGTTATTTCCCCTTTAATTAACGAGTTATTTTGATTTTTTAGCATCAATCAAAAGATATCTGTATAATTGTTTTAAAAGTTAATACCAAAAGATAAAATCATATGAATATCTTCATTTGAATCAAAGGTTTAAGATATTAATTGCAATTCAGGATTAAAATTTGCCAATGTGAGTGATAATCTTAGCTAGACTGATCATAAAAGAAACTGCCGATTTTCAATTTTTATTACCAACCCTGCTAGATCCTCTTATAGCCAGTCAAGGTTGTTAAAAACACCATCATCAATTTTTTAAAATTTCCTCAGAAAAATGCTAGAGCCACTTGACTTTTATAGCTCATAATAAACGTTTTTACACAATATTTTAATAAAGTAGTAAAACATTATTTACTTCTCAAAGTGTAAGACGCAATAAAAATCGTATGCTTGCATCATCTTACCCAAATACAGATTTAATAAAGTCCTGAACATTTCGACATTTGTTTGTTTATTTTTGAAAATACCGGTTTGTAACAAATCACAAGTACATGTTAAGATTCGACTAAATACTGATATCCCGATATCTTCAGGTAATATGCTATATAGTTGTCTTCATCTGAGTCCTTTGGTTTCTTGTGTCTAATTGACAATCACACTATCATTTTCTTATTTTTATGTCCGTCTATCTTAACTAAGTATAATGTTAATGATAAAAACGGTAAATTGGGAATCTGAACTTATATGGTAATATTAAAGAATTACTTTTTGGTTTTTCATGTAAATATCATGATACTGGTAGAACATACCCAATTTTATATGCAGGGAAACAAATGTGACGGACAAAAGGCTTTACAGTAAAAATCTAAGTTTATATATTATGGCAATATGATTAATGGCTATATGATTGTTTTGGTCTAGAGTCGTCACTAGTCTGTTGGGACTGTCTATTAATCTGCCAGCAAACACTCCTATTTTTATTTTTTGTGAAGAATAGTACTTTCAGCTTGCCTGAAACGTATTGACTCAGCTAATTTCCAATTAGCAAAGGATTTACAAAAAAATCGCAGTTTACGCAATTCAAATTTGTAAACGCATCGTGGAGATGTGATTTGTATCCATCTTCTGTCAACATTCTGTATAAATGTTTGCATTAGAAATGAATGGCAAGATTTAATTTGCATGTAGGATGCAGATGCATGAGAAGTTATAATTAGTTTCCAGGAAGGTTAATAGATTTAGGTTTGTGGAGAAAATTTCCAAACTTTAACATGTAAGTATGCTTAGAATCTTTAAAAAAAGTTTGTTTGCTTTGACTTTGTTTCCTGTATGAGGGTAGATGATTCAAAATTCAGATATGGTAGAGAATAAAGGACTCCTGGCAGTTTTTTCTGATATTTTGTTTAAAGTTACGCGTAATTATGCCGTGAGAATTGAATTGAAATCTTACCTGTATATATTAAAAAACAAAAAAAAGATTTGGGATTTTTTGGTCTCTATATGTTAGTTATACCCTTCACAATAAAAGGTAGGAAGAGGAATTCAAGGCCAGCTGAGGGACGCCTCCAGGTGCGGGAATTTCTCGCTACATTGAAGACCTGTTGGTGACCTTCTGCTGTTGTGTTTTCTATGGTTGGGTTGTTGTCTCTTTGCCACATTCCCCATTTCCATTCTCAACTTTAAGGTTTGACAACGGGCTTCAATTTGTCATGTTTTTGTCACTCTTCATTTATGAGCTCTTTAGATTCTCTAAATTCAGATGTATTACATGCATGATCTGTTTAGGGGCCAGCAGATGTGAGAGTGTTGGATTTTCTATCTGTGTTGAAGACCCATTGGTGGCCTTAATTAGTCTGTTTTCAATTTTATTATTTGTGTTTTGAAAAATTTGTATAAGATTCAATTACCTGTTTCTTATTCTACAAATAAAAAGTATAGCTTGGCTTATGAATCCATGGCTCATTAGTAAAACTTTTTATGTATATATCCTAGGAAAAAACAGTTACAAAATTCTTAGGAAAAGTTGAAAACCTGTGAATTGAATCCCTGTAAGCAATTTAAAAAAATGCTTCATAAAAATTACATGATCAAAATTCAAAATGGGGCGTTGGAATCCCCCTTTCTTTTTGACCATCAATGAATTTGAATGGGGATATATAGTTGGAACCCACCTATATCCTGGGTTGGAAACCCCCCTTTTAAAAATGGGTTGACCCACACCTGTGCTATTGAACAGAGGTTATAGTCTCAACTCATTGTTTTCACTTAGACAAATGAAAAGATATAAAGTATAGGGTTCATTATGTTGATTAATTTGTTAGACAGATTACAAAGAGAGTCGAATGTTAGGAAAATCCTATTATTTTGTAACTGATTCCGGTCCTAATGCCGTCATTATAAGTGAAAAATAATGTCTAGGTTTAAGGAATAATGATTCTATTGTGCATTTTGGTAGAAAAAGAAATGAATTGTGGGATTACGCTGGAAATTGAAAGATTAAGGTGTATTATGGTGACAGTGATATCTCTACCTAGGAAGCCATTAAGATGATAGAAACTAGTTCAGACTTCTCAACTTTTAGAATAAATTGTTATTGGCCTTTTTTTCTTTTGAGGTTTTTAATTAAAACTAGTGAATGTCCAGGGAAAATGACCCATGTTTTCTTGATGGAAAAGATTATTTCTGTCCTAGTGAACATATACTGCCTATCACGTTTCATCACGGAAAAGAGCAATTTACCAACTTGTGTATTATGTTGGCTCATGGTCTTGTATTCTACATATTAGTGATTACTGGTCAGTTATATACAAGGAGATACTTAATTACTCTATTCTATACCAGACAGTTAGAATATCATAATTGGACACAACTTCATTATTTTAGATGAGAAATTTTGACCAGGGTTGGACGAAGTCCAAAACTCAGGCTTATTGAATTTGTATGGTGATATGTTGTACCTTATTTGTATAATCAATTCCTTCAGTTTTCAACTCAGATATTACACGTACTACATCATAACATGTGAGATTTTGTTGCTGTATTGAAGACCCATTGGTGGCCATTGTCTGTTTTCAGCTCTTTGGTCAGGATTTGTCTCTTTGTCACCTTCCCCATTTCTATTGTCAATTTTATTGTACACCTGCTTTTATGGAATTGTTTGCAGAATTTTTCCAATTTTTAAGACTTGGTAGATTTTTCCCTCAGACATATCAGACTATTTTGATTTGAGCATTACTGATAAGTCTGATTTAGGTGAAATCTGTCTAGCTGACTCTGGCATTTAAATTGATAAGCCTCAGGTATGCATTGATGAGTTTCTACCCTGCAGTGGAAGACAGTGCATCATCAGGTGGATCCAGCAACTTTCATCAGAGGGGAACCACTGACTGTCTAATAAGGGGTGTGCAATAGTCATGCTTATCTAAATAATCAACCAATTTTTTCCCACAAAAGGAAAACTATAGGTCACCATATGACTTTCAACAATGACAAAAACTTGGATATTACATAGTATTTGATACTGTTTCTGTGTTGTAGCAGAATATATTGTCTTACAATTTAATTGAAAATGAATTACTTTCATGACCTATTTAGTGATTTTATTTCTATGAAAATAAATTTATATATATATAGATATATATTTATTTCATAAGGGTACCAGTAGGATCGTCATTAAATCAATACAGATTTTATAAATAATTTAAAATCTACATGGAACCTGTATTAATTCAATACATTATATTTTACCAGATTTTTCTTCATCTTGTTTGATATAGCAATTAATAAACCTCCCTTGGCAATTAAAAACTGGCATTGAATAATTTAAAGTTTCTACTAATAATTGTCTTCCCCCTATCAAAATAAATAAAAATCTTGACAGATTTCAGTTGCAAAGGATTAATTGTAGTATAAAAACTAGATTGATAATTTGATATTGTCAACCTTTTGGCATATAGATTTTGTGACTAGATTAAAATTTAATTGGTTTCTCTAAATCAATCTTATTATTTTAAATTTGATCTCCCCCAATGGCTACTCTGATGAGTAATGCAAATACTGTAATACATAGAATCAGAAATTAGTTCCTATTTATTTTGGTACCATAATATGTCAGAAAAAACTGAAATAAAATCTATTAAATAAGCATACTGGAATATGAATGAAATGTTGGTCAGATATAGGGTATACATTATTTCAATAATACAGCGAACCAACCACACAAAAAATTAAAGACAACTAATGGTAAACATTGATTGTAAGTTATCATCAGCTGAAATGTTCTTGACTGAAGAACAAGCTGAAGTGTTCTTGACTGAAGAACATTTTTTCTCAAACGATTTTTTGTGAAATGAGTCACAGATATCTATATGATATGTCAATCTCAATGTAGGGGTCTCGTTGGCTTAGCCACTCACAAAGTCTAACTAGTTCTACCACTGTAATCACTAGAGTTCTACTACTGTAACCACTAGCCGGTCAACAGTGACTCCAACTCAACACTGAGATTGAGTTCGAACCCCGCTCGTGCAAGTGCACTCGACATCAATATTAATTGACTAGAGTTGTCAGTTTTACTATTGAAGGTCATGGTTTTTCTCTTGGTACTCTTGCTTCCTCGTGCAATAAAAACTGGGCACCACAAAATAAATCAAATGTGGCACTCAAAAGTGGTGTAAAACACCAAGAATCAATCAATCAATATCAATGTTACCCTGTCCCTCAAATAAGTTTTGATTTAATCTTTCGGTGGCTATTGACTCAAATGACTAATAAAATTGAGAATGGAAATGGGGAACAGTGACATATTAAGATTTTGACTTGAAATCTACAATACTAAAATAACGAGGTCAAATTTGTCAGCCGTCATGGGGTAAAAACGACAAATCAAAGAATTCAACTTTATATATAGCTAATATAGGACAATGGTGTAGATTAAAAATTACACCACTTCAGACCCTTTTGTTTTCCACATAATTAATATTGCCAATAATTAACAAGTTCCGGGTCGAATCCGATACTGATACCAATAGTATATTCACCGGTTACCTATTACCTTATCTGTACGTTCCGCATCTGACAGGAGCACCACCAAACGGTGTATTTATGATTTTGCTATATACACGGAAATTCAACCATTGTCGCATTGTTCCCTATTGTAGTAATTTAATCAGTAAGACTTTCAAAGATAATAATACGAATACTAAAAATCTGGACTTAAAATAAGGTGTATAGGTACAGTTTTCAATTTGTTAGCGGGCATGACGTAAAACAATAAATCAAAGAATTCAACTTTATTTATAAGTTATAACTATAAATACAAGACAATGCTGTCAATTAAAAAAGTTGTATTTCAAAAAATGATGCAGGACAGTAATTGTATGTACCTGCATGCTGTGATACATAAATTTCTTAGTTCAAACAAAAGTTTGAAATGTTTCAAGAACAAAAGCAAAAAGCAGCACCAATTAGTTTATCATAGAATCTATTTGCATTTGTATCCTTTTGTGCAGATGTAAATTAAATCAGTATAGGTGACCAGAGTGTTGACAAGTTAATTGTCTAATGTCAAAGCATAATAGAAATTATTTGGTTAGTCAGTTTATTAGATCGTAGATTTGTTTCAGAATGTATGCAAGCATAAATAACAATATTTTTCATATCTTAGTTCATTAGCCAGTTTAAGTTGTTTCCAAGAAAGCTTAACGGATAACAATTATGCTCTTTTGTTGAAATAAATTGGGGACAATCTATTCTGGTCCCTGGAGATGTTCTAATTTAGTGGCGGCTCAGTCAACACGACAAGTATATTTTGCATCGCTAATGATTAAATGATCGATTTTTATATGGGTTTGGTGTTCTATATAGCTTGCAGGTTAAAAGGGGTTGATTAGTTTCATCAAACACAGGCGATATAATGGTGCAGACAAGATGCTAATTTTCTCCTATTAGACCAAATGTTAACACAGTCGGTGTGTTTTTTAAGAGGAATATATGACGTCAATTGTTGTCACTAGACTAGTAATTTACTACAAATGCAAAAAAGGCACTAATTAAATATTGAATTACAGATCTCAATTCCAGAGGCAGATTTAGGGGGGGGGGCCCAGGGGGCCCGGGCCCCCCCTTTTTGGGAAAAAATTTGGTTGCTTATATAGGGAATCACTGAAGCGTGACTGGAGCGGGCCCCCTCTTAGGTCAGTCAGTGGGCCCCCACTTATGAAAATTTCTGGATCCGCCACTGAATTCTTCACGCAGAAAGAAGGAGTATAGCTGTGTTAGATCTACAATATTTTATTAATAAATCTGTGATTTACCAAATCAAACATGTACATAGTTTTCTAGTTAAAAATATTCAGAATTAATATTAAAATTACGGTACTAGAATATTCAGAATTATTAAAAATCCTAGGCATTTTATAATATTAATTCGGATCACGCTTAGATAAAAATTGAAAAGTTCATTTTATAATGAACTGAAACGATCTGAAATGCATATTTGATCATTTGAGTAAAAATTGTCTAAACCTTGGGAGTGTTGGTTGGCGGGCTTGGGATAAATAAGATAGAGCACCAAATAGCACATAGATAATCACCAATCAATCAACCAATCACAGTTTTTTTTTAAAGTGTAAACGTAGAATCATTTATTAATTAAATAAATCAATCAATCAGTTTACTCTCTAATAACTGTGGATTCATAATTTTAATCTTCATTGGTTATTGAATTAAATGAATTTCTTACCCAAGTTGGGTATATATATAGATTCCGACACTGCAACAAGTGTATTACAATATTTCTCCACTCGAGACCGTTAAATTTTATTATTTAAAGCGCAAGGAACTGATATTTCACTAGTGAGGAGAAATATTTTTCTCACAACGATCAAGAAATGTGAAAATAGCACAAAAATTTGAGAAAAGTGAATTAATAGCTCAACAACATAAATATTCTATAGTTAGTTTAAAAAAAAATTAAGTTTCCATGTATACAATATAGAGCTTATAATACATTTTGTACGAGGGAAACTTTTGATTTAGACCAAGACTATATTGATATCAATATATGTCCCTAAGTCGTAAATCATAAAATTCTGTATACAGATTTCTTTTCACCAATGAATCCAATTCATTACATATACATTAACTTACAGATAAAACAAGAAAATCAATCAAGTTTTACATTTTTTTTATTGGTCAATTTGACCAGCTATCACAACATACTTTTAGTCCATTTATTATTCTGAATTTCGGAAACTTATTGAAATAGATTAGTGTATAAATATCTGTTATGGTTTTGTTCAAGCCTCAAACTGTCAGGTTGATATCCCTTATCTAGAAAAAGATTTATCTTTTTACAAAGGAAGAATTCTCTGTCCCAGTAGATTAATTCTACATATGGATGACATTTACAGACGCGATAAAATTAGGAATTTTTTTTTACCACATTTTCCTATATATGCCATGCAGTGTTGAGAAGATAATGACATTTAAGATGCAATATTCCGTGTAGGAATCTTACTGGTATTTAACCTTCAAAATCCATATTTTATGTAACTAATGTTACTAATATACATGTAATAATACTACAATTTGGCATGAGTTGGACAGACAGAAGTCCTAATCAGAACAATTCTTTAGAGAGTTCTCAAAGTTGATTTCAGTCTGAAGGCATCATTCTTTCAGTGCTGTTGTCAGGGGGAGGAGGCATTTGAGTTGATGAATATGATTGTGAAAATATGTATTCTTGGATTTTTGTTGAAGAATTATAATTGACTTAGTTAAAAATTTTGACACTGCTTCAAAACAAGTTGAAGAGATGTTTTGCAACTTGGTTAGTGCCAGAATTTTGAAAAAAAAAAAAAAAAATTATTTTGTAAAAAATGGGAAGTGAATAAGAGATAACACAATTTAAAGTTGTCAAAAGAATTAAAGAATTATAGATTATCGTTGGTCATCTCAACGAGATTGATTTTCTCGCTTGACCCGGTAACGGCGAAAGCAAGAAACACAATGGAGTTGAGATGACCAATGATAATCTGTTTATCGCTTTTTTACCTATGATGATGTTGTCAATTTCATGTCAATTTCATTAGCAACGCCACTGGCTCCTTAGTTTCCAGCAATAATTTTCCATCTCAAACGAGTAGCATGATATGAAAAATTATCACAAAAAAAGATCAAAGGTAAAATGCCAAAAATAGCGAAAAATTGTTTTACCACATTTTCCTATATATGCCATGCCATGTTGAGAAGTTAATGACATTTAAGATGCAATATTCCGTGTAGGAATCTTAGTGGTATTTAACCTTCAAAATCCATATTTTATGTAACTATAATGTTACTAATAATACTACAATTTGGCATGAGTAGGACAGACAGTCAAATGACAGTAGTCCTAAATCATTACAATTCTTTAGAGAGTTCTCAAAGTTGATTTCAGTCTGAAGGCATCATTCTTTCAGTGCTGTTGTCAGGGGGAGGAGGCATTTGAATTGATGAATATGATAGTGAAAATATGTATTCTTGGATTTTTGTTGAAGAATTATAAGACTTAGTTAAAAATTTTGGACACTGCTTCAAAACAAGTTGAAGAGATGTTTTGCAACTTGGTTAGTGTAAGAATTTTGAAAAAGAAAAAAAGAATTATTTTGTAAAAAAAGGGAAGTGAATAAGAGATAACACAATTTAAAGTTGTCAAAAGAATTAAAGAATTATAGATTATCGTTGGTTATCTCAACGAGATTCATTTTCTCGCTTGAGCCGGTAACGGCAAAAGCAAGGAAAACAATCGAGTTGAGATGACCAATAATAATCTGTTTATCGCTTTTTTACCTATGACGATGTTGTCAATTTCATTAGCAACGCCATGTGGCTCCTTAGTTTCCAGCAATAATTTTCCATCTCAAGCGAGTAGCATGATACGAAAAATTATCAAAGGTAAAATACCAATAATAGCGATAATTTTTTTTACCACATTTTCCTATATATGCCATACCATGTTGAGAAGGTAATGACATTTAAGATGCAATATTCCATGTAGGAATCTTACTGGTATTTAACCTTCAAAATCCATATTTTATGTAACTTAATGTTACTAATAATACTACAATTTGGCACGAGTAGGACAGACAGTCAAATGACAGTACCTATATCAATACAATTCTTTAGAGAGTTCTCAGTTGATTTCAGTCTGTATAGGCATGATTCTTTCAGTGCTGTTGTCAGGGGGAGGAAGCATTTGAATATTATTATGAAAGTGAAAATATACATTCTTGGATTGAATAATTATAAAAAATTTTGGACACTGCTTCAGTACAAGTTGGAGAGAGGTTTTGCAACTTTGTGAGTGTAAAAATTTTGAAAAAAAAAAAAAAAAAAAAAAAAATTATTTTCTAAAAAAGGGAAGTAAGTGAGATTACACTTTGAAGTTGTAAAATACAACAAATATTTTTTATTGACAAAAGGAGGATTGCTCCTTAGTTTCAAAATAACAAACTTTTTAAAAGACCTTTATTAATTGATAATATTATATATAAATAAGGAAACTCAATAAACAGAATAGAATGAAAGGTCCATGTTCTTGTTTTTGAAAATTATTAATCAATTGAAAATTTGGTTGGAAATTGTTCTGAAGATTTTTTATACATAATGATATTGACAACTTTTTCTTGTAAAAACTATGAAATCATAACAATGATTTTACAAGATTTTCAAAAATGGCCATTTAAACTACATTGTATATATGTTATAAAATCATATAAAGAAGAGAAGGGGTAAGCTGGAAAATATTTTATTACCTCTGTAGTGTATGGATAGAGGGTTCCGAAAATCTACCTTATTAAATATTAATTCATAAACAAGAGTAGCGAAATCCTTAAGTTTAAATCATGACGTATTGTGTAATAGTTGATTTTGAACTTGACATTTCAGAAAGCAATATAGCAATTTCATATGTTATGATATGGCGATCACATTTGTCATATATGCTGTGTTATACAGATGTCTTAAAAGAATTATAATTTCAATTTCCACTAACATTCATATACTGTAAATTCAGAAATTAATGCGAGGTTTTTATTATTGCGAAAAATGCGACAGAGTTGTAAATGCGCAATATTATTTAAACTCGCATTTTGAAATATTTTATATGAATTAGACAGGATTTTTCTTTGAATCGTAAAAATTAGAATCGCATTTAAGTCTAGAATGACAAAATCACAATAATAAAGCACACAATAATATCTGAATTTACAGTATAGGATAGCTTTAAGTCTGTATCCCTTGGGAAATTGAGACTGCCTATTTATAAAGTCACAAAAAAGTTTAAGGCTCAAGTTTATGGTGCAATATGTCACAGTTTTCTAGAAATTATATCACAAATTAGAATTAAAACGTCGAACTTCTGACAATAGATCTATTCTGAAATGCCAATACTTTTCTTTAATTTATACTGTGCAATATCCTTGTAATGATTTTCAACTGTGTCTATGACCTCACAAAGTCATAAATGAGGTTAATGTCTGCATGCAGAATGTGAAGAAAAAGTGTTAAGATGGTACAATGTCATTAATGAATGGATTATCTTTCCTAAAATTGGGTGAAAAAGTTCACTTATAATTATTTTTTTCTCATTTTTAACCTGCATAATCCCAGGAACTTTTTTTAACCATTTTTACTTTTTTTCTTTTCAGGATTAAAAGAGAAGTAAAAATCATTACAACTTTACTATGAATATAGGGATTTAAAGTGTGTGAATTATTTTTGAAGATGTAAGAAAAATGGCGGAATGCGCTAGCATTCCTTCAGATTCTGACAATGAGGAAGATTTACTCGACAAGTTATCCAACTTCTCCATAAAGAAACAGACATCTTACAGGTAATTTTTAATATGCACCTTATATTGATGACAGAAGGGTCGTAAGGAAGTGGTTAGCTGCGACATCAGAATACTATAACAAAGGTTCCTGGTTTTGATCCTCATTCCGGGGAGAAAATTTCAGAGACTGAATTTTTCGGCTCTCTCTTGACATCATTTTGAGAGTATGGTCTTGAGAAATGATGATACTCCTTTGGAAGGGTACGATAAATGGCTGACCCGTTTTAAAAGAGAGCCACATCTCTTACAGACACCCTTGTAGATTTTGAAAAAAGAGCAGGTTAATGCCGCTTCAAGGCAGCACTCACAGCATTGCACCCGCAAAATGGAAAGGGATTAATATAAGTTGCAATAACTTGTTTCACAATCTGCTATAAATAAATTTGTTTAAACTAAGGGTCTCCTTCAAACTAGATCTGAAAATTTTGCTGGCTTTATTGGCACAACTTGTCAGAGTAACTGCTTATGAAATAGACCAGTTTTTACAGAATTTACCAAATTGTATTTGCTCCTTTTGGGTTCTGTTAGCTAGTATCTCTGTTGATTTGATACTTTGGTGTTCAAATTTCGTTGTTTTTATAAAAATATGTTGAAAATGAAAAAGAAATCAGAAACTGATTAAAAAAAAGAAAACACAAGAACATTTAACATTTAAAATACGTCATAGAAAAAAAGTTCACAGAAAAAATGATTTGGTCAGAATATATATTTATCACAGTTTGATATTAAAATAAGATGTGACAACATCACTTTTGAATGAAACAGCTCTCACCCAGAGACACAATGATGTAGAGGTGAACGACTATAGATCACCATACAGCCTTCAACAATGAGCAAAACCATACCTCATTGTTAGCAAGAATGCCCTGAATTGACAAATGTAAAAACACTTCAAACAAGAAACCTATTAGCCTGATCTAGGTAAAAAACAAATATGATATACAGAAACAATTAACAACCTCTGAATTGTGCAGGGTTCTGACCTAAGACAGACACATACAGAATGTGTTGGGGTTAAACATGTTTGTTAAGCAGGCTGACACCAAAACCGCTCCTTAACTGGGAGTATTTGTGTAACAGTACAATATGAGAACACACTAGAAAAATCATTTGAAAAGGGCTAAACTAATCAGTTTGATACAAAGGTTAAAACCACGCTAACAAAAACACAAGACACAAAATACAGACCTGAGAGAACTCACAGTTACTGAATGCTAGTTAAAATTAAGCCAATAACAACTAGTAACAAATCACATATTTTTAAGACTTAAATATCATCTTGACACATCCAACATCCAATGGATTTAGTGTAAAGACGTCATTAAGAGATGATTGTTTTAGATGGTATATTAAAAAACCAAGACAAACCGTTTAATTTAGTGACATTGGGGGGGTTTATATTTTATCCTTGGTATGAAATATGATCTCTATATAGCCCAGAATACAGTGCTTCGTTAATGACATGTTGGAAATTATCATTTTTTTTCTTTAAAATCTGTGACACAACTATATTATTTTAGTCGTTATAAAATGTCAGATATTTGTTGTTTATAAAACTGAATAATTAATGCTTTCATGACTGTTTAGTATCAATCATATTTTTAACATTCTCAAAACTCTCATATAAATATCGCAATAAATAGCATGGAAAACCATTCAGTTATAATGTCAAGTTCGATGAAAAAAGAATATACTTATTTGCATGAAAATCTTACTTAATTGCAGAAAAGACTTGAGTGGAAATATTAAAACAAAAATAGAACTTACAGTTCCATGCAATAAAAATAGTCTGTAGGCTATTTATTGTTCATTTCATTGTTAATAGGTTGGAATTTGATACTGTAGGTAGCATGCTAGCTACAAAGTCATTGAGTATATAAACATTTTTAAGTAGTATAATATTACAGATAGAAATTATCAGTGCACATCAAATCATGCATAAGGAAGTACATCTTATAATCTTCAGTTTTATTTAAGCTATCTAAAACATTTGTGTTTTTTTTGCGTAAAAAAACATGAAAGTGATAAGTTGAAGAAGTGCATTTAAAGGGAGATAATCTACAATGAAGAGGAAAAATTCAAATTTGAATACCCGGTAGCGATATTTTATTTCAAACATTTTTAAAAGCAGAATATTTAAATTTTGTTTCTCTATAAGCAGTAACTGTTACTTTGATTCAATTTTTTCAAAACAACCACCAAAACCTCCCTTATTTTCAAGGCATATTGTGGATTCAATTATTTTTGTGGGTGCCAGTTTTTGTTGATGAAGCAAACCTTACATGTTTGTGGATATTTAATTTTATGGTTTTGCTGAAATCTGCACACAAGCCTTATGGTTTTAGGTGGTCTTTATTTCATTATCGGACAGTGTTTTTGACTATACATCAGCAATAAAATGAACATTTATTTGCAAACTATAACTATAGATGTGATGTGATATAGAAATTTGTTTTTGGGCCTTCATTTACTGGTTGTGACTTTGTTCAGCTCTTATTACAAATCATGGCTTTGTGACCTCAAACATGCCTGACCTGGCCTTAATGACTTTGAATCCAGAATGATCATCAATGTCATAATGTTTGACATGACATCATACAATGGTGACACAAGTTTGACCTGAAGTTATCCAGTCCTCTTCAGATTTGCTGGTGAAACAAAGAAAAACTGTTGTTTCAATTGTTAAAACAACACAAATGCAACCCGATAAATCAATTATCAGATTTTCATCACATTAAATGATAAGGATTAAACCTGATAATCTATACTTATTAAAGGTCAAGTCATGAGAGATATTTTTTTTTCATTATGGAGGTTTTTATACGACAGCAAAATTTTAATTTTTTGGTCGTATATTGCTATCCCGTTGGCGTCGTCGTCCTGCGTCGCCGTCGTCGTCCGAATACTTTTAGTTTTCGCACTCTAACTTTAGTAAAAGTGAATAGAAATCAATGAAATTTTAACACAAGGTTTATGACCACAAAAGGAAGGTTGGGATTGATTTTGGGAGTTTTGGTCCCAACATTTTAGGAATTAGTTGCCAAAAAGGGCCCAAATAAGCATTTTCTTGGTTTTCGCACTATAACTTTAGTTTAAGTGAATAGAAATCAATGAAATTTGCCAATATAAAATGTTGCTGATGAAGCTTTTTTTGCTTATCTTATCTAAAATGTTTTTAGATAATGTATGTTGGACATTTGCCAGACATGACTATTTACATTTTGGATATTGAACCATAATAGTTTAATATTAAATTTAAAAACTTTAAATTCTAATTTTCATTTCTTAAACCAAATTCATAATGTGACATAAACCTATGTTGTGTCAACTATTTAATCACAATCCACATTTATAGCTGTATCAAACTTAAAAGTTGTGTCCATACTTGTTCTCATTTCAGATTTCATAAATAAAAAGAAAATTTCTTCAAACATTTTTTTGACAGGATTAATATTCAACAGCATAATGAATAGCTCAAAGGCAAAAAAAAATTTAAGTTCATTAGACCACATTCTGTGTCAGAAACCTATTCTGTGTCAACTATTTAATTTTAGATTTAAATAAGTTTGAAGAAGAAATCTTTAATTGATTTGTAAAATCTTGACATTTGTTTTATTTAAAAAACCCATATAATGTCAAAAATTTGATCACAATCCAAATTCAGAGCTGTATCACGCTTAAATGTTTTGTCCATACCTGCCCCAACTGTTCAGGGATCGACCTCTGCGGTCGTATAAAGCTGCGCCCTGCGGAGCACCTGGTTACAACAATGTCTTTTTGCTAAATGTTTGATTTTTTTAGTGTTGAATTGAATTTAACATTTCAAAGCCCCTTTGTTTAAACAATATCTGATCATTGGTAATGTAAGAGGTGGTTGAACTTAGGGATGGGCCTAAAATAAGGGGGGAAGGGACCTTTACTGGGACTTCAGGATCAAGTGTTTTTAAGCTCCGGATTTCGGGATTGACCCATTCGGGATCCGGGAATTCTTTTTTCGAATTTTGGGATTTAAATTAATTTAAATTTGGGACCTCAGGATTTCGGTTTTTAAAGCCCGGGATTTTGGGATCAGGACCCCTCCGAGGGACCCCCCTCTAAAATCAAATTTTGAAAACCTAATTGAAAATATCCTATTAGGATTCAATAATTTAGTGAAAGAAAAAGATTTGATGGTTTAATTACTCTGCATTTTATGGCAGCAAAGTATAATAGCCAAGAGGTCAATATACCAGGGAATAATACACCTAATATCACCTAATAATTCACACTCCTGTTAAAGCAAAGTAGTCTAATTAGGTTAAATTGGTAATGTTGGATTTGAATTGAATCAAGCTTTCCTGGCTGGAAAAGGAAATTCCAATTAGGACAGAAATAATGTACAAGGATCTATATGGGATAGTGTGATATTACAGATTAATGTAGGTATTGAGTGGTAATTAATGGAATCAATTTACAAATGTCCAAGCTAATACATATCAACCAATATATTAGTTGCTGTATCTGCGACTTTTGAGATGCAAAATCTTGCACAACTAATGCATCTGTCAATCTCTGCAAACAGAGCTAATATTGTGTTCATTGTGCAAGTATCAATTATTTATTGCATTTAAGTTAAAAATATGAGTTTTTTAAGCCACAAATACCAAAACACCAAGCAAAATAACCACAGAGAAAAACAATTAAGAGCAAACAAACACTGGAAGCAGTTGAACACAGCATGATCATTGAGTCAATCCAATAATAAGAGATATTTTGAACTGAATACAGCAGCTCAAAGGGAGCCTTTTCTGCTCATTCAAAGACTGAAACTGTATATTAACCCCTTACTTCAATAGGGTCATAAAAATTTGAAGTATGATAAACAATGCCAATTGAAATTTGGATTTGTTGTTTTTGAGCACATTATTTTGTATTTGCAAGCTCTGAATAAAGGTTTATGACCTCCCTGGTTTTATGTGGTACTGTAATTTCATGAGGGTCACAAAAGACAAGACAAATTAGTCCAGTAGAAACTACAATGTATTTGATTATCCATGAAATTATATTGCCAATTGGAATAGCAAGAAGAGTTGTAATGGAATATATTACTTAATATTTTAATTTCCTGTTTTTCCTGTTTGATGGTAACACTAAACTTGCATTAAAACTTGTTTATTTCATTTTGCTTTTATCTGTATGACTTCAACAATAGCCCTGCGCTATCTGAGTCTGATTATCTCATCCAATTAATTTCCTGATAAAATAGAAGCTTCAATATGACAAGTAACTTCCTCCACATGCTTAAGGATCTGTTGTTAGTATTCTTTTGTGGTAGCAATTGGTAGAATGTGTCATTGAAGTCACATTTCTATATGTTTATTTCAAAGATGGACGTTGAGGGATCTATAATTCTATAAATTTGTGAGTATAATAAGTTCTGTAAAATGGAAAGACTTTTTTTCTAGAAAATTGTATATATCAGTGATACAGAAGTTACACTTGTATTCACTTTGAGTTTTGAACTTTTAGTCTTCTCATCATTGGATGTCCATATGGGATCAAATTCTTTTTTTCATGATAATATTCAGGGGCCAATCCATCTATTTTATAAAGGGTGTGTGTGTGTTTTCAACCAAGGAGAAAGGGGTGTTCAAAGTACTGGTATATGTCCCCATTCAAATGCATTGATTGTCAAAAACAAAAGGGGTGTTCCATCCCCCAGAACCCTCCCCTTTGATTTGCCACTGGTATTGGCCATACAGCAAACAACAATTAGATAATCAATGAGATAATATCTAGTTTTATTCTTCACTTAACTATGCGATTTACTAGGTTTTTTGAAAATCACATTCCATACACTTTTGATATTAAGAAGTGGACTAGTAAAAACTGTTACTTAAAATATCTTGCATTAAAAATCAGTACAGAAACGGCACTGAATTCTATAGTAACTATCTCAAAGACCACTGTTATGCAAACGGAAAGATAGGCTAGCTAGTTTATCAGGTTTTCCCACCAGTTTCGTCCGAAATTAACTGTATCTGAGGTATCAAGTCAGGATTATGACATTTGTTTTTCAGTCATTCTTTTAGTTATTATAGACTCATGATTTTGGTTTTTTTCAGGTTTAATGGATATACCCCTTTTTGGAATAACCTTGGAATTACCTTTGAATCCTTATATTATTAATACATTTATAGATAACAAAAACACAAGTTCAAACAATTCAATATAACAAATAATGTTTAATCAAAGATTGCTGACAGCGACTGATGGCAAACATGATCTGCAAGACCTTAACCTGAACCTTCTGATATGAATTCATGCAGGCCTACAGGCTTAATATCATTCACTGTACTTCAGATAAGATTTCCTACAACAAAGTTATAAATAGTACAGGAAACTTGATCTTGTGTAAACCTGTACAGATTGTCAACACAGAAAAACAAAAGGAAAATGACTTTTGTGTTTGTTTCCTAGTTAGATGGACAGTAAATGTTTCATTGGCAATCAATAACTGTTATCAATATGTATATTAAGCAAAAAAAAAATCCCCAAAAACCAAAGATTGTAAAATTATTTCCTCTGACAGTTTGTTAGCTGAAATTTCATGTGCTATATATGAATCTGGAGAAATTTAAACAAATACACATTCTAAAAAGTAATACATGTACTGTCTGAAAATGGAGAAATTTAAACATTCTAAAAAGTAATACATGTACTGTCTGAAAATTATAAAAAGAAATGCAATACTCTGGTGTACATAGCTTAATTTCTATTTTTTTTAATTTTCCTCCGATTTTTTTTTGTGATAAAAGTTCCATGTCATTCGTTCTTGATATTGTTTTTTTTTCACTCATGGTCCTATATGTCATTGGTTTGAATAAGAAATCAGCCATTATCAATGGTCATACAAACTAGAGGTTGTTTCTCGTCTACATCTTATCTCAGGGATGTGTCGCCTTTCTTTAAAATTATATATATAGCTGAGAAACAACATCTTGTTTAAAATACCATCATGAATGGAGCGGGCCTCCTCTTAGGCAGTGAGTGGGCCCTCTCCTAATAAAATTTCTGGATCTGCCACTGATGTGAGCAGCAATCTGTGGATCAGGTTGTCAACAGTTTAACTGACAAATTTATTTTGCAGATGGTTTAAAAAAATTGGGCAAATTGTTCTGATACAATTACATTTTTTAAATATAAGCGCTCCCCAGAAAGCTGAGTGTTCCCAACAGCAGGGGTAATATTGTTCAAAATATGATCAAGTCTATGAACACTTATATCTGAAATAGCTTCAAGAGGCAAACAAACACAGAAAGCAAACTATGTTTAAATGCATGGCATTTAGATTATGTAATAAATCACAATTTAGACGTTTTTTGCATGCAATTAGTGAAAATTGACTTATGTTTTCGAATTTTGACTGCAACATTTATTTTTAGCATTTGTGAGAGATTAAGTGAAAAGAGCATCATTGACAATATGTCAAATTAGGCAATAACTCATTTTGAAAAATATACTGAGATGAAAGAAGTTGAAACATAGCTTTGCAATATGATGATTGAATAAGAATTTACAGCTAATTTCCCAATGCTTGTAGAGTAAAACTTTGGTTGGCTTGCTTGCTTTGTTTGTATAAATGTTTATTCAAGCTTTATAATTAATTGTAATTAAGATTGACATCTGTAAACAATATATATACCGGTAGGCATAGTTAAACTATATTTATATTTAAATTCAATAGAATTATCCTAATATAATTATAAGTACAATATACAAACATTAAAGCACGCAAGCTAACCAAAGTCTTGCTCTACATGCAGTAGAAAATTAACTGTAAAACCAATGGATTTCAATCTCTTATTGAACAACAGGTATCTGTTGATTTGGACAAGTCACGTTATGTGATGCAATCAAGGAAAGTGATCATTTCATTGCGTTTTAGTGTTCTAAAAAGTCTAGCACTAAAGATTTTCAAGTGAGCATCAGGAATTAAAATGATAATTATCATTAGTGGATGCGCTGCACAATGGCCATTATGAGAAGTAACAGTTGTTTTCTTTTAGTTGCTGTTAAATATATATCATATTGCCTTCAAACACTCACGTCAGAAAATCAGAAAATGTAGTTGGTTGTCCAATTTCATAAGAAGTAAAATCTTTCCAATGAAATATCTTCAAAAGTCGTCAGTATTGACTGGTAAAGGGTATAATATTTCTAAAAGATATTTTGAGTCTTTGATTTGTTGTTTGAAGCCTCAAATTAGCCTTAAACCAATCCAATGATAAGTCTTTGGTAAGATGGTAATGTTTGTGGTGCCTTGATCATTGATTACAACTATGGTCATATTCTGGATTTTCTGATTATAAAATAGTAATTGCTAAAGAATTTCAAAAGTGCCTCTGAAGCAGAGTACCTAATTAGACTTGATGATGATACATACAGTAGTACATGTAAATTAAATGAAAATTGTGTAAGTTTTAACCCCTTCAATTGCAAGCCCTCCAATCGAGTTTTCATATTTTGTTTCACTATGTAAAAAAAAAAATATATTTATATATCTTGTTGCCTGAGCTTAATAATTGTGTTGTGAAAGGGTGGCATTCCTTGTAATGACTTTTGTGCTGTGAAGTGTCGAACAGTTAAAAGATTTCATGAACTGTATATATATATTCAGATACATTTGTACTTCGAAATGTCAGTTACTCAGGTAATAAGTTGTCCTTGCAAGTAGAGACACCACTGACTCGCAGCAGTCTGCAACTGTTAATCAACAAGTGCTTTCAAATTATTTTTTTGAAAACATTATTTAAAACATGGAATTATTTGAATCTGGAATAATTTTGAATTCTGGAAAATTGATTATAAATGTATGATGAAAACTAACCCAACTAAATAGAGTTAGCCATGCACATGTGGCTAAGGTTAATTTTACTTTCATTATCATTTCAGTATGAACTAACTACACCCCCCATGTACGCATGGCTAATCCTATTTAGTTGGATTAGTTTTCATCATAATTTCTCATCAATTTTCCAGAATTCAAAATTATTCCAGATTCAAATAATTCCTTCTTTTAAGATTATTCTCTGAGTGCAGATGTGTCAATACAGGACATGTAGGAACTTTTAAAAGGTCACTAATAAACCCTTCAAAATTGACACTGTCCAGTTAAAAGGATTTAACATAGCAAATAACACAGGAAACGGGTAAAAACAGGAAGACACTTTTCACAATTAACCTCAGATTCAGTCAGAAAAAAAAAAAGACGGACCAATTTGAGAATAATTTCAAGATTTATAGAGCTTGTACACTCCGTAGACAGAAAGAAAGAGATCTACGAGATAATTATACCCACCCACTGATATGTACCGATATTATACTGACAGTACCTTAGGGATATCTTGACCAGACTACTTATAGAAACTATTATTTCAAAATTATAAATGTATACAAAGGATTAAAGCAGCAGTAATTGCCGAGTTTTGATATGATTTGCATGTTATTCATTTTCATCTTTCATATAAGTACACCCACCACGACTAGAATATCATGAAATATTAAAACGTCAAATTAAGTCGGATAATAGTCAGATGATATTGATGAACGGTATATGGCATCATGGGAATTATAGGGTCATTCACAGGTTGTTACTTCCTTATTGAAAAAAAATGCAGAATATATATATTCTAATGTTAATTGCAGAATATTCTAATGTCAATTTGTATTATGTATTGCAGATCAGAGTATATATTTATTAACTATTTTTATGCCCCACCTAGTTGTTTGTTCGTTCGTCATTCCGTTCGTTCGTCCGTCCGTTCGTCTGCGTCCGTTCAGGTTAAAGATTTTTTGGTCAAGGTAGTTTTTGATGAAGCTGAAGTCCAATCAACTTGAAACTTAGAACACTTGTTGCCTATGATATAATCTTTCTAAATTTTAAATTAGACATTTGACCCCAATTTCACGGTTCACTGAACATAGAAAATGAAAGTGCGAGTTTCAGGTTAAAGTTTTTGGTCAAGGTAGTTTTTGATGAAATTGAAGTCCAATCAACTTGAAACTTATTACATATTTTCTCTATTGTATAATCTTTCTAATTTTAATGCCAAATTATATTATTACCCAATTTCACGGTCAGTGGAACATGAAAAAGGATAGTGCGAGTGGGGCATCCATGTACTTTGGACACATTCTTGTTTGTGTTTAGTATTGAGAATTTTAAATCATTCTTAGGAGTTAAAGGAGGGATGCATGGGGTAAACTGTATAACATGTATATATACTATAGAAACTTTAATTTTTGTGGGGTTAAAATTTCATGGTTTTGTCTTATAATATTTCATAGGGATTTAATTTCGTGGTTTCCAGTAAATGGCAGTAATCATATACGTAGGTTTAATTTTCGTGGAGGTTTTGATTTCGTTGATATAATCTCTCCACGAAATAAAACGAAATTAAATCCTCCACGAAAATGTCTGCTTTTACAGTGTATATATGTCTATGATACAGCTGCTGCTGCCTAATGGAACAAAATACTTAGAGATATCTTAGGTTCAACATACAGTCTTTAATGACAAAAAGTGGCTTGTCTATCAACCTAATTTCAAACCTTGAAACTGCAAAGAGAAAAAAAATAATTTCAATGAATTTAACAGAGCTGTTCAAAGATCTACAGTTAAACCAATTTAACCCTAAAGACAAAAAAAAATAATTCTGATATGAAACTTTTAACCATTGATAATGTTCCTGATCAGTTATAACAAAAGTATACATATAAGATCAAACTTAAAATTTGTCCAAGAAGAATACTTCTCAACTCTAACCGTTTAATTTGCAATGAGTCAAAAACAATAGTAACAATATCAGAACATATACATTTAAATTCACTATTATGTCTTTTGAAAAACTCATTCGTTTATCAATCACATATTTCACTTTATTACAGCTAACTTCCCACTGTATGTAAAGCAAAACTTTGGTTAGCTTGCTTGCTTTGTTTGTATATTGTATATATATATAATTGTATTTAGGATAACCGTTAACGTCCAATCAAATTTAAATACAGAATGTATATTATATACAGGTTAAAATATGCCTATATATATTGTTTGAAGATGTCAATGTAAATTACAAAGCTTGAATTAAGGTTTGTATAAACAGAGCAAGTAAGCCTCACCAGCATTACGAAATTAGCTTTAAATAAAATAAGTGATAGATATAAGCAAGTTTTCAAGTTGAGCCAAGTTTTTGTCCTATAAGGATAAGGATGTTCCCATATAATAAATCCAGAATGAAGAAAATGACTATGATTTGCATTACGTTCCACAGGAGACTGTTCTTAATTAATGAAATTTCTTAGTTAATGGAAAATTACAAGATATTGAATTCAATTTTACGCACCAGATGCACAGTTGGAAGATTAATATCTTGTCTGCCGTTCTCAAAACCAAATATTGGAAATTCAAAAGAATAATGGTAAAGGTTAATAAGTCTGTGGAGGATTCTGGGGGACAGTTCCGAGATTGGAACACCCCCAATTTTGACAACCAATGCATTTGAATGGGGACGCAAGGTTGGAACCTCTCCTTTCGAAAATGGCTAGATCCACCCCTGTAAGTTCTCAATATCGAATTACACATTTGCCAACTTAAAAAGAATGGGTAATACATAAAGCAATTTTTGATTCTGATAGGTCAATTTTTATTGTTTTTGAAACTATTATGCCAAATATAGGAATGATGATTTAAGCAGATTCAAAAATAGCTGAAGCATGATTCTGGGTATGGGACTTTCTCGCTGTATTTGAGACCCATTTGGTGGCCTTCGGCTGTTTTCTGCTTCTTGGTCGAGTGTTGTCTCTTTGACACATTCCCCATTTCCATTCTCAATTTTATCAATTAATTGGAATGTAATTGCTAGTTTAAGGTAGAATAAATATCTTCTGTCTGATGCCTGATTTGTCCCCATTTCTTAAAGTCTATGGTAAACTAAAGTATTTTCATCATCACTAAATCTACTAGGTTATTGACCTGATAATGATAATCTTGAAAAAAATTTAGGTACTGTCTTTTGCAATTCCTCTTTGTTTTCAGATAAGACAAACCAATTGCTGCAAGAGCTACTATATACTTATTCTTTTTTTCTTCTGGGAGTAAGTCTCTTAAGGAAGGAGGTGGTAGTTTGAGATTGGGCAGTGGAAATTATAAGGGACCCCCTGTCCACCCTCTCAGTGTGATTTTCATCATGAATTATATATATATACTCCCAACTAGAAGTGATTTTAATGAAGTCAATAAGCTTAGGTATCAAAACTTGAGTATGCTTAAATCTGGTTGAATGATTTGTAAAACTCTGCTTTGAAATGACTTGACTGAAAACCTTTTTGAAGAAAGGGTAAAACATTCAGTTTTAGCAAAAGGTTATGTTATAGAAAATTACGCCCTATTCTACATGTAAACTTAAAGGTCAATGCAAGCAATTGAACTGATTGATATCTGATTTTAATGCAAAAATGACTGGATTTCATTTCTAGCATTAACCAGTTATTGATTTGCTATTAGCAAACCCATTTATAGAATAATTATAAGATTGCTAAAGTATGTAATAAAATGCCCGTTAGATTTAATTAAAATTTACAAAACAGATTTCAAATGAAGATCAAGTAAAATTAATATTTATTCAGTTGAAGGTTACGGGAATGATTGGAAACTGATGGCTTAATTGATACATTGTAATTCCATTTAGAATTCTGATTAATTGATAACATTAATTTATTCTGGTGTTCGATGTAAAATGCTAAACAACTTTTGTAGTTTTTAAAAACATTTATTTTTTAACAGCAGATATTGAAATGTGAATATTATATTCAACTTTAAGATAAAAAACAACTGAATTCATGGATTCTTTAGCTTGAAATTAAATTCATATTGTCTAACTAGAATAAAAACAGTAAAAAAAATATGCCTGCTACTTTATGCTGTCCCTATAACTTTGTGTTAATTGCCTAAAGTTATTACTGCAGACTTTTTTTTTTTTTTTATTATTGTCATTGGGTTTCTGTCTGAATATATAAATCCCTACATATCTCCTTTTATTCATATGAAATAATGTCTAAAACACAATTGACAAAAGTTTTTTTCATAAATAAAATTTGAAATATTATGGATTCATTTTTATGCGACCTCAAAAAATTTTGCATTCATATATTGGTATCAAGTCGTTGTCGTCAGCATTGTCCGAAGGCGGATGGTTTTTTAGATAATTCCTTTAGTAATAGTATAAGTAAATAGAAATCAATAAAATTTTAACACAATGTTTATATAACCACAAAAGGAAGCTTGGGATTGATTTTGGGGGTTATGGTCCCTAAGGTTTAGGAATTAGGGGCCTAAAACAAGCATTTATCTTGTGTCAGTACAAAAAGTTGTGTATAAGTATTTCAATTGTTCTGAAATTGTACCACAATGTTTAATACCATAAGTAGAAGGTCGGGATATATTTTGTGGGTTATATGAGACAAACAGTCTATGAATAAAGGGACAAAAAGGGACCAAAAACAAGCATTTTTGTAGTTTCAAGACAATAAATTGGAGTTATCTTTCTTTGTCCAGAATGGTTGTTGAATCACCTAAAACCAATGCTTTGTTAAATCTTCTTTGAAAATTGGAGTTATCTTTCTTTGTCCAGAATAGTTAAGTTGAATCAACTTAAATCAATCCTATATACAATATACAATGCAATATTCACTTTACTACCAACTGATAAATTAAAGCATTCTTAACCATTCAGTGATTACAAGCACTTTGATTACCATTCTAGGGTTTACAAACGGAAAAATTGAAGATATTGGGGCAATTTTTCTCATTTCAGATTTCAGAAAATAAAAAGAAAATTTCTTCAAATATTTTTTTGGAGAGGATTAATATTCAACAGCATATCTGTGAATTGCTCAAAAGCAAAAAAAAAATTAAGTTTATTAGACTACATTCATTCTGTGTCAGAAACATATGCTGTGTTAATTATTTAATCACAATCAGAGCTGTATCCAGCTTGAATGTCGTGTCATGATACTAACCCCAATGGTTCAGGGTTTGACCTCTGTGGTCGTATAAAGCTGTGCCCTGTAGAGCATCTGGTTTTTCTTGGGTACCAAATTTTGTAGATTAGAGAAAACTTGCATTTCTGTGGATATTACAATGTAGATTTTGTGATTCTGCCTTAGTCTGTCTGCATACATGTTTATTGAAAATTTGTACTCTGTAATTGTAATTCATGGTTCCTAATTCACCATGAAATCCATGAAAATTGGTTGATAGGGTTACACAGGTGGAGATATTGTATGACTGGAATTTATATATAGATTTCATTTATCAGAGCTTAGTTTGCCAAGTTACCATATTTGATATAGGATTGAGTTAGAATCAATACAGATATAAATCAAATCATTACTTTGTAAAATGAGCCCACTGTATCTCAATAACCAAAAACATTATAGCAGTGTCAGTTAAAGGGAATTTCTGAATTCACTCTGGTCTGGCGCGAGGCTTGCACAGTGTGTCAAAGCACCAATCAAAAATGTTAAAAAACAAAATAAAGTATAAACTTGAAAAGCATTTTAAAAGTATAATTTACCCAAAAATCCAAAAGGTTTTGCAAAATTGATTTTTATTTTTGAAAATAAAGTAATTTGAAAAAGATCAATCAGAGTGAATGAATAGATATAGGAAGATGTACGTGGTATGAGTGCCAATGACACAACTCTCCATCCAAATAACAATTTATAAAAGTAAACCATTATAGGTCAATGTACGGCCTTCAACACGGAACCTTGGTTCACACTGAACAACGAGCTTATTTATAAAGGACTCCAAAACTACTAGACATGTAATACCATTCAAACAGGAAAACCAAGCATATTTGTGATAATTGTGCTGTATATTTCTGTTAATGTCTGGACGTGTAAGTTATATGACAGCTCTAATATATATCTGGAAAGAGGCAAATGAAACGGAACTTTAGTACAATAATTATTTTAACATTACGAACAAAATTATTCTCCTTATAAGAAAACTTAAGAACATTTTGTAAAATGATTGTTTAAAAATATATTTTTTATGTTTTTTATGTTTTTTCCTTTGTTATACCCACCATTGTTTTGTATTGTTTGAATATATGTAAATATTGTATTCCTTTTGTTGCACATATGTATTGTGTCTGAGTGATCAAATCAAGTTGAAAGTTGAAAGTTGAAAGTTCTATATTTGGTACTTTAAGTAAGATCTTTATGTGTATTTTCAATATCAAAAAATTGCTCACAGCCGGAATTTTTCTTAAAAATCTTGAAATTTTATTTTGACCCTGTTGTTGAGTTTAGTTTAAAGGGAACCCATTTATGATAGGTCAATAGTATTTGGTGTGCAGTTTTATTAGCATTTTAAGCATTTGTCATTTCCATGGAGGACCAGGATATTTGGCCCTGCAACTTTATTTATGGTTTATTGTCTTTGAAGGTTCACATGTTATAGAATCTTTATTATTCTATTACTATTACAAAAGTCTGAAGGTTCACATGTTATAGAATCTTTATTATTCTATTACTATTATAAAAGTCTGAAGGTTCACATGTTTTGGAATCAATATCTTTATTATTCTGTTACTATTACAAAAGGCGAGACATATCTCTGTGTCAACAATTTCATTGAATGTTAAAGATGTTGTGGTAAAGTGACTTTATGTGTACATCTTTAAATGCATGTAAAGATGACATGACTTTAACACTCACACATTCTGTTTTTATTAGTTATAAGTTAGCTGCAGGTAAAAGGATCGAAAGTAATAGGAAATTCCAGACAGGGCTTCATTTTCAATTTCATGTTAGATGAATTATTAAAACTGCCTTGGATATTGCGTCATATTGGACAATAGATTCACATTATACATGACTTCAACACAATAACATGCATGCAAATGTTATTTGTTTTTGAACCATTCATTTTTTTTCTTGATAATAAAATGGAATTTGATTGTTTCTTCTTATATCATGAACACCATTAATATCTGTTCATAGACTACTTTCACATTCTTTTTTCCCTATCCATTCTATTTGCAGCATTTATGCTTAATTTTATGTCTGTAGCAGATCCAGGAGGGGGGTTTCCAATCGTTGGGAATCCCTCCTTTTTTGAATGGGGACATATGGTTGGAACCCACCCTTTTTTTAATGAATTTTGAACCCCCTTTTATCAATGAATATATATATACTGTCAGTGATATTCCATTGTTTAATGGCATCATTTATGGTATGCCAATTTACCTCAAGTTAAATGGTGTACCATAACCAATTCATGAACAGAAACTCAAAATATTAGTCTATATATTATGACATCATGCATTTATCGAATGCAGCATAATGTGCATTGGTTGATTTCTAAACTTGTCTGAGTACTTGAAAGTTTTATGACTGTACTCCTGTTTTTGATAGGAGGCTGCTTATTATAATTCATCAGATTTATCCTAACTGTTATTAGAAAATTTCTCACATTCAATAATCAATAGCGAAATTATTTTCAACTCTACAAAAGTTGAAAATATGTCCCCATTCAAATGCATTGATTGTAGAAAAAAGGGGGGATTCCGAAAGATTGTCCCTTACAATAGGAAGAACAAAATTTTTTTATGAATTAGTTTTTACCAACCTGAATATTAGAAAGAATAAATTTTTAAACTATATTGATTTGGTTTCCATAGAAATTCACAAGAAATTATTTGATATTCCACTTAAGTTATTACTAAACATCATTTATCTCAGGAATATAACACCTCACCTGTATTTTCAATTCTATCAATTAATAACTTTTACACAAACAAGTTTACTTATCTCTCACATGAAAATGTAATTAATAACATTTTTAACAAAAAGTCAGCTCTAAAGAAGAATTAAAATATACACAAGGGAAGTGGAAGGCATGTTTTTGTAACTATAATTACGTTTTATTACATGCAAGTTATCAGCATTTTTATTTAGTTCTGGAAGTATGCAGTGGTTGGGATTGTTTTGTCAGATGTGAGTACAAAATATGTTTTTGTTTGGTTTGAGTCGAACGTTAAGTTAAATACAAAGTTAAGTTATAAGATACACAATTCAAATGTAAATAAAGTTTGAACTTTGGAAGTCCCTCTTTCATTTTGATGAAAAAAAGATGAATTTGAACAAAATTAAGATGTTAAACTTAGCTGTTTTTATGATGCAATCATAAAAGTACAATCTTTATTTATCTATAAAATCACAGGCACTTGTTTCTGTTAATGGGGGTTTTACTATCCACACTCGTATGAAGTGATTTTTGTACGAGTGTCACTGTGGATAGTAAACCCCCCATTGACAGAAACAAGTGCCTGTTTGTAAAAATCATAAATATAATTTATAAATCAAATATAGCGATTTTAAACTCTTTAACTATTTGTATTTGTGTTATGTTATAGCAGTGATATCATGGGGGGAGGGGGATTTCCGGCTACGGGCCTATCTTTAATGGAAGAATAGATAATAAGAATTGGGACTATTATTCAGAAATTATGGTTCATGAGGGTACTATTTTCATCCTCTTTAACTCGTGCCATCATGAATCACTTCACTCTGTATCTAAGGGACAGCCTGGTTGTTTATTTTTTGTAAAAAGAGAAGGTAAAAAAGGGAAACCTATTGATTCAAGGAGCAGTGGCAACAATGAAATGAAAACCTTCTTTCCTTGACGGGTAGACTTTATATACATAAATTAAGTGGTACAAGAAAAGCAAAATGAGTATGTTAATTTTGATGTATGCCTTTTTGTGATTCTTCGTTACATTTGTTGTTTTTATAGTGATATTAAGATGATAACACAATAATGACTGCTGTACCCCTATTTTTGACATTTTTACTCTTTGAGTATGTTTGTTTTGTTCATACATCGTTGACAATGTAATGGAATTTGATGCGACTGTCATACAAGTGAGAGGTTTAGCTAGCTATAAAACCAGGTTCAATCCACCATTTTCTACATTAGAAAATGCCTGTACCAAGTCAGGAATATGACAGTTGTTATCCATTCGTTTGATGTGTTTGGACTTTTGATTTTGCCTTTTGATTTTGGATTTTCCTTTTGAATTTTCCTCGGAGTTCGGTATTTTTGTGTTTTTACTTTTTAGTTTGTGACTAGGTAATTTTAATGGGTCAACCACTTATTGTAGTTCCATAGTATTATGCAGTGGCGGATCCAGGGGGGGGTTCCGGGGGTGCGCACCTCCCCTTTATTTTTGCTGATCAATGCATTTGTATCGGGAGATATGTTTTGCACCCCCCCTGCACCCCCCCTTTGCCCTGGGTTAGCACCCCCCCTTTCGAAAATTCCTGCATCCGCCCCTGGTATGTGTGCAGTTGTATATAAGAATTGGCACATATCATTTTCCACAGAGATTATTATCCCTAGTGAGCCCCCCCCTCAGTAATGATCTACTAATTTTGTGCATAGTTTACATTTTTGTCCAGCCAGAGAGTCACTTTTGACCTATAAGTACAATTGTTTTTCTTTCAATAAACATATTACATTTTGTATCTTTTTTTCATTAATAAATAATGTTTACACTTCCATTTAAAAAGTATGAGTAGGCAATTGTTATCATTATTATCTTGCTAATATTCTAAAATTATTTGCTAGCAGTCACTAAAAAATCAAACAGTTTTCTCAAAATTCTCTTTAGGAAAAATTGCTAAATTCTTAAAATAAGAGGATCACACAAAAAACCCAGAAAAATCCATATGACCATAATCTTGGTAGCTGTCAGATTGAATATCATATTTCATCATACTGTCATAATTTCTCAAGTCTAAGATCTAATTAAACTTCATTTCCTAAAGGCCATATTCATCTATCATTTTGATATAGGATAGAGAGATATAATTAAATATTGGTATAGGAATTAGGTGATCTTCCATGAACGGAGAAAGTAAGATAGCTAATTAGTACTTTGTAACGAACATACCTCAAATCAATAACTTCTCCTAATTAACAATCAGGTCTGGTAACATATATATTTAAATATATACTGTATATATTATTTGTTGGAAAATATCAGCTTTTATATTACCATTGACCAAAAAAACAGCTGAAATTTCAAAACAGTCACTCATGAGGCTCTCAGGTCTGGTCAACTGGTTGAACTGTCTGAGTTAGTAGGGTAATAAGTTGTTGAATTATGTCTTGGGTTATTTATAGTTAGGGAGATGGGGGTCTTTAAAACCATGGGTTTGAATATACAAAGAATAGCATATTTTACACTGATTTAATCATTTTTTATGAGCTAAATTAAAGAAAAAACATTGAACGTTACGAAAAACTTGAACAGTGTAAACACTAAACCTAAAGGTAGTGTAACCACCCATGTGTACTAGTAGTCAATAATTATTGCTTTGATTGTGGCAGTGGCAGATCCAGCCATTTAAAAAAGGGGGTTCCCATTCAAATGCATTGATCGTCAAAAAAAAAAGGACCGTTCCAACCCCCGGACCCCCCCCCCCCCTGGATCCGCCAATGTGTGGTGTCCTGAGGACTAATGTCAAATCATAGACTTGATCATTTGATGCTTTTATTTCTGCAAGCATTTAGGATTTACACTGATTGGATCAGAGTCTGAATCATTTGTGACGGTTTGTCTGATCAATTGGTCAACAATGACAATGTGTTCTTTAAAGGACTATAAAGTTAAGCTAGAACATTGAAAATCAGACTCAGTACACATTGGTCTAATTCAAAGCAGGGTACATGTATGTTCACATATTAACATGACAACATCATGAATATATATGAAATATCTGACAACAGGCTTTTAGCAGCCACAAATTAACCAATTCAAGATGAATGGTTCAACTTCAGGGTTTGATCCTTGGCAGGCTTATTAAGCCAAGACTTTTTTTCACAAGCATGATCTGGCATTTAGTAGTAAAAGAAAAAAATAATTCTAGCTACTGTCTAAAGTGTCACTAGGTCTGGGTTGACTGTCATGTCTTTTGCAACCTGTAACCTTGTACTTAGCAATCACATAAAAAATTATGCTCAGTTACAAAGTATGATTAATAATCTTATCGTGTAAAACATGTTTCTGTCCTGAATATGATTGAAAAGATTCTGCTAGATGTTATTCATTCATAAATCCATCTGTCTGAAATTAATCATTGTTAAATAAATCATTGTAATAGAAAATAAATATCAATTGTTGTAACAATCTCACAGATTTATCTATATCTAACCTAGCTTGGATCAGCATAATAAAATATTCTATAAATAATTCTGCAAAAGCACAAAATTTATATCGTTCATATACAAGAAGCTTATCATTGCTCTTCAGTGTTTTTTCTTAGAGTAAAAATTTCTATATATGACCTGAAGCTTGGATCAGTATGTAGAATATTCTATAAATAATTCTGCAAAAAACCCAATTTGGGAACATTTTTTTTTAAATTGTTCATTATACCTGTAGCTTGTCATTGCACTTCAGTGTTAAAAAAAAACATGTTGCCAAAATTCTTGGTCATTTACATTTTGTATTTTGATTTGAAACTTTATAATTGTAATTCTCTGATATATAGTTTATGTTAAATTAACACCGACTGATCCAGTATATCAATCCACATTAATAAAAACTGGTAAATATTGGTGATGGTATCATACAGACATCCTTTGTAAGATTGTACAGAGCTGGAACACCACTGCCCTCAATTTCAGTTGTTTAGTTCATTGATGCTACAAGGACTAATAATCAGAAAATGTTAAATATAAGCTGTAAAGATATTAAAACTGATTATGAAGAGAGACAGTGATGAAATTATATGAAAACTTGCAATGTGTTGTTTTGTGGGCAAAGGGAGATCACTCTCATTTACTTGAAGATGACTCTCAAAATGGTAAAATTTATCCAAGACATGAACATGTAACAAATAATTTTGTTATGATTTGAGAGATTGCAAAAATGAACAGATTTTCAGTATGTTTCATGAAGATTTTCATCTAGCTATTATTAACAATATACATTATATTTCTGGTATAAAGAAAAGGATTCAGCATACTAGATTGATCAATGATGGAATTAACATATAAACCAGAGAAAAATAGTTTACAATGAATAGAATTATCTTAATCAGGTTTATTCAACTAAAACCATGCATGATTTTATCAGATTTTGTGCAAGAGATCAATTCTATTACATGTAATAGTTTTAAATTTAGCTAGATGTTAATTTTATAGAAACCAAAATTTCTCTGCCAAATGTTATCACTGGCTGTTCATAGTAAAAATATTATTATATTAAATCCCTTACTATGCAGAGGAATACAGAAATTATTTGTAATTTATGTTTTATTGCATATTCTTTGCATTAAAGAAGCATTTTCTTGCATACAAATTGTAAATTTTGTGTTCTATCTAGTATTTAAACTAATTTTAACATTGAAAATTAAGGTGTTTTAAAAAATCATTCAAATATTTTTTTTAATAAAATTTAAAGGTGTGGTCACGTTTCTCCAACATTTGGTAATTAGACTAAAACAACATTAAGGATTATGGGGTCCTATTAAGGACTGGATCTTGATATCTACCTGTAATTCACCTGTTCTTGACCAAAATATTGTTAAAAAGGTATATATCTTTTAAAGATATATATATTTTAATGGTCTCCCAAAATTGTAAAAATCCATATAGTCTAACACAGTGATGTATTTTTTTATTTGATATAAAAAAAAAGATGTGCATGGTATGATAGACTATGAGACAACTCTCTACAAGAGACCAAATGAAACAGAAGTTAACAATCATACATTCAAAAGAAGATGTGGTATGATTGCCAATGAGACAATTATTCACAAGAGACCATGAAATCAGTTTGATTAGAATTTCCCTTGATTATTTATGGAATTTTTTTGTTGAATAACCTTTTTAATTTTGTAAATCAAATACGGATGAAAATAATTACGTAACCGTTTCGGGTTATACTCGACCAAAAATATATGGTTTGTTAATGTTTTGATATAAATATTTTTTAACAATATCCCTTTTTACAATATTTTAGTTAATACCTAATATAGGTGAATTACAGGTAATTATCACGATGCCAGTTCTTATGAGGACCCCCTAATCCCTGACGATGTTTTAGTCTAATTATCAAATGTTGGAGAAACGTGACTAAACCAATTTAAATTGGTTCAATTAATTATTCATCTTTGTTCTTTTCAACTACAATTCTTTCAAAGAGGTAAAAAGCTGGTCTACTCAAAATCAGAAAAATGTGTCAGAGTAGGGTTACCAATTGTATTTCCTTTGGACTCACTATTTGTGCCTACACTCATGCAGTGTGTTGGTCTAGTACACAAAAGGGTTACATCTTCATATTGCATACATTTCTAAATGAACGTGTAATATTTGTCAACATGGAGAATAAGGAATATAGTACTTAGTTGTTTTAAAGACCAAAAGGTTGTTAAGTTGTGATATTTAAGAGGGAAAATCACGAATCATCAAGCTTGGCTCTGAAACTTGAAAAAATTTTTCCCCTGTTTTTTTATTCTAAATTGACCATTTTAATTGTATTAATCGTTTTTTTGGCATATAAATAATTTCAAGTCACCTTTATTAATGATTTCAGAAGTTTCCATGGAGAGTTATACTCTTGTAAATATTCATAAAACAATTTACCTCTGGATTTAAACATGTTAAAGAAACAATTTATATAAAATTTTGAATTGAAATTAATTTGTTATTTGGTAATTGATTAATGGTTAAGATATGATTTTATTTTAAATGAATTAATGTATGTAACATAACGAAGTAGAATAGTAGACACACTTGGAAATAAAAAAGATGTAATGTCATATTCACCAATCTGGTTTATAAAATGATGAGTTGTCTCCCATTAATTATGGAAGGAAATTAGAATTACTTCCCCTTAATTGACTCCAATGTAAACAAGGAAGGATAAAAATAGGAAGTGAACATCATACCCTGTTGATTTTACCTTGATGGTCATTGTAAGTTAAATTTAAATATCAGCTGTTAATGCAGAAAAAAAGCTATTTAAATTTCATAATTTCCTAGTGACTTGGTTGGGATATTTAGGTCATTTTAATAAGTTAATTGCAAAATTAGAAAGAAAAATTAATGAACAGGTGAAATGTTGTTATTGACGGGCCATACATGTCACTGTACATCCTGTTGTTTACATTCAAATTTTAAATAGACAGGGAGTGTGTTGTGTGGAGACTTTATTGATCACACTCATGAAATTTGTCATAATTTGTGACCTAAGGTAGAATTTAAAATATTTAAACCATTTTATTTTAATACGTGCCTATGGCAATTAAATTTAAAGTTGTAATTATATTTACAGCATTTATTTATAACATTGGATACTGTAACCATGTGAAATTTTGTGAATATTAAAGGAAAATAAAATGCATAAAAAATAAAAGATTTTAACAGTACATTTACATACTAGATAAATTTCGTTCTAAGGACAAATATTGAATGATTTTGCTTTTTAAAAATAAATACATGTAGAATTCCCTCAATGGCAAAAGCTGTCTGTAGCCAGGAATTATCAAGGGGGGTGACATTGACTCGCGGAGCAATCATGCTCAACTTTAACAGTTACAATTCAAACATAAGTCAACTTTAACAGTGCTTATTTGTTTTCAAACCCTCGATCCAACCCCCCTTTGCTACGATATAGCTTTTGGTTTTACTTGTCTTCTTCTAAAATTGTTTATGGATATAAAAAAGTATAGTTGTCTATTTGACAATCAATTTCTATTTTCTGGACGTTTATGGTCTGTTGATAACAACAAACAAGACTAGCATTCAGAGAGAATTGCTGTTTTTTTTTTTTATATAAGTTACAATGTAAGTAATTCTTTAAGTGTTAGGGGGTGTTATTTGAATACTTTATCAACAAGAGTGAAACTGAAAATATCTTCAACCTCTTATATGTTAACTATAATACATAAGGAAAATATTTTTATTTAGAGCAACTAAGTGTGTGCAGCTCTTCACTTTGGTTTTATAAACTTGCAGTTAATAGCTCAGAGTTTTTGCCTCATGTTGAAGGCTTAATTATATAACTTTTACTTTGAAATGAAGCACAGCAATACATACATTGTTCTCTGCTCCTTTCCTATTGTGTTTGTTTATCTTTCTGTGCAATGTGCATGTTTTACCTTAAGTAGTTATATTTTGGGGCCCTTTATAACTTACTTTTCGGTGTGAGCCAAGGCTCAGTATTTAAGACCTTACTTTCACCTATAATGTTTTTTTTTTTTTACAAATTGTGACTTGGATGGAGAGTTGTCTCATTGGCATTCATACCACATCTTCTTATATCTAATTAGTAACAATATACCAAAGACAAAATCTGTATCCATTACAAAAGCAGAAAAATACAGATTTATTGATATTTTCATGTGTCCAAGAAACATAATAAAAAATCAATCAGGGGCAGCCAGTCTCAAATTTGATTTGTAGCTTCTTTTATACATATGCATGTAGCTTCTTCTAATTTGTCTTGATGAAGAGCGTGACATCTCTATCAACTGCCAAAAAGTCTTTAAGGCCACTACTAATTTTGCTAAGTCTAGTATGCTTAATTTGATTAAACATTACAATTAATGATAGACAGAATTCTCCAGTAGTATTTTGAATTGATAAACAAATATATATATATACCAGTCAGACAACAGCAACCTGAAGTAAATATAGCCAAAAGACATATATATACATGTATCAATCAACATAACAATGCACAGTGTTGTCTCTAGATTTTATTTCTTGTTTTCCAAATGAAAAATAAAATATTTTGGGAAACAAACAACATACATGTACACTCAATGCTTAACTGTGATTGTAAGGTCCAATTGAATTGAATTAAATTAAGTAAAAGTACATACAAAACAGGTTTACTGTTGGATTATATATAAGTTGTCTCATTAGAAATCATACCAAATATTTGTATTTTATATGAAATGATAAAAGAAGTTGTATACTAAATCAAGCAATGAAAAATACATTTAAAAATGAAAAAAATAAGCTACATACATGTATTCCTTCCTCTTCCATCTTTGAAATAAACAGAAAATAAAAATGAGATAGCCTGAAGGCTGATAATTGTCAGGTGAAATAAAAGGGTAATCAGGGTTTTTTTTCTAGAGCATATATTTGTTTAACTAAAACACATATAGATCATAAAACAAAGGGGATCACAACTCATTGAACTTAAGCATTATTTGGGGTATGACCTTCAGGATTATTTGGGATATGAAATGTCCTCAATACAACTCACTTAAACTTAATATATAATAAAAAGTTTAAGTTTGTGGATGATGCCATGGTCTGTAGCTATCTGTTACAGATTTAGATTGACAAGGTTTGGAATCTAAAAGTACTTTTCTCTGGCTATTCAAGTTTTCTAAAATCCTTGTAAATGAAAAAATGAGTTGCTTTCAACTTTCCTTTCTTTAAATAAACTGTTGTAGTGTGTAATTGGATTGAAATTATTATAAGAGGGGGTCAGAGGGATCCCGAAATCCCAGACTTAAAAAATAAATTTTTTGAGGTCCCGAATTTAAAGAATTAAAATTCTGACATCCAGAAACAGAAATTCGAAAAAAGAATTCCTGCATCCCGAAAGGATCAATCCCAAAATCCTGAGCTTAAAAACACCTGCCCCCACACCCCCTTATAAGACTGTGGTCAATCTAATGTTATGTTTTTTTCTTTTCTTTTCTTTGTCTGTTGGATATATATATAGTGTTGTGATTATTTTCTAACTATTTGTCCTCAAAATAAAAAGGGTAATGACCTTTTGATCCATTGTAAATTTTACAGTCGACATGATGGGTGTGACCACTACATCATCATGTATATACAATAAACTTATTGAATCAAATTATTTTGATTATAACGAAAGATAGTTCTTTCTAAAAGAATAATCCTAACTTAAAAAAAGCCTGTACTAATGATAGATCATTATAAAATGATTTTAAAGTAGAAAACCACAAATAAAATAATCTCTGGAAATAGAATGCATAAAGTCATGCTTAGCTTTTGTTTCGTGATTTTAATAGAACTCTAAGGAGGAGAATCTGATGTATAGGATTGTTCAAAAATTCAATTAGTGTTACTCTTATTGTTTACTTTGATAATTATGATTATAATTCTGGTATCACGTTTCCTGGATATTGTCACGATTTATTCTCTCTCTGGTAGCCTGATGTCTGTTGAATGACAGGGGAATAATGTTATAAGTACAAACTTTTTAGTACCAGCTTATTGAATATTGGAATCTAATATTAGATTGATACAATGTATCATTATTGTATTTTTTGCTGTATAAACAGGGAAGCAAACTATTTAGTAGTCAAGAGTTTTATATAAATACTGTTGAGGAGCAGGAGGAGAAGTAAGATCCTGCCATTATTAATAGGAGGGTCCCAACCTAGATAGAGGGGGAGGGGTCCAACAATATGTCCCCATTCCAATGCATTGATTGTGTAAAAAAAAAAGAGGGGTTTCCATCTTTCCAACTTCTATCCCCCCTCTAGATCCGCCACTGTGAATTCATAATGATATATTTGACCACTTTCTTTACATGACCAAATAACTTAACTCCTACTTTTGATGAAACTTTATAATGAGATTTAAAGGAGGTGTTATTGACATTTAAGGATGTTTAATGTCCAGTCAGTAACCTTTCTTTACATCAGCTGGACAAGAGCATGTTATTGTTTTATGAATATTAGCCTTGCCAGGTTTATATAATGTAAGTTCTTCAGTGACACTCTGGGCCTGACTATATATGGGATCCTTATTAATATACTCTGTCATGTTATTCTATATGGGATCTGATATCTTTGCATTTACTTATAAATTTAGCTAACTTGAGGAGAGCCTCTAAACTCCTACATGTAATTATGAAGGCTGGTGCTGTTTTACCCTGTCAGGGCGCTTGAATCAATAATCACCCATACTCGAGGCTTAAGACCCCCATGACCAGCAACCACCAGAAAATTATTAAGAAGTTAAAAGATTGTTAACATGTCCCCAGTGGAGGATCCAGAATTTTTCACAAGTGGGGGCCCACTGACTGCCTAAGAAAGGCCTGCTCCAATCATGCTTCAATGATTCCCTTTAAAATCAACCAAAATTTTCCCAGAAAAGGAGGTGGGGGCATTGTCCCATACCTTAGACAGATGAAGAATTGGTGGAAATTAAAATTATACATGTATTGGGCCTTGAAAAATAAATATTGTCAAACACTGTTCAATGTAAAGTTGAAACTGTTTTTTGCCAAGTGGATAACCAAGGTTTGAATAAAATCATTCCATCAAGATTACCAGTGTTCTACCCAAAGAATGTGTGTCACAATGTGTGTTTTGGGAATTTTTTACTTGAACACAGATTCTTTCTTAAAATTGGTTGTATAAAATCTGGTAGGAAGGGACTAATGTGTTTTAACTTTATCTTTAAAATGTTCAGTTCTATTCAAAGTTCTTTAGATTATTATCACCTACATGTATATAGATCTACAAGATAAAAAGAAAGTTTTAGTTAGGTGGGAACCTTTGTAAGAGATTATACTTAGATGATTTCCTACCCACACAACCAATTTCTATAGACGTTAACACTTGACATTCGTAAAAGTTGGAGCTGTTATTGAAATATGAGCTTTATCTCCATTTATTAAGTCAGAGAATCTTTATTATATTTTATGTCCAAATATATATTAAATGTAGATAAAAATATGTCATGACCAATGTAAATTATGATCAAATTTACTCATTATTTTGATTTCTCATCTACTAATATAAGCTTTTTATGATTTTACAATGTACAATGTGAAAATCGCATGTTCATATTAATATCAGCTGATTTTCTCCGAAGCAAGTGGTAAGTTCATAATTTATTAAACAAAATCTAAAGATTGATCAATATTTGTTCATTATTTGTCTTACAAACTTGAATGCAAAATTTTGATTATGGGAACATTGTATAAAAAAGGGGGAATTTTCACTCCTTGTTTTAAATTGCTCCTGTAATATGTAGAAAGGATAACGAGAACTAATTCCACTTCTTTGAGAAAATAGATGTACATTTTTAACAGCAAAGAACAACGCATGGTGAGGTCCATGTAACATAAAGTTCTACATACATGTACTGGGTAGTAGTTTTTTTTGTACATTCATTTCTTTAATAGATAGGTTAAAATGTCGATGATTCTGTTATCATTGTTTTTTTCAACATGAACCAAGCTGGACTTGAAAAAAAATTTACATGACTTTTTTCTGTCAGATATTTAAAAATACCAATAGAACAAATACTGCAGATTTATTTATTTGTTAAGGGTACCAAATTTTTGTGGATCGAGAGGAAGGTGAATTTTCATGGATACATGTACGTATACATCTATTTAATTTTGTGGTTTTGCCAAAGTCTGCGATTTATAAACATTATAGCCTATAGAAAATTTGCATTTTGTTTAAAATTTCTTTTCGTGATTGCCACCTCTACTACCAACAAAAACTATAAAAGTTGGTACCCCATCAATTATAATGAATTTAGTATGAACCAGATCAATTTACAAGGTGCCGTAGTGGAGGGGGCATTAAGTTTTACCCTTGGCCGTCAGTACGTCCCGAAATTGGTTTCCATTCACTAAATTCATTTTAAATAGTATAACAAAAATATAATGGCAGATCATTAAGGTTTTCATTGACTGGAACAAAATGACATTTGAAATTCTAACCTTCATTTACAAATATAGCTAATATATAGTTTACTATCAAATATACTATTTACATAAAGCCTCCAGGCTATAACATACTTGTTATGTTCTAGTAAATATTTTATTGACAATAAATTTGTAAGATTTTCTATACTGATTATAATTAATTTTAAGCACATCATCATAATAGATTTGTATGTAGAAAACGGGAAATTTTAAACTACTGATTCGTGATTTACACCATCGGGCTTCAAGCATTATAGGATGGTAGGTCAATTACCTGTCATATTTAAACTAGGACATTAGTTCATAGGGATCCCCATAGCTTTCAAATTCAAATTTTAATCTGGAATTATAAACTACTTCTCTTTATATAAAGGAAAACAATGTTTAATCATTTTAAACATCAGGTTTATTTTTAAAGAATACCCCGGGACCTAATGCCCTTGAGCCTTGTCAAAGCATTCTTATGCCAAACCCTTATCCTTTTTTCTTTCTCTAAATCTGAATAAAAAAGCCTTTTTTAATGCATTCGTATATATTTCCTGTTCCATAGACATATGTTCAATAAACTTATGATGTATGAAAAGCTTTAAGTGAGGGGAAATAACTCTACTGATATAAATGTGAAAACTTTTTTAAAATTGTGGATTGAGTTATCTCCCTTCTATCAGTATAATACAGATAACATTGGTAATATAATACTATTAATTCATAGCAATATTTATAATAATACTATATTAATCAGAGATGGTTAATTAAAACATCCTATAGGTATTATCATTCTCTGCATGTGGATAATGCATACATTTGTAGATAGTCTTCTTCAATGTAAGGCCAGGGTAAAAATATACTCAGAAATACATCTAATTTCTTGACTTATGAAAAAAAGTGTAATGTATATAATTATAAAAAAAAATCAATTTAATAAATGTTAGAATTGATTTAATGTAAGATATGACTTGCTCTGATTCAGGTTAAAAACTTTTTAAAAGGACAATGTCACTGATGTACAAGTACACTTGGGTGTACTTATGCCAAATGTGTGGGCATTTGCCTTTTACCTTTTATGAATGTATAAATTCTCCCCATTCCCCACCCCCATAGCCCTCTCTCCAAAGAAAAAAAAATAAAAACTAACAATTTACCTTTTTTGGTCGAGATGATGATGATTTTGAAGAAAAAAAACATATACTGTAAAGATAAAAGTGGCTTGATCGTTATAATAAAACTTGGACTAAATGGATGTGAATACAATTGGAGTGTCTAGCCATGTGTTTTTTTTATTTGAAAATTTTACAGTTTGTTCCTATACTTTACTAGTTATAGAATCTTTAAGTTTAGGGGGTGGGGTTAAACATGCACTTACAAACTTGTTTTGTTTTTCATTCATTGTATTGTTCATAAATAAGCCCTTTGTTTTTCTCGTTTGAATTGTTTTAATTTTGTCATTTCGGGGCTTTTTATAGCTGACTGTGCATTATGGACTTTGCTCATTGTTGAAGGCTGCACCTTGACCTACAGTTGTCAATCTGCAATATATATGTGGTACATGCACCTTGAAAGCTGGAATTTGTCCTAAAAGCTATAATGTTTTTGATCCAAATATTTGTTATTCAATTCTATAAGTCAAAAAATTGATAAAAGTTGTCTGTCCTTTTAAACTTTTAAGTTTGTTATCATTGTACAGGTGTATAAAAAGAGTGTATGAAAATACATAACACCTCTTCTTTCTTAAGTTAAGCCGTATATAAATTAACTAATCTTATAGTAAGATAGATAGTTTTATTGGGGGTGTTGTTTCTAGGTATTTATATTACTAGTTACATTGCATTGTTATTTTCTTTAAACTTCTATGAAAAGATTTAAATGGGAATGAAATATGATTTTAATACATGTGGGTGATTGAATACAACTTTCAAATTTGCATAAATTTCAAACAAGGAAGTAAAAAAGAAAGGGGTGCAAGTGTAAATGAAAATATGTGCTTTATGATAATGGATAATTAAAGACGCAAGGTGTGCAAATTTTTTAAGAATGGTTTAATACAAGGAAATTTAACAAATATTTTGTTAATAATTTGATGAATTAGCGGAAGTTTAAACTTGAGGAAGGTGTACTAGTTCAATTTTAAAAATTCATTAAGAGATTAAATTGCGTCTACATTGTAAGTGAAAAAGAAGATTAATTCAACCATATATTGAAAAGGTTTTAACTTTTGTTTGGCCTGAACAAATTTACTTACATATCAGTGGATAGATTCTGAACTGTTGGTTATCAAAATCTTCTATGTGATCAGCAAAATAACGTTGAAAAATATGGATTATTTGTGAACCCGGGTTTCTTAAGGAAATGGAGAGCCTGTTTGATTTTGGATAAATGATCTTGGATTATAAATGGATGAAACCGTGATTGATATTTACACATTGTCACAAGATCCACTCGATATTTCACCACCCAGAAGGAGCTGCTGTATGCCATTTGGTTGTTTTAGGTAACGTTTTAATTTGTCAGAAAAGGGGGGGGGGGATTGTAATTTCAATTACCTGTAAATTGTTTAGTTCATTACTGGTTTTTCCTGATAACATGTTCTTTTGGTTATAATTATAAAGCAAAGAAAAATGAAATGACGTTTTTGGAAAATTGGATGTCTATGCCAATTTTACAGCTTTATTGCACCAAATTTGCAAAGAAACATGTCCATGAGTTATTAAAATGGTTTCCTGGCACCTAATCAATGGCCTCTTTATTACTACAAGTTGATTCTTTGATATGTTAATAATGCAATTATAAGTTCCCCCAAAAAATTTTCAAATTTCAAGTAGCATTTTTCATTTGATAAACCTAGCTTTGAATGTTCTTGCTTTAAAAAATGAAAATAGCATGTTATTAAATTCATGTGTCCCAAGCACTTTTCTGGATTGAGTGTTCCTGAAACATCAGCTCATTCTGGTTCCTGAATATCTATATATATGACTGCAAAAACATTTTGGGGTTCGTATAATACTTAATAATGTTGTTTGGCGTCCTGTTCCGAAAACACATTTGGTTTCATGACAATTACTTTAGTTTAAGTTAATGCATCTCTATGAAATTTTGAAATACTTAATTTCAATACCACAAAAGGAAGGTTGGGATTGATTTTGGGGGTTATGGTACGTGTACCAGCAGTTTAGGATATAAAGGGGCCAAAAAGAAGCATTTATGTAGTTTCTGGACAATAACTTGTGTGTACGTGCATGGATCTCTATGAAATTTTACTACAAGGTTCCATATCACAAAGGGAAGGTAGGGGTTGAGTTTTGGTTGCAATTGCCACTAAACATTCATGCAACAGTCAACAGGTTTGATTCTAAAAATGATGTATAATTGGCTCATGAGATGAAAATCAAATTGAAGATTTAAAAAAATTGGCATAAGACATTTTAAATAAGATTTCATTATAAGTAAACAGTTTAACAAATTCTTATCGTGGGTGGGTACTGGGTAGTCGTTAAACTTCCATATATAATAGCATAACTGTAAGTTCATTGAATGAAACGTAAACTTTAAATGAACAATGAAAGCAAATAACACTTTAAATATTTTTGTTTACATTAGAAATTTATTTTTAAATCAGAGATAAGTTTGATAATTTCAGACATTTATTTAGTCAGATTATAAAGTTTAAAAAAATATTTTATGATATTCACGAGTAAAGAAAAAACCCAACTCTATCATCTAGATATTGCTTAGTGACCATCATAAAAAGAAATAAAAGGAGATGTGGGGAATTACGTCAATGAAACAGCAACCAAACCACACAAATAATCAAAAGACGTTCAAGTGTTCAAGTTTTGATGAATGAATTTGATGTTACATTAATGCTGATCAAAGCTTCAGGTTTCCCACATTTCACCCACACAATAATTTAGAAAAAGTCTTCCAAAGAAAATTATGAACATCTGTGAAACATGACAAATTACTTCGATTTTTTAAGTTCATCTCTTATTAAATACATGTATTTTGATTAAACATCATTTGACACTACATGTGTATACAAGGAGATGTTGGGTATACATGTATATACATTAACAAAACAGCAACCGAAAACAAGAATGGAATAGAAAAACCAAAGGATATAGGGTATTCATTCATGACACGAAATTAGTAAATGCACGACAAAAAAACATACAAAAGCAAAGGCATAGATCTTTTATTGCTGTTTTTCATCTGAAAGCCACAGTGAGACCTCAACACAGAGCCAGAAAATTGTCACCTCATTGCAAATTTAAATCGGCCCCTAATAAGCCCTGGCTTAAGCAGAATTCTGTGCAAAAATTATTTTGGGATATCAAGATCTCATCTAGAAATTATAAAATCAAAATCATTGTAAGAATCGCAGTCTCTGTTGCAATTGCTCTACCGTTGTCATATTTTAAATGTTATACCAGCTTGGGTCAGGACTGTTTATTGGGACTGTATTTCCACGCAGTTGTTTTAACATCTCAACTGTCACCACCTTTGGGAATTTAGAGTTGTGCCAGTTCACATCGTAAATAACTATTTTTATTTTGGCATATCTTTGTAGTCTTTGCGCCGTGTTTGGAAATTTTAAAATTGTTCCAGCGTTCGCTCAAATTGTATAAATTTCAAGATTTTGATAGAGTCTTAATTTGAATTGACATGATTCATTTGTCATCGTGCAATTACCGAGGAAGGATATCTGTTATCCGAAATATCTAACATATTGTTCGTTTTATTGTGTTTTTGGTGATGTTGTACCCTTTTAGACTTGTTATATATATATATCCTTTTGAAATTTTGAAAAATAAAAATTGCTTTTTTTCTAAAAAAAATCTTATAATTAATGTCTGCACAAACCTGAGTATAGACATCTTGAGGTTCAGACTAATGTTTTGTATAAATTGAAGCTAGTTTCTAACCTTGACATAAGTACATGTAGGTGTTATTTAACATGTACTTAAATTTTAAATGGTAAATTAAGAAATTGGAATTCATTCATATGAAATTATCATGTTATTAAAACTTTATCACGATGCTAAATCAGGATGCATAAATGAGTACAGTTTATACTTCAAATTCTTAAGTACTTTGTGTCGAATTTTTAAAAACTTATTCAGAATATATGATTACTATAAGGCAAAATATAACTTGGATTTATATATATGGTTTTAGACATAATGTAAGTAATTTGAAAATATGATTGATTTGAAGGGATTTTTTTTTTTATCTGAATATATTTTGTCAATTTCAGTTATTTATATCAAAATGTGCATAATATTCATAGGCCAACAGAAAAATGTTGCATATTAATTATGATGTTCCTTAATCTTTTAAGGTGTGTCCAAAAAAAAAGTGTATAAAATCTACCAAATAAATAGTTAATTTATAAAGAATATTGTTTAGTCTTTCTTTTCAACCTTGTGTTTACTCTTCTGAAGACAATGGTGCCACTTCAGTGAAAAAATAAAATCTCTATTTGAAAGGTTACGTAAAGCCTCCTGACAGGGATATCTTATCTCCCTTTAGAAGATCTCTCATTTTAGAGAAACTATCTCCTCCTAATAGGCTGAGTTTATTTGAGGTTCTTAGCACATAGACCTTTTCTTAAACTTCTGATTTTAAACTTCAGAGAAAAAAGTCGTCATGCATGATTAACCATGGTCACATAGATTGAAAACCATAGTTGACCATGGTGTAAAGCATATCCAACCATGGTTACAAAGGTGGAAAAAACAAAGTTGACCATAGTGTAAAGCATATCCAACAATGTCACAAAGCTAGAAAACCATAGTTGACCATAGTGTAAAGGATATCCAACCATGGTCACAAAGCTGGAAAACCATAGTTGACCATAGTGTAAAGCATATCCAACCATGGTCACAAAGCTGGAAAACCATAGTTGACCATAGTGTAAAGCATATCCAACCATGGTCACAAAGCTGGAAAACCATAGTTGACCATAGTGTAAAGCATATCCAACCATGGTCACAAAGCTGGAAAAAACAAAGTTGACCACATACCCGTAGCCAGGGGGAACCCCCCCTCGTACGAACCCCCCTTGAAATCAAATAAGCACTGTTAAAGTAAACGTTTTGTTCAAATTGTGACTGTTAAAGTCGAGTTCATGAGTCCAACGAACCCCCCTTTGGAAATTTCTGGCTACGGGCCTGGACCATAGTGTAAAGCATATCCAACCACGATCACAAAGCTGGAAAAGCATAGTTGACCATAGTGTAAAGCATATCATTGACACTCATGCAACATCTTCTTATATCTCTTTACTTATATGTGTAATATTTGTTATACAAATCTTATGGAGTGGTCATGGGGATAGTGTTTGGCTAACTGTCTAGTCTTCATTTGTGTATTTCTTTTGTATAATATGCAGCTTATATGTAGTTAAGGAATGATATGATATTTAGGGGCAGATCCGGCCATTTTTTAAAGGAGGTTTCCCAACCCAGAAGAACGATGGTTTTCCAACTATATGTCCCCATTCAATTGCATTGATCGTCCATAAAAATGGGGGTCCTTACCCCAAGAACTCTCCCCCTGTATCCGCCACAGATATTTTGTCTTGAACCTAACAATGTTAAGTTACATGTATACTGTGAAAGCCATTTTCAGATTTATAAAGCTGCATCTGACAGCAGTAACTTCCTGTTCGACAGAAATTTGAATCTTTAGAGTTTAGAATATCCACTTAGCATTTTATTTTTCGTACATAAGATTTGATATTTGATCAGAAACTTTTTCTTGTTGATTTTATACCATGTAAGATTATATTCAGATTTGCTTGAGAGCTGTTATTTCCTGTAATAAAGAAATCTGATTTTTTAAAATATATAAACCTACCATGGATTTTTTTGTCATTTTCTGATATAAGGAAAGTACTTTAAGTATACTGTGGATTCATTTATTTTCGTGGGTACATTGTATTAATTTTCATGGATGAAGGAAAACTTACATGTTCGTGGACATTTAATTTCGTGGTTTTGACGAAGTCTTCATACAACAAAGCCTGTAGAAAATTTGTCATTTGTTGAACATTAAATTTCGTGGTTAACCTATACCCACAAAATCCTAAATAATTAGTATCCAACGAATAATAATGAATCCATAGTATACATGTATATCGGAATCAATCAAGAAATTGGTGTAACATCGAAAGAATTCATTGTTCTCATAATCTCAAACAAAATGACTTTTTCAGATGATGCTGACGCTATAAATAGAATATTGTTGAATATTGTTGGTTTCCCCAAACATTAGGTGACTTAATTTAATTGATTATAAATCAGGTCAAAATATAATGAACATTTAAAAAATTTGCCATGACAATGATGTCTATGCAATGATCTTATATATGTAAGAAGACATCATTGATTTAGAACAATACAGTATTAACTGTATATCATATTAAACTGAAATTATTATAACTGCTTTATTTTTGCTACAGTTTAAGTGTGAGGTCAGATGGAAGTTAAATTACTGTTTAATTTTATTTTTTTTTAGGAAAAACCCAAATTAAATCAATAACAATGGGATTTTAAAAAAAAAGTAGGTGAGAAAAAAATTACCTAAAAACTGTCAATTACAGGTATGCATCATGTACATCAATTATATGGTGTCATTTCTGTTTGCATATAATCCAAAAATTCTTAGAAACATACAATTGAGGTATTATGTCTTATCTTTAACATCTGCTCCAAAGATTCTAGGAACCATGTGTAATTAGATGTTTTTATCAATTTTTATGTTATTTTATATTTTTCAGGTAAGTGAACATGTAGGCGTTGAACAAAACAATATAAAATGAGTAAAGGAATGAGAAGATCCTATGCCATTAAAAGGTAAGAGACGAGACCTTGACCCTGTCAAATGTTGAAACCTTGACCTATGCGTCAGTGTTTGTAACATTTTCATAAGAAACCACTGATGCATAGACTTGCATAGAAAAACTTGACAAAAAAGAATGACTTTTTGGATTGTTAATGTTTTGTTATTATTGAGTCAATTATAAAAAGGGTGACATCAGAGAAAAAAAAAGATCAGCACTTCGTTTATATGGTGGACACAAAGGGTCACTTTGGAGAAATTTTCTCTACTCACAGAGGTACCGCCAGAGGTACTGTGTACCTAGGTTACCCTAGAAATAATTCTGAAGTCACTAAATTGCTATTATTCATTGATACATGTATAGTTTGTGGATAGCGTTCTAGACAATGGAGGAAAATTTAGAAGAGCCATTATTCAGCCATGGAAATTCAAAGATCTTTTGTACTTTTGAAAATATGACTACCCTAATTAAGTAACAAATGAACAGGATACAGTGGTAGAATCTGTTTCTTAATGATTTCATGGACATTTTTGAGTCCATTTTCTGAAGTGATATGGGGAATTTAATATGGGGGAACAAGTTTAAATGCATAGAGTTACAAAAATTTTGACATGCTGGTAGTCCACCTAATACCTTAAAGCATGTATAGTAAATAAACCGAATATTTCAACAACAACAACATTTTTGTTTAAGATTTTCTTTATCCTTATGCTTAGTCTGTCATATTTAGTGAATCAGCTAAGAAATTAAAGTCGGAAGCTGAGTTTTTTTTATCCTTAATTGCTTCCTGAATTAAGGTAATTAAAATTCTGTTTCAACATAAGTCAATAACTTTCAATGACCTTTCAGTACTAACAGTAGGTAAAATCAGATAATTTTGTACAGATTTGTTATTAAAAAATATTTAACATGTCATAAAATAACTTGAGAATGATTTGAGTAATCTACTTTTAGATTAAATGATTTATTTAAATGCACCATAAATATATTTTAGAAGAGTTTTGTACTTAATTTTCTAATGGAAAACCCCTGGAGTGCAGAAAGGTTGGGGTTCAATACCTGTCAGGGTTACTAAGAACCAAAGATTGGGGAAATTTATAATTTCAATCTGATTGGTACTGCTGCTTATCCTCAAAAGATATCCCAATGCTAAAGTAAAACGAACAAGACTGAAAAAATTGAAAATTGACTTTTTTTAAAAAGCAACTCAAATTAGCAATACTTCTCTCTATGGGAAATGTTTAGTGAAAATCAGTCACTGTACTCTTGTAACATCATGATGTTGTAACATTGGACCATTATTTTTTTCAATATATCTCAAGTCTCTATAATGGGGGAAAACGTTAAAGTACATGTACCAGTGTACAATTACATTACAGAATACATTGTTAGCATGCATGAAGTAGATCTATTAAAAGGTTTGTGTAGGAAGTTTATAATGACTTTCTATTACAAAAGGCTATTGTTATAATTCCAATATATAGAATTGCTGACTATTAATTAGGGACAACAGAGTTATCTCTCTTTGAATAGGTTATTGTTTTTATGTTTTTTTTTTCTAATGACAAGAATTGATTGTTTTAAAAATCATCTATTCATATTTACTATATACTGGATTAGGGACCTGAGAATTTTTGGATATTCACACATTCCTAAAACAGAAAAAAAAAATTGTCTTATTTCAACGAAAATAGAAAACAAATATATCATGACCCAAAAATGAAAAAAATGCAATTAACCCAAATCTAGAAGAGATAACACATTGCAGACTGGATGTACTTAATATGTAGATTTGTGTATTTATTGATACTAAATCAATCTTCATTGAGAAACATAATGCTTTTCATGGATTATATACCATATATTACTGCTTGCAAAGAAATGTATCTTTTGTCTGATATTGTAATAGAAATGGATTTTCTAATCTCGGTAGCGGAACAATCACCAAATAAGTGATAGAGATCTGTAAAACATTTTGTAATCCATAATTGGCATAATCAATTATAATAAGTATTTTTTTTTTGTTACGAAACAAATGATAAAGTTATATAACTTTACGGTTTGAGTTATTTATAAGCACAAAAGCAACCCATGATTACAAAAGCAACAAAAGTAAAGCAATGCATAATTTTCCATGTCAGATTGCAATCCTTTAACAATGCTTATATAAATGTAGTAATATTTCAGTGATTGTCACCTTTACAAAATTAAAATCATACTATGTTTGCCAGCGTATGTTGTAATTTTCTGTATACACATGTTAAATAATTGTTTCAAATAATCGTCAACTCTGAATAAGTATCGCTCCTTTTGGAGTTCATGTGATTTCCTATTTAGCTGATGTTTTTTTACATTGTTTTGAACTAATCATCATGGAATTATGAGATTTGGAAATCAGTCTGCCTTTGATTCAAAACCTTAAAAATCTTGAAAACATTTATAACTTTATATACTTGAAAATATAACTGTATGATGACTGTTTTTTTCCCTTGATTTTTTCTGTGGACACCCATAATTTATCTTTTAAGATTGCTTTTTTGAATAGGTCAAGGAGAATTCATGGAAAACATATTTTAACTAGACATATTTATATACCCTGTTAAAAAACTAGACAGTGTTACATTACTGGCAAAAGAATAATAAATCAGATTTCAAAAGAATTCGCTGAAATATAAACAGTGTTAGAAGTAATATCGACTTAATTTCTCAGATCATGTTCCAGACATTTAAATAAACCTGAGGTATTTTCTACGAAAACATTATTGTTGATTCTAGGCATTGCATATACTGTATATGTTTAGAATTCATTAAAAATTGCTCCTGGGCCATGTATACGTAGCTAATGTGGATCTTGAAAATGAATATTAAGAAGATTGTGGCAGTTATTGAAAATATTTTCAATAAGACAGCAATCCAACAAAACAATAAAGTATAAGTAATACTGTGGATTCATTAATATTCATGGGATACCAATTTTTGTGGGTTTTGTGGGTGCATGTAAACCACGAATTCAAATGTTTAACAAATTACAAATGTTCAATAGGTTTGGTATATACAGTTTGGCAAAATCACAAAATCAAAAACCCACGAAAAAGCAAGTTTTCCTTAATCCACAAAAATTAAAGCCCAAGAAAATAAATGAATCAATAGTATATGTCAATTTAAAGAACAATACATTTCTTCCAACATTAAGTTCAGTTTGTCAGCTGATTTTTCCTCCTTGAACTATGTTCTTAGAGATGCTTTGAATCCAGACATTGTTTAGACGAAGAAAAATCCAAAGGCATATGGTTTACACATGGTAGACAAACTCTTGACATTGTAAAGATAGATAATTATATATAATTGAATAGCTCAGTCAAAATAACATCACAAGTAACCTTTGCTTATTTATACATTTTATTTAACAAGAACACAAGCGCTTATTCATGTTAAACATTTCTTTAGCTTAAAATATTTATTTGTCTTTTGATAATTCTATGACAAACATTGCTTAAGCATGTTTAAAAATGCTTGAACTCCAGGCATTCTGGCTTTCTGGTCCACTAATAAAATCTGGCTGCCAGGAAATAGCCTAAATGTGGTGCTTTATAAATGTGGCGTTAAAACACCAAAAATCAAAATCAAATAAAAAAAATGCTAGGAAGCTTTCTTTTCCCCAAGGTTTTATTTTGATTTATTATATTTTTACCATGCTATATTTATTGACAATTCTTCAAGAAGATGTTTACAACATTAAGGACCTTGTTATTAATGTTTTTCTCAGAAACACTTTACTTTTCGCTATCTTTTTCGTAGCATTTTCTAGGAAAATACAAAATTGCTATGCTTACCAATATAAAACGTAACCTTTCATAACAACAATGAAATAAAATCAACCTACCTTAGATATTTCATTAGACTTTGATTGGATTTCGTTCAGATTAAATATATTGTTCATATCCACTCCTAGACTTGTTTGAAACATTAGTGTCATCCAATAATAAAAAGGGGAGATAATTTTAGCTTATTTCTCAAATCTTGTTGTATTGATTGATTGTAAAATGATAAAAATGGATTTCAGGCTTCAATTTCGTAGCCTTAATTACCTGAAATCTATTTTGATGAGAATATATTTACAGTTTCGTGTAACATGTGTTTTTGCTCAAATGTTGTTTGAAAACTTTCAGGGTTAGATGAATTTCTTTAATGAATTATAATTGGGTAATAGTTAACTAAGTATAATTGATTTAAGGCACCTAAATCCAGGGTTACATGGACTTACATCTTTATGTTATAAAGAATTATGTTTTCATCATTTGATCATAAACCCAAATTTTATGGGGTTGTTGTTGTTTTCTTTGAAGTGTTTTGTATAGTTGTCTTGTTGTGGTATTCTGTTTTTTGCCATAGTCAGTTAATCTTGACCTATGAGCTTTGAATGTCCCATTCAGGCATCTTCCTCTTTTATATTTGTTCCAGACTGCAGAGTTGACTGGATTTTCAGGGTTATCTGAACAACAGTAGTTTATACAGTTTTCGTATAAGAGTGAAGTTTGAAAGTAAAGGGATATGGGTTATTTTTGAAGCAGCAATGGGAGACCTCATTTCAACTTAGTATTTGGTTTATGGGTGTAGTTAGGTTATTTTTTAAGCAACCATAAAGAATATAGTTAGGTTGGTTATTTTTTAAGCAACCATAAAGAATATAGTTAGGTTGGTTATTTTTTAAGCAACCATAAAGAATATAGTTAGGTTGGTTATTTTTTAAGCAACCATAAAGAATATAGTTAGGTTGGTTATTTTTTAAGCAACCATAAAGAATCTGGTTACAACTTAAGATTTGGGTACATGGACTATGGTTATGTTAATTTTTTTTTACAATAATGAGGGAGCTGGGTGTACATATATCTTAGACTAAATCTCTCATAACCAGTTTGGAATAAATTTTCCCCAAGATGTTCAAGTTCTTGGTTATTGGACTTACATATTGTATTATGTTGTGTAAGAAATTAAGTTTCAGACCAGTTATCACTGCCTCCATTACATATTCAGATACAACAAAGTGAACAGCAATCTATTATGCTAAAACTTGGAAATCTATATTAGATATGCAATTTTTTTCCCCAGAAAATGGGATTATAATTGCGTTTTTATGTTCCAAGTTGACAAAAGCTGTTGACAGATAGCCTTTGGGTTTCTGTGTACATAAAAATCTGCCTATCTGCAAAGTTAACAAACATTTGATTTCACAAAGTGTTTCAGCAGTGAAATGATTAACCTTTGCTTAAAAGTGTTAGAAAGTAATTCCCTGTGGCAAAGCAATTACTAGCTTTATTGTGCTGGAACTTAATTGGCTTTTTTGATAAATAACAAGTTTTGGTAAAGTCGTAGTAGAATTTTATATATGTTTTTTGAGGATATTTTAGTACCTCTTCAGGCAAGATGTGGCTTTTCACATTTGTGATGAACTTTTTCTACAAGGTTAAATGATAATTGGAATTAAATTATAAGAAAAGTGATCGAGTAGGTTTCTCTAGGTTATATAGGTTGGTATTTGTCAATCTTTCTATATAAACAAAAATCCATGATTTAGGTTGACAATTCTTGCCAAAGGTATTTGGAATTATTCAAACTGGAATAATTTTCAATTCTGGAAAAATTAACTGATGAAAGCTAACCCAATTTAGAAGGGTTATTAAACCATGCATGCATAATGTAAAGGGGGTTGTAAGTTCAAATTGAAAAATCAAAGAATTTAAAATTAACCAAAGCCTGATGCAATGTATGGCTTAGACCCTCTTTCAAGTTAGGTTAGTTTTCAACAAACATTTTTATAAATTTCCAGAATTTAAAATAATTCCAGATTCAAATAATTCGTTATTAAGAAATTATTACTGGTAAAAGTAACAGTCATTTCTGTTTGTTGAATTGAACCACTCACAATTTTGTAATCCCCTTGCTGTAGAAAGAGTTTTAGGGGAGATGACATTTTATCTGTTTATCTGTCACAGTTATTATGTAACTACAAATTATAGAGTACCATTAATGGTCTGTGATAGTTGATGTATCATGAAATGACAGATATCCACTATTAAATCATGTGACCTTGACCTTTATTTTATGCAGGAATAGTAAGTTTTGCATTAAGGTCCATTTCTGACGGACTGACATTAAAGATCCATATACAAATGAAGTGGATTAATTTCACCACTTTTATTTTACACTTAAACTGCTAAGATTTACATTAAGGTTAAGATCTATTGTCATTTTATTATAAACGTGAAGGGTCAAAAGCAATGATGCGAAGATTTGATGACCTTGACCTTCATTAACAATATGAAAGGTTCTGAACATGTTAAAATGATATTGCACTTGTTAACAACAGACAAAAAAAACCTTGAAAAAGTTAGCTACAATATCAAATGTTTGGCTAAAATGCATCTGATTGTTCCCCATATTTTTGTACCATGGTTGTTCAGATACAAAAGTTGCTTATTACAGAATAGTCATAATAAAATAAAACTTTGCATTATTATTCTTTAGAGGTTAGCATATCCATTTGTTTTGTTTTCATCAATAATGTACTCCATAAAAGTTCAGAAAACTCATTGAGAAAAAATCGTTTAGAAATATGATTCAAGTTATCATCCAAATCAACAACTTTATGTTTTATAAGAGGTTGTTGGCATTAGTTAAATGTTTCGAGTAAAATCATAGAAATGGAAAATAAAAACACTTATTTAACCTTTTTATATACATCGTGACATTTCAATGGACACATGGGACTCGGAATAAGATACTATAAACAAAAAGCAATTATCTGGTATAATCTTAGGTTTAGAATATATTTGCATGATATCCCAATGAGTTCTTATTACACATTTAGTGCAACTGTGTTGTCAAATCTGTGTCACTAAAGGTTCCTTTAAGTACAGTACCTCCATCAAGGTGTTTTTTTCTCTTCTGCTATCTGAATTACTAAGGTTTGATCCAAACAACAGGTTTACTATTTTTTTCTGAATAAATATCTTATTATATTGTTTATGTGTATAACTGAAATTGCTTATATACATTTACATCTTTGTAAACTCAAATGCTGAAGGCCAAAATGGTATCTGCAATGGCTATGAACTGCTTTGATATCTCCTGTAGTGATATCATTGTGTAAGTGTTAAATGGGATGCTACATGCTTTGATAAATCAGTTGAATGATTTAGAACCTTGTCTTTGCTTCAGCTTATATATAGGGTTTCAATCCAGTTCGCCTTCTCTTCATGTAAAGAGCATTTTTGCTCACCAAGGGTACTGATCCTGACAAAAGGCTGGGCATGTAAAATATGAAACAATTTAAACAAGAAAACTTCAATGGCCTAATTATTGGAGACAGCAACTAACAACACTAGACTGTACTGTAGATAAGAATTAGCAAGGGTTATTGTTTTTTGTAATGTTGCTGATGTGAAATTGCTGTAATATCTGGATGTTATGAATACAAACTGTTAACACTGGTGTATTATAAATGTCCATTACCTTGTTATTGAATAAATGCTAATTTGATTTGTTTCTCGAAATGTGTATTTCATTCATGAAATGGGGAAATGGTTGTTCACACTTTAAGAGGAACCATTAGTTGCTCAGAGATTTATATAGCAATATATATAAGTATTTGTACTACCAGCATATGGATATTAGGCGATGATTAACACTTTGTTATATTTGTATTATTTTAGTTTACATTTCGTTATTGCTTTAATGGTTACAGTGCTTGTTAAAAGACAATTCATGTATTACAACAATTGGGGGGAAAATATGATTAGTCAAGGTTTCAGTTGTCTATTCAATATATAGAGTTCAACATCCCCTTAGACTTCTATTAACTATCTATATATGCTTTGCTTGCTATTTCATTGGTGTATATCTTCTTGCACTTATGAGTTGACACCGAAATCTTGGCATGAAATATTCTGTAACACAATTTTTTATTGGATATCTGATTCACCTTACAATTGTTTGAATAATTGTTAGCAAATGCCTACCATCATCTTCAATGGGTCATATCCTACTAAAACAATTAGTAATTAGGGGAGAAGTTATTGTTGTTTAATTGTTATAGAAACCCTGCCAATCATGTCATCTAATACCAGGTACATAATTATACTGATCAGCTCACAGTTTTGACTAAGTTGTGATGGCGAAGACTGGGTTTTAACATTTAAAGATATTTTCCTAATGCATGTAGTTTTAAGGATTGGTTGGCTTGTTTGCTTTGTTTGTATAAATGTTTGCTGCAGGCTGCAGCACTGTAATTAAGATTGACATTACCCATCAATAAAAAGGCAGGGATTCATCTTGTATAATGTTATTAGATGCTTGAACAACATTTTTAAAAACAAAGCAAGCAAGCTTACCAAACCTTTAATCTACATGCATTAGGAAAATAGCTCTAATATGTACTTTGAATATATGCCCTTGGAAAATTTTATTTTGGAAGTAAATTTGCTGCATACAGATCAAAGGTTACATTTTGGCTTGTCTTTCAGTAATACATGGTTTTTGAGCAAAAGAATAATAAGATAAGCAGAATGGTATAATGGTACAATTTAGCCTTTAGAGGGAAACTTTCAAGATGTTGTCATGGCCCTTTGCCATAATTTTCAAGCTATTGGGTTTAGTGTAGGTGTAAAAACCATTGACAGATATGATCTTCTTTATTTAGCACTTACATACTATTAATGATATTTCCAGAATTTTTCATCCTTTTCTTAGTTTTGTTATCTATGTATTACTTGTAGTGTTGAGAGATGAGCATTTTACCAGTAATTTGTTATTGTAGTTACATGCATAGGATCTGTGATTCTGGTCCATTTTGATAACGTACAATACTTATGTTGTTAACTGTTACACCACTGTCCCAGGTTAGGGGGAGGGTTTGGATCCCGCTTACATGTTTAAACCCACCACATTCTGTACTTAGTGCCTGTTGCTAGTCAGGCACCTGCAATTTAGTGGTTGTTGTTTGTTGCTGTGTTACATATTTGTTTTTTGCCCATTATATTGTACATTACAAGGCCGTTAGTTTTCTCGTTTGAATTGTTGTATATTTGTGATTTTGGGCCTTTGATAGCTGACTATGAGGTATGGACTTTGCTCATTGTTGAAGGCTGTATAGTGACCTATAGCTGGTTTTTTTTTTGGGGGTTTGTCTCTTCGTCCATCTGTATGTCCGCTTCAGGTTAGAGTTTTTGGTCAAGGTAGTTTTTATGAAGTTAAAGTCCAATCAACTTTAAACTTACTACACATGTTCCCTATGATATGATCTTTCTAATTTAAATGCCAAATTAGATTTTTGACCCCAATTTAACGGACTGCTGATCATAAGAAATGATAGTGTGAGTTTCAGGTTAAAGTTTTTGGTTAAATTTTTTGGTCAAGCTAGTTGTTAATGAAGTTGAAGTCCAATCAACTAGATACTTAGTACACATGTTCCCTATGATAAGATCTTTCTACTATAAATGCCAAATTAGATTATTTTATCAATTTCATTGTCTAATGAACATAGAATATGATAGTGTGAATGGGGATGTACTATGGACACATTCTTGTCTTCTCTGGTCCTGTCTAAGGATGACCTTTATATCCAGGAGTGACTCTCAAAATCTCCATTAATTTTATCTACAATTTACCCCTTAAATATCTCTCCCTTTTTAAGTAACAGTACTTAAATTTTTCTTCTCTGGCAGTTGATGCTGTCTACAAAATGTAAGCTTATATTGTTGTTTCCTGTTGTTTCAAATTATATTATTGTCTGAGTATTTATGTTGCCTTTATTCTTCATATTTGTCTTTATAAATAATCTGTATTATCTCCCCTTATAACAGAGTAATATTTCTATGATTATTGATTAATGCTTTAATGATCTATACATGTAGAAGAGTTGTCTTTAAAAACATACTGTGTTATCTCCCCTTATAACAAAGGTTGGTGATTAATGCGTTAATGATCTATACATGTAGAAGAGTTGACTTTATAAACATACTGTGTTATCTCCCCTTATAACTAAGGTTGGTGATTAATGCATTAATGATCTATACATGTAGATGAGTTGACTTTATAAACATACTGTGTTATCTCCCCTTATAACAAAGGTTGGTGATTAATGCTTTAATGATCTATACATGTAGAAGAGTTGACTTTATAAACATACTGTGTTATCTCCGCTTATAACAAAGGTTGGTGATTAATGCATTAATGATCTATACATGTAGAAGAGTTGACTTTATAAACATACTGTGTTATCTCCCCTTATAACAAAGGTTGGTGATTAATGCTTTAATAATCTATACATGTAGAAGAGTTTACTTTATAGACTTACTGTGTTATCTCCCCTTTAAACAAAAGTTGGTGATTAATGCTTTAATGATCTACCGCTATACATGTAGAAGAGTTTACTATATAAACATACTGTGTTATCTCCCCTTTAAACAAAAGTTGGTGATTAATGCTTTAATGGTCTATATATGTAAAAGAGTTTACTTTATAAACATTCTGTGTTATCTCCCCTTATAACAAAAGTTGGTGATTAATGCTTTAATGATCTACCGGTATACATGTAGAAGAGTTGACTTTATAAACATACTGTGTTATCTCCCCTTATAACAAAAGTTCGTGATTAATGCTTTAATGGTCTATATATGTAGAAGAGTTTACTTTATAAACATACTGTGTTATCTCCCCTTATAACAAAAGTTGGTTATTAATGCTTTAATGATCTAGCGCTATACATGTAGAAGAGTTTACTTTATAAACATACTGTGTTATCTCCCCTTTAAACAAAAGTTGGTGATTAATGCTTTAATGGTCAAAAAATGTAGAAGAGTTTACTTTATAAACATACTGTGTTATCTCCCCTTATAAGAAAAGTTGGTGTTTAATTCTTTAATGATCTACCGGTATACATGTAGAAGAGTTTACTTTATAAACATACTGTGTTATCTAGCCTTATAACAAAAGTTGGTGATTAATGCTTTAATGATCTATATATGTAGAAGAAAACATACTGTGTTATTTCCCCTTATAAGAAAAGTTGGTGATTAATTCTTTAATGATCTATACATGTAGAAGAGTTGTTAGTGATAATCATGATTGATAGAACAATCCTAATGAGTGGATCTTGATTAACATGAAGATAAATCGTGTGGTAGATGTTTGTTGTTAGTGATAATCATGATTGACAGAACAATCCTTTAGTGGATCTTAATAAACATGAAAATGAATCGTGTGGTAAATGTTTGGAATGTAATATCTTAATTATCTATATTAAAATTTTCAGATGATGTTGTATATAGGAGAAACATCTTTATTTCATCCCACAAATATAATGTATGCAGTTTTTCTTGTATTAAAGATCCAAGTGTTGTGGAATGGATGTGTTTATAACTTTTAAGAGAAATGCTGTTAAAAGCAATGTAATAAACAAATGATTGTCTTATTCAATCTCAGAGAACTATAAAGGGGGACAGTCTCAGAGGTCTAAGTAGTTGAACTACTTTATTACTCAGGTCTGAGGGTGAAATCCAATCATAGCAGGTGTGTTCAACTCTAATCTTTATGGCCTAGGATTGTCAGTTTTTCTTCAAAAGGTCATGGTTCTCTCTTAGCAATCCAGCCTTCTTCACCAATAAAAACTGACCACCACTTGCTGTGGTTGGTGGCCTTTGCCTGTTTTCTGCTCTTATGTTGGTATTCTGACAAATCCCCCATTTCCTTTGTCAATTTTATTAAGACACAGTACAGATTATAACATTTACAGTGAAATCGGAGACTCTCTTGTTTCAACATAAGTTTCTCCTAAAATTATTTTATTATATCAATATATCAGTAGGAGGATAAAAATGATGTAATCTTGTTAACATCAGTCACATGTACTCTTATATGGTGTAAAAGTGCAGGCTATTGAATATGTAAAAGTTTTAAGTTTGGTTATACTCAGTTCTATACAATAAAACCAAAACAAAAACAAAATACTAATGAGTATAATTCTTGGGATATTATTTTACATGTGCATTATGATGGATATTGAAATTAACATCTAATGTAAGAATAACAATTGGTATTCATTTCACTTAACAATGATCCCTTTTAATGTTGACAGAAACTTCAACATCAAAGAACGAAATATACATTATGAGAAAAGATTTTCGTTCGATCCATTAATGCAAATTTTTGATAAATTTATTATAGTATTGAAAATGAAATAATACATGTTTTATGGTAATTTCTTCAGTGAAGCTAACACATAGTAATACTATAATTAATTATATGGAAAACAAAGAAGGATTTACGCAGCTTTACGCTGAGTAGTATTTGTGTCGAGTTACAGCATGATATTTGAATGTGGGTGGAAGGACAATATGTCATTTTTGAGAGGATGCCTTCAAATTATGCTTATTAATCCATAAGTCTTTGTGAAAGGTCTTTTAATTATTTCCTCATGCACTATTACAAAATGGCACGCAAGTCAGAATGTTTGAAGTCTGAGAATTAATATGTCAGTTTTGTTCTACATTTCTGTAAAAAAGATGATTTCAAAGAAAGGTCTTTTCATTTTTCAAAGAGATTATACCGTGTATAATGTGGCATATTTATCTCTGAGGCTAGTTTATTGATGAATTATCTCCCTTGCAAACACCTCTCTTTTGAAATTAACTAGTCTTAATTTACATTTCCAATTGCAAGGGCTTGGCTTATGTTTGTTTGATATTTTAATGTTTGAGCCACATACATACATTCATTCCAATTCGCCGTTTCAGAATCTAATGCATCCTGGGTAATATTTTTAAAAGTGTACACCACAACGTCCTGATTGGTTAAAAATGTCATAAACAATGGAAATTTAACCAATGACGTGGCGTTATTTTCATTTTGGGGTACGAACAATGAAATTACCAATGATTCTTCAGATTCTGAAACGGCTAATTGTTCATGATGATTAGATTTTGTTAAAAAGAGTCTTGACATCATACCTTAGACACATCTCCTTTAATAAACATGAATATCTTTTGAGAATTTGACCAAATTTCCTTCTTGACTCAGATTCAGGTCATAGATGCCAGGTAATTTTAAGGATTATTGTTGGCTTTTAGATTTCATCAGCATCATAAGACTTTTTTCACCATGGTTTGCTACTAATGGGGGATACAACTCTATTAGGGGGATACAGGGTGCTCATTTCCCATCACCTGCTTTTTAAAAAAATCTTTTCTTTTCTTTTCAAGATCCCTCATTTTTTTAAACATCGCTATATCCCATATCCCAAAAGTGTGTTATTCCCCTCCATTCCAAGGTGATCCATCCTCCTTTGAATTGTTTTACATTTGTCATTCTGGGGCCTTTTATAGCTGACTATACAGTATGGACTTTGCTCATTGTTGAAGGCCATACAGGGACCTATAGTTGTTAATTTCTGTGTCATTTGGTCTCTTGTGGAGAGTTGTCTCATTGGCAATCATATCATATCTTCTTTTTTTACATTGATATGTTTAAGTCATTTTTAATGGACTAAAAATTGACTGCTTGAAAAATCCCCTTCCTCTAGATCTGCCAGTAAAACGTGATTTTTCAAGCTTTCATTAGTATGAGATTGTGAAAGATGATTTTATTGTTCATATATATAACTTGATGTATAATAGGATTCTCTCTATTTTCATCGTGTTGAAAACCAAAGTAAGATGATGTATGTGGTGTTCTACTTAGTGTTAATAGTAAGCCTCTAATTCTACTTCCTGCTTCTACAGGCATATAAATGTCTTGTTATATATCGAGTGGTTTGGGAACATGGCAAAATAAAAAACAATCAAAAGTGATGATTTTATAGGAAAATAAGTACAATCTACAAAAGCAAACATGCTTATACATATAAGAGGATTTCTGTTAAGCTTGTAGCATTACAGCGAGAATGATCTTGTCAAGTATTTTATATTTGCTGTTTCTAATAGCGGGGGAAAAAGCTTTTAGTTAAATTAAAACATGAAAAAAATAGAAAGATTATTTATGGAATTTCTTTAATGAAAGTGACACTGCTGATTGACTGAGTCAGTCCTTCATGTTTGTTTTAATCAGGGTTTAATGATCTTTAATGGAAAAAGTGTTTGATTGGAGTAGGAAATTTTAATAACAATCTATGGAAAGGGTTGAAATTTTGGAAATATAATTCACTGGCGGAAACACACTAGTAACAAATTATTGCCTAAGCTTCAAACTGAAAAAGGAAACTTTGAAAGTTAAGCTGATTTGTTTACGGCCACATAAAAAAGACCTTGAAGTGAGAGGTTTAGCTAGATATAAAACCAGGTTTAATCCACTGTTTTCTACATAAAAGCCTGTACCAAGTCAGTGATATGACAGTTGTTATCTATTTGTTTGATATGTTAACTGTTTGAACTTTTAATTTTGCCATTGGCTTATGGACTTTTCATTTAGAATTTTCCACAGATTTCAGTATTTTTGTTATTTTACTGCTTGATATTCAATATAAATACAATTTTTTTTCTCCAGGTTTAAAAATTTTCAGAATTCAAAATGAAATTTCTCGAAATTGTTTCTGAGCTGACACATTTTTGAAGACTTTATGTTGAGCGTTCTGATATTCTACATGATTGATATCGTTCTTTATTTAAATTGTTTAGATAATGTGGTTTAAAGAAGCAGCAACACGTCTGACCTGAGGTCTATAAAATCACTATTTTGATGGCAATGTGGGAGTAAACCTAGAATCCAATTTATATATCACTAATTAAGGGAAAAAATGAATAGATGTCGTAAATGGTATTTGATGTCTCTGGGTTGCTGTCTCATTGAAAATGTATAATTGTATAGCTTCATCTCCTTTTATTTAAAGCTATACATAAATACAGTTTGTGGGGGGGGGGGGGGGGGGGATTCTATCGCGGCTAGGAGAGAAATTTTATCTTTTTGCTTTTTTTATGTAAACAAATATTGTATTCGTTCATAGTGTGTTAGTTTACGTTTTTTGATAGAGTTAAGCCTTCCAATTGATATTTTATTGTGTGTTTTTCTATGTTGTGATGTTATGCTATTGTTTCGGAAAAAGGGAGAAGGTTTGGTACCATTAAAACGTTTAATCCCGCTGCAAATGTTTGCACCTGTCCTAAGTCAGGAATCTGATGTACAGTAGTTGTCGTTTGTTTTTTAATTTATATGTGTTTCTCGTTTCTCGTTTTTTATATAGATTAGACCCTTAGTTTTCCCGTTTGAATGGTTTTACACTAGTAATTTCGGGGTCCTTTATAGCATGTTGTTCGGTATGAGCCAAGGCGCCTTGTTGAAGGCCGTACATTGACCTATAATGGTTTACTTTTATAAATTGTTATTTTGGATGGAGTTGTCTCATTGGCACTCACACCACATCTTCCTATATCTATTGAGCTGTAACCCTTTTCACAATTACTAAGCCCAGTTTGGTGCTTTTAGATTTCTAGTGGTGTCGATTCATTATTAATAGTAGGATACCAGTATTTCATGGAATTTTTTGATGAAGGCATCAACACAAATTTCAATGTTTGATAGTTTAATATATATTTTTTTAAGTTAATGTATTTAGACTTAAGCAAACTCAATCTACAAAAACTAGTGTCCCTCAAAAAGAACTGAATCCAAAGTAACTGGGTTTTGAGCAGTGCTGTTGAGAAATGGTTAAAATTTTATGATAAATTATGAAAAATTCCAATATCTTTACACTAGAGAGAAGAAAAAAAACCAAGAAAAAAATGTTGAAAAATACTATATTGTCTTGATCCAGAATGCCACGGCGAAGAAAGTAGAAAGGTAATTAAGTTCCTCTTCAAGTAAATGGTATTGACCTGTTCTCTTGAAGTTGAACTTATAACAAGCTTTTAAGCATAAAAGTAACACTTTAAAATAGTGACTGTTTGTTTAGATTGAGAATTGTAGTATAGTAAGATCTCTATAAACAATTTTCTGCATTTTTGATGAAATTTGATTTAAAACAACAGTGTTTTGTTTACATTGCATATATTGCTAGGATAAAGTGATTTTTAGGATTTAAGCAGTCTGCAGATAAAGCACATTTTAAGGATCATATTTGAACTGATTGGTATCTACCCCATGAAAGTAAGATAATTACAAAATTGTAAATTAATATTTAGAGGAAAACAGTTTTTTTTTAAGTTCAAGAGTGAAGATTTATTTACAACAGAGGCGATCCATCTCAGCTTGTACATTAACAGTTGTCCATTTATCTTAATTACAAGAGAATTAAGCTATTTGAAAAATTGTTAGCTGTTGGCTTTGAAATTACCCAGGTAAAACAGCTGAACTTTAGATGATTTAACTTTAGATTTACCATGATTTAGAAATTAATGCACATTTTTTTCATCCCTGAGAAAAATGGAGCAAGTGAAAAATCTCTTCAGTTTAAACATCCTTCTTTACTTTCAATTATTCATGAATGTTATATTATACAAGCTAAAATTGAGAATGGAAATGGGGAATGTACCAAAGAGACAACAACCGACCATAGAAAAAAACAACAGCAGAAGGTCACCAACAGGTCTTCAATGTAGCGAGAAATTCCCGCACCCGGAGGCGTCCTTCAACTGGCCCCTAAACAAATATATACTAGTTCAGTGATAATGAACGCCATACTAATTTCCAAATTGTACACAAGAAACTAAAATTAAAATAATACAAGACTATATATATAACAAAGGCCAGAGGCTCCTGACTTAGGACAGGTGCAAAAATGCGGCGGGGTTAAACATGTTTGTGAGATCTCAACCCTCCCCCTATACCTCTAGCCAATGTAGAAAAGTAAACGAACATATAAAGAAAATATGTTAATTTATTGTACATTATTATCATGTGCCAAAAATTGCAATTATGATTCAATTCAGTATTGAATTCTGAATTGATAGAGAACCTGGGTATATTGCTATAAATGAATGTTCATGAAATATTTGCCAATGGACATTAAGTAAAATCAAATAATTTAGTACCTTAAAAACACCTTAGCAATTATAATTTCAACACTGCATTTTTTAAGGTTACCCCTTTAAAGTCTGAGCAACCCCCCAAAATTGAGTTTTTATTTAATTATCTGCTCTTGCATTTTAAACAAATAGTAACTGTTGTTTATTGTTCATACCAATATATATCACATGTACAGCCCATGATATAACTGGATCTAATTTTCCCAGGTCAGAAAAATATACATGTTAGAGAAATTTCTTCATTATGTGGACTAATAACTTTGGATTAACAATATAGGTATTTCACTAATAGATCATCTATATTTACTAAGATGAAATTGCATCCAAGATGTTGCGTATGTAATGTAAATCATTATCTGCCTACGAAGTCTTATTGTTTCGACAATTCTTCTGTTTTCATAATAAACTTGGAAAAATATAGGAAACAGACGACTGAGTGTTACAGTTTGTGGTTGTGATCTTAAGCTGTATGAAGATCAGCTGATCAAGGAATTTATAACAGAGTTTAGCAGGAAATTATAACCCCCTGGATTAATTAAGAAAATCATTACTGTTGATGGATTTGAAAAATTCTCTTCTGATATATAGATGGAAAATATGATGGTGAAATCAAAAATTATCGGGAGAAATGTACAACATGTGTTATTAATTATAGATGTAAATATCAGATGATTTTAGAATTTTATTTTTTAATGACTATTGATGTTTTGAGACCTTTAAGTTTGAAGCTGATGTTTTGTGAGAAAGTACTTTGTTGAACTTATATGGATATAAATATTGAAAATGTTTTTGTTGACAACGTGATATTTATTTTTTATTTACTCAGTGGAATGCACCTGTAGAGGTAAACAGGATTCTAAAAATCAACGGTACCTTGGAATTTATTAATTCTGTTTACATTATGTCTTTGAGGACTTGTCTGCATGAAAGATTAGTATAAACAGCTTTAAGAATTAAATTGACTTGTTGATGAGACTGATCGTTGACATAAACTTAGGTCAATGACTGTTGCATGTTATTTTTTTTACTTTTATAAAAAAACAGTATCGTAAGGTTGTATTGGATTATGAATTGAGAAACAATAGGGTAATTATCGCTTATTTCATAGAAGTAGACGTCAATGTGAGCTACGTACGGTACCTTTACTATTGACAGTGTTTACTATAGGTTATTGATTCTAAGATTGATACACGGATCGGAAGTTTGCAGTCATTTTTTACACCGTTTTCTTTCATTCTGGAAATAATTGTATCATTGACAATGGGGAAATGTACATTTGTACTTGGACGTTCATCTCGGCAGATTGTAATTCTGAAATGTTATTTAGTAGTTTAACTGGTTTAAATGCACTAGACTGAAATTAGCGTAGCAGTTTTACAAAGGAAATTGGAAATAAGTCAGAAAATATTTTTTTTTCACCCAAAGATAATTCTGTGATCTAATTGCCTTAAATGAGAATGAACTAATTACAGTGCGGTAATAGCTGACACAATATTGATTCTGTAAAACCAACTATAAAAATATCAAGGATATATTGAAAACATGAGACACAGTAACAAAACAGTGTGACAGTTGATAGTCATTGAAGCAGTCATGGATTTTAGATATACACAGTGGTCAACAATTATGGAGGTAAAATTTCATAAATTTATATTTGTTTGATTATCGAATTATGAACATCTTTAAACGAGCACGTTCAGGATCTCCATCCTTAGAAGTTCCAAAAATTTGTTTACCAAGACAAAAAAGGACCACATCTATTGATGAACCGAAGGATATAAAATGTTTAGAGGTTCCTGGACTCGAACAGAGGGGGCGATCCTCAAGTTTTGATTCGGCTAGCTTACATAAAGAGAAGGACTGTTTAGCTGTTCCTAGACCAGGGCGGCGCTGTCAATCTTTCGATTCATGTAACGCAGGTGGAGATCGCTCATGGAGTACATCGTCCGATGAGAATCTTTCCGATCCTGGAATTAAAGAAAGGAGGAGGAAAAGCTTTAAATTAAGTAGATATCAAAAACATAGACCTTCAATAGAAATTCCAAAATTATGTGTACACTGTGTATATGTTGAACAAGCTTATAAAGACAGTTTAGAAGAGATCGAAAAACATACACATAGTAAATTTTACCTTGGAAACGAAGCTGACGAAAATTTGTTTTCCTCAAGTGGAAGTTTTAGCTCATCAGATGAAGATTTTTCAGATAGCTCATATGAATCGGAAACTGATACAGAAGAAACTGAAAATAGCGAATATATTAGTGAACAAACAAAGACAAATGGACAGAATGCAAAAACAGAAATTTGCTCAAATGAAAATACATTTTCAAAATCGGAAAATTTATATTTCGCGGATGATGACTATATAGAATTAAATCCAACAGGAAATGATTCAAGTATAGATAATTCAACCGAAGGAGATTATACAAATGCGCTCACTTTACAAGTACCCGTGATCAAACAACAACGATCGACGTCCTTCGATGGATGTTTATGTAAAGGCTCAACTTCAGACAATGTGTCAAATACGACTCGGCCAATGGTCAAAAGACAAGCTTCCTTTGATGAAGATTCAGACAGTTCAAAGCAAATCCGATCAAGTTCTGTCGATGTTAATCTGCCGACTGAAGAGGAATCTCGTTACAAAGCAATTCAGACTTCTCCTGGTCATGCGTAAGTTTTGTCAGCTTACTCTTAAAACATAGATTCTGAAGTTTGCTTCATTTACTCCATTATCAGTTTATGAATCCTTTCCTGTTAGTTTCAATTTTTTTTCAATGCTCTAAAGTATTCAGGTTGTAATTATATCTATCAAAACTGTCGACTTGACAGTAAAGTTTCTGTTTTAGAAACCTTTATAAAAACTGTTGATGGTTTACAAGGGTTTAACAGGGGGATTTCTGACCCAGGATAAAAGGGGTGGAGGTTCAACTGCATGAACGATATTGAACTCAACCCATAGTTTATTTAGTGTACAAGTAATGAAAGGAAATAAATTGAAATAAATTTTATATATGGTCAGATCATTATGCTTGAAATGTACGCCATATGAATTCGTACTATGCATGCTTTTTCAAAGGAAATATTGATGTCACAATGCATTCTTAATAGTATGAAAACCCATGAGACATGAATACCTATATTATGAAATGGATTTATGATTGAATTTTAATAAATTATGAAACTTTTCCCTTAAGGGCCATGATGTTTCAATACTTATGTATATGATAAAATTATCTCCCTTGTCCAAATCACTAGTTTTTGATTCATATTTAAGTGTAACTATTTGTTGCACAGTTCCTAAAAATATTTAAAGGTAGACGATTAAATATTTTAAATTATGCAGGTTCTTCTTAGTTAAAATGATTGCATACCGTATTTGGGCATGTATAGTCCGCACTTTTTTTCCTTCAATCTGTAGTTTGTACAAGGGGTGCGGACTATACACACCTATAGACGGTTTTCGAAATTTATAAAAAAAAAAAAAAAATTTTTTTTTTTTTTTAATTTCGTTTTTTTCTGCACTAATAATGTATATTGGAGACGTTAATTATATTTATTTCAATTAATTCTTATTCTTTTTAAACTTTTCTCTTCAAAATTGATTAGTCAAAGTAAAGGTGTGACATCCTGTATAGGTAATCAAGAGGGGTAATTAAGGATTAAGTATGGGTGTGTAGCAATTAAATAATGATGTCAAGTTTTGACAGATGTTAAATATTATAATCCCCAGGCAATATAACAACATGATCAATGAAAAGATTATATAAGATTAAATAGTTTAAAAATTTTGATTACTGCTAATTAATTTAGATAAATGTTTGATCTCTTTTTTCTTTTGTTCCATAATATTCAAATTATTTCTGTTATATTATATATCAGCTTGGACATACTTAGACAAATGTTGATTTTAAAAGGGATATTTTGATTAATAATTACTTTTATAAAATTATCAAATATTAATTACCTGATGAAAAGCTCTACCATTTCATTATTTTTCATGAAATAAATAAAACAAAATTTATTATTTTTATAAAAAACATGAAAAATAGATTACTTCCAGTGGATTTTAACAGTGAACTAGACTGTTTTTTTTTTCTCGATTTTAAGGGGATGAAAAGGGGGTGCGGACTATACATAACTGCGTACTATACACGGCCGAATACGGTACATTAAAATCCTTTATAAGTAACTTATGAAAAGAACCACCAATCCAAGATGACTGCCTCCTATTAATATCAAGTAAAACAATATTGTCTTATTACCTTCAGCAAGAATACCATATAACACCTTCAGCTAAAATATAGAAAAACACATTCAAGTAAGAATACCAAAAAGTATCTATTTTAGGAAAAAAAGTAGGACAATTTATTCTAATATTACAGTGTGTAAGTTTTCTTAGACTGGTGCATGATTAACCTAGATAAGGAAGAAGAAAAGGGATTAATAATTTATTTTTTTTCTTGCTAAGAAACAAGTTATCGTGAGAATTCTGGTCAGGAAAAGATCGGTAAATTACTGTTGATAAATAATTGAGGTGTCCCTATCAGGAAGAAGAATGCAACAAGTCCCTTGGTATCCATTCCCTAAGTTAAAACACTAAAAGTAATAGGTCTAGTAAGGAAAAAAATCATTTATTTAGATTTTCTGCGCATTGTGTGGATTTAAAATAAGCTTTTAGGAAATTTGTGCAGGACATCTGGTTAAAGCAAATGAATATTATTTTATTTTGCCTGACCAAATCGTAATTCAATGATGCTCTGGAGATATGTCAGATCCCATTGAAAAATTTGCAATATTAAACCAAACCAGGCAATCAGGCTAGCATTTCGGGTCCTTAATAATAATGTTATTCATATTTACACCAGTTTCTTGTGGTCTTTATTTGTACAAGAAATTATTTTAATATCTGACCAGTGTTAACCATCAAAGTTAGTCTATTTGGTGTTGTCAGTTTATTTTCGACTTCTGAGTTGGAATATCCCCTTCAGGTATATTGTTGCTTCTCTTTAATACTCTGTGTGTTTACACTATTGTAGAATAGTTTTAAGTTGGTTGTATTTGACTATATAAGCTATTTCAGTTGACTATTTTCGTCTTATAAGTTGGAATATCCCCTTCAGGTATATGTTGCTTCTCTTTAATACTCTGTGTGTTTACACTATTGTAGAATAGTTTTAAGTTGGTTAGGTATTTGACTATATAAGCTATTTCAGTTGACTATTTTCGACTTATAAGTTGGAATATCCCCTTCAGGTATATATTGCTTCTCTTTAATACTCTGTGTGTTTACACTATTGTAGAATAGTTTTAAGTTGGTTGTATTTGACTATATAAGCTATTTCAGTTGACTATTTTCGACTTATAAGTTGGAATATCCCCTTCAGGTATATATTGCTTCTCTTTAATACTCTGTGTGTTTACACTATTGTAGAATAGTTTTAAGTTGGTTGTATTTGACTATATAAGCTATTTCAGTTGACTATTTTCAACTTATGAGTTGCAATATCCCATTCAGGTATATTGTTGCTTCTCTATAATACACTCTGTGTTTACACTATTGTAGAATAGTTTTAAGTTGGTTGTATTTGACTATATAAGCTATTTCAGTTGACTATTTTCGACTTATAAGTTGGAATATCCCCTTCAGGTATATATTGCTTCTCTTTAATACTCTGTGTGTTTACACTATTGTAGAATAGTTTTAAGTTGGTTGTATTTGACTATATAAGCCTTATAAGCTATTTCAGTTGACTATTTTCGACTTATAAGTTGGAATATCCCCTTCAGGTATATATTGCTTCTCTTTAATACTCTGTGTGTTTACACTATTGTAGAATAGTTTTAAGTTGGTTGTATTTGACTATATAAGCTATTTCAGTTGACTATTTTCAACTTATGAGTTGCAATATCCCATTCAGGTATATTGTTGCTTCTCTATAATACACTCTGTGTTTACACTATTGTAGAATAGTTTTAAGTTGGTTGTATTTGACTATATAAGCTATTTCAGTTGACTATTTTCAACTTATGAGTTGCAATATCCCCTTCAGGTATATGTTGCTTCTCTTTAATACTCTGTGTGTTTACACTATTGTAGAATAGTTTTAAGTTGGTTGTATTTGACTATATAAGCTATTTCAGTTGACTATTTTCGACTTATAAGTTGGAATATCCCCTTCAGGTATATGTTTCTTCTCTATAATACACTCTGTGTTTACACTATTGTAGAATAGTTTTAAGTTGGTTGTATTTGACTATATAAGCTATTTCAGTTGACTATTTTCGACTTATGAGTTGCAATATCCCCTTCAGGTATATGTTGCTTCTCTTTAATACTCTGTGTGTTTACACTATTGTAGAATAGTTTTAAGTTGGTTGTATTTGACTATATAAGCTATTTCAGTTGACTATTTTCGACTTATAAGTTGGAATATCCCCTTCAGGTATATGTTTCTTCTCTATAATACACTCTGTGTTTACACTATTGTAGAATAGTTTTAAGTTGGTTGTATTTGACTATATAAGCTATTTCAGTTGACTATTTTCGACTTATGAGTTGCAATATCCCATTCAGGTATATGTTGCTTCTCTTTAATACTCTGTGTGTTTACACTATTGTAGAATAGTTTTAAGTTGGTTGTATTTGACTATATAAGCTATTTCAGTTGACTATTTTCGACTTATGAGTTGCAATATCCCATTCAGGTATATGTTGCTTCTCTTTAATACTCTGTGTGTTTACACTATTGTAGAATAGTTTTAAGTTGGTAATGTATTTGACTATATAAGCTATTTCAGTTGACCTATATTTCAGAAATTTGAAGTTTTGGTATTACCTCATTTCTGATTTATGTTCCAATTAATATTAGTGAAAATAAAACATTTATTTTGGCGAGAATCAATATTGATGCCTTAAGAAAAAATGCTATTCCAAGGGGTCTGTTGTACAGTTTTCACTTTGATTATTTGCTGATAATCATTGCAATTTGAAAAAGATTGTTTTTGGAGGTCTGAGTGGTCATTAATGGACACACACTATATTATGGTACATTTTAGGAACCTGTCTCTTGAGAACTACACTGTTTAATTTTAAGCCAAAAAATATTTTTTATTTCAATTCATTTATAATTTAATTTTGGATGTAACGCGTCTCCTGATTGGCTGATGTTATTTTGTTATGAGCCCATAGACATAACTTAGTCATGTGACCGTGACGTCATCAACGTTTTTTCATGGTTTTCTACGGTTTAAAATGGAATTTAGAATTAAATTATAAGAAATGACTGTAATATTTTTTCTGTCTATTCGAAATAACATAAAAAATGTGGTGCACACTGTAAATAACCCGCTACGCGCGTTATTCAGTGTGCACCACATTTTTTATGTTATTTCTTCATAGACAGAAAAAATATTACAGTCATTCCTTAAATAAGCTGAAAAGTTCTTTTGGGTTACATACATACATTTGTTCATTATTATCAAAACTAGTTTTTGACAAGATTTTCAATTAAAATGTGTTTTACTATTTACTGCAGTTTTCACTTAATGTTGCAATATGTATTGAATTTTTTTTTTATTTGAATCTACTGTAGTTAGAAAATACTTATTGGTTAAGTTCATTACATCAACATCCATAATAATTAAAAAGCTTACAACTGACTGTGTGGTTCAAAAACCCTTTGAAAATTGATTTTTAACATTGGTAAGAATGTAAAGTTAAAGTACAAGGCTTTGTAAGCCTCTAATCTCAGTCAGTGTGGCACTTGTAAGGATTCTTATATTCTGGTTTAGTGTGACATGTCTTTACGAATATACTTTTGTACACATGTCATCATTTACTGTTAAATTTGATGCAAGGTTTTCTGTTCTAGAAAATGTCAAATGTTATAGATTACAACAAAAAACAGGAAAATACGCAATAGCTGAGAAGACAAAATAAATGTGTGGGCTAGCTAAGAATTAAGAAGACAATTCGATCCTGAAGTCATTGCAATCAAATAATTTGTATTAATGATGCATGTCAAAGATTGAGCACAATGAAGAAACCCAGTACAAGAAGTAGGAAATAACTAAAGATAAAGTACAATTGAACCTTCAGGTTTTGCCATATAAATGAACCTTTTAAACTGGCTGCATTAATGTTTGCACCTGTCCTAAGTCAGGAATCTGATCTTCAGTAGTTGTCTTTTGTTGATGTGGATCATTCTGAATGTTTCTCGTTTGTCATTTTTTATATAGATAGATTGTTGGTTTTCCTGTTTGAATGGTTTTACACTAGTAATTTTGTGGGCCCTTGATAGCTTGCTGTTCGGATGATGACCCATTATGGCTCGGTGTTGAAGACCCTACCTTTACCTATAATGGCTTACTTTTTGTGACAAATTGTGACTTGGATGGAGAGTTGTTTCTTTTGCCACTCGTACCACATCTTCTTATATCTACTTTTGACATGTTTTTAATTGTTTTAATATTTTTTTTGTTATTGTTATGTCCGTATGAAATATAGGTTACATTCACAGACACACTCTTCATTTGACCTACTGTGAACAGGGATATAAGAGGGGGATAAAACCTTTATCGGGACTCCGGGATCGGGTGTTTTTAAGCTCGGGATCTGGGAATCCTTTTTTTCAGATTTTGGGATGTCGGGATTTGCTTTATTTAAATTCGGGACCTCGGGATTTCGTTTTTTCAAGTCCAGGATTTCGGGATCAAGACCCCTCCTATCCCCCCTCATATAATTAGTGAGTAAAAGTCTACAATATGTATCTTGTTTTAGATTGGTATACATTTTGTTATATTTATATTTTGCTGACAGACAAGTATTTCAGAACATTTCAAAATAACCCAGATCTAATTTGGTCTCAGCAGCATTGGTTTACAACTAGACTGGTTTTCTTTATAGGAGGTAGACTTGGTATTAACATTGTGTCAGGTGTGTTCGGCAATCTTCCAGTAGTGTTTTTTATTCAACTAAATAGTTTATATTAACTATATATTGTTATATATATTAGAATAAAGGTATCTAGAGATTTAAAACATCATAGAATGCCATTGTTACAAGATGATGTACTGCTTCACAATAGTATATAAAAAAAAAAATGCTAGGAATTACTTTCTTCAGAATTGAAAAGATAAAATGAGATGTCTTTGTTATATATTCAAAGTCTTACTGGGGTAAAAAGTACTACTAGAATGTAAAAGCCCAACAAAATGAAGGAAATAGTTTTGTAAAATATTGAAGAAAAAGAATTGCATGATATTATTGACAATGAATACTATGCATAAGAACAAAAAACAAAAAATTCTGCTGTCATTATTATGACCCTTGTAAGCATCAGTTTTGTTGCTGGTGACCATATTTCAATATATATATACTAAAGTATATGCTGGTAAATACTTCCTTTTCTTCTTAAAGATGCTGTAAGCAAAAATGATAGATTTGTATTGATTTTTTAAAACAGGTAATTTCAATTTTTTTTGCTTTGCAGTTTTAAAAAGGTAGATTATCTATACTCTAGTATTGATTATTACTTTAGATATCAGTACCAACACTCCTTATGTTTGTGTTTGAAAAGATGTCATGATCAATTTCTAACACTTTAATGTTTTTAGACCCAATTTTACAACCAGAAAACATGAAAAATCCTTCAATTATTCATAAATTTATGAATTTTAATCATTATTTTATGGAAATAGATAAATATAGAAATAAATAAGTAATAGATTTTGATGAAAGCGTCACTCAATACTGGTTGAAAGATTCAAAAATAAGATGGTGATAAAAATGAGAATAATAAATTACTTAAACACATGAAATATGATAAACTTTGCTAATTGGAAATATTGACAAAACATATATTTGAAATTTGGGTTGAAATGGTGCAAATATGTGTTGGACATCCAAAGTTTTAAGAAAGACGATATCAAATGTTCTGGAAGTGTTTTAGTTTAAATCCATGGAATTTAACAGAGACCGATCTGTGTTGTTACAAATATGCCACAATTATATTGAAACCTTCTACAGGGGCAGATCGATCCAGCCATTTTAAAAGTGTTTTTTTTCAACCATATGTCCCCTTTCAAATGCATTGATCGTCCAACCCCAGGAACAATGTCTGCACCATTTGAATCAATAAATTTCATGAAACAAATTGCAATTTGGTTAGAACTTTGAATGAATTGTAATGTTTACATGCATTACAGGACAGCAATGCTTACAATCAAGTCACAGTTATTAGTTGGCTGCAGGAATTATGATTTTGAGATATATAGCTGGATCATGGCTTAATAATTTACAGTTGTCTGATTATATGAATGGGAATTCATTATACATATCTGTCTGAAATGATTATTTCCTCGATCATCTTTGAAATATTAGTCCTCCAGTAAATATGCTTTCCAATTTATAGAACTTGGATCATTGATACTCAAGCAGTGTGTCCAACAATTTTTTTTATACATAGTGTTATGGATGTAAAAGTCTGTTTATTATTATACATGTATTGATGTTAATCACAAGCATGTGATACTGAAGAAGATAACTAATAGATTAACATTCCATCTTCTCCAGATTATTTACAGAAAACATTAAGTCTAAAGATAGCACCGATATGTACATGTCTAATGATAATCAGCATGTTACAGAATTAATCAGGGTTACACACATGCTGTACTTACTCAACTAATCCATGCAAAAGTACAACACATGTAAACTGTTAAAGCATTAAAAGCAAATACTCTACTACCAAATTTAAAGTAACACATCAGTATAAGGGGATAGATGAATAAATGGAAAGGCTTCAGTTTCAATTACAGTTTGTATTTGGTCAAAGGGCTAGCATGGTGCTTGTGTAAAGTAAGGTATAAGGCCTAGCATAGGGCTTGTGTAAGGTTAGGTATAAGGGCTGGCATAGGGCTTGTGTAAGGTTAGATATAAGGGCTGGCATAGGGCTTGTGTAAAGTTAGGTATAAGGGCTGGCATAGGGCTTGTGTAAAGTTAGGTATAAGGGCTACCATAGGGCCTCCCCGTTGTTTAAGGTTGATTTAAGGACTAACATAGGGCTTGTGTAAAGTAAGGTACCGGTATATGGGCTGGCATAGGGCTTGTGTAAAGTTAGGTATACGTGCTAGCATAGGGCTTGTGTAAAGTTAGGTTTAAGGGCTAGCATAGGGCTTGTGTAAGTTTAGGTTTAAGGGCTAGCATAGGGCTTGTGTAAAGTTAGGTATTAGGCCTAGCACAGGGCTCATGTAAGGTTAGATATAAGAGCTACCATAGGGTTTGTGTAATGTAAGGTATAAGGGCTAGCATAGGGTATGTGTAAGGTTAGCTATAGGTATAAGGGCTAGCATAGGGCTTGTTTAAAGTTAGGTATAAGGGCTAGCATAGGGCTTAACTTGAAGACAATGCTATTAGAACCAAAGCTCAAAGAGTAAAATAATTGGACAGTAATTCACTTACAGTTTAAGAGTTATGCCCCTTTTTACTTAGAAAATTACAAATATTTTTGTTTCTTCACTTTAACTTAAGTTTGTCTTTTCCAAATTTTTATGAAAGTCATACACAACACTATAAGAACCAAAACACCCAGACAGAGTTTGAATTTTAGGTTGGAAAATTTCACACCTTGAGTAGGAGCATTCACTTTCTATGACACATTATGCTATAATTTGAAATGAGTAACACTACCTTAGAATCAGAAAATTCAGAGCACATTATTATAGCGATAACATTGAAGAAATAGAAATCAGCTTCTGGGTCTGCATAATAAAAATAAAATAGATACTACCAAATTTCATCAATACCAAAAAAAATACAAAGATACATTATTTTTGATTTAAATAAGGCCGTTAGTTTAGAATTGTTTTACATTCTCATTTCAGAGCCTTTTATAGCTGACTTATAATGTGGTATGGGCTTTGCTCATTGTTGAAGGCCATACGGTGACCTATAATTGTTAATTTCTGTGTCATTTTGGTCTATTGTGGAGAGTTGCCTCATTGGCAATCATACCACATCTTTTTTATATTCGCCTGACTTGTGAAAGGCATATTAATATTTGGATCAAGATTATCAGTATGTTAGGACCACCATCATGGATGACTAATAAAAATTGATTAGTTATTGTAATTAAAAAAGAAAGGTCAGGCTCATCTTTAGGTCTTTTGTTCTGGTACTTAAATTACACAGTGCCATGACATAATCCAGATTTGATTGTCAGATTTATGAATTGCTGTGAGCAGAGTATATTGGAAAAAAATGTCTCAGATATTCCTATAAAGCATTTTTGTCATGTTTATTAAATGCATCAAGTATATTTGAGTTATTTATTATAAGAAAACCATTTTGTGTCCATCAGTACATGGGAAGTGATATTTCATTGTGATTTGTGTGTCATGTTGGTGCATGTGGGGCAATATGCACATTAATTGTTTCTACATAGGCGGTAATGGTAACGTTTTCTTCTGTTGCTCAGCCAATATCATAAACTTGTATATGTATGATGGCTTGTTTCGAAGCTGAGACATTTTTACATATGTGGTTAAATTTTCGGGGTACGAAGTGTGATTCATTTATCCGTAAATTAGCAAACCCCGAGTTTCCTTTTGCGATGTGGCTCCTCATGGTAAAAAATCCCGTTTTTGACACAATAAGTTCTTTAAAAATTTAATTTGGTTAGTCTTTATAATACAATATTGCTGATAATCTAGCAATTCATAATCCACATTGCAGTATTATCACATCGAAATAGAATGTTAGTCTTTATAATCCACAATATGGCTGCATGATAATCTAGAGCTTCGTAATCCACATTGCAGGATTTTCTCATCAAAATAGAAAGTTAATATAGTCCTTATAATCCACAATATGGCTGATAATCTAGCGCTTCATAATCCACATTGCAGGATTATCTCATCCAAATAGAAAGTTAATATAGTCCTTATAATCCACAATATGGCTGATAATGTAGCACTTCATAATCCACATTGCAGGATTATCTCATCCAAATAGAAAGTTAATATAGTCCTTATAATCCACAATATGGCTGATAATGTAGCACTTCATAATCCACATTGCAGGATTATCTCATCCAAATAGAAAGTTAATATAGTCCTTATAATCCACAATATGGCTGATAATCTAGCACTTCATAATCCACATTGCAGGATTATCTCATCAAAATAGAAAGATAGTCTTTATAATCCACACTATGACTGATTTAAATGTATGACTCTGTATTACTGAAAAATTGGATGGAAAGTTTTCAAATTTCTTAATGAATTTAAATTTCAATATGAATTAAGATTTACCAGACATTGAATCCAATTATATAAGACATTTATTGGATGATGTTGTAATTATATATTAGTTTTAAAAGATTTGATATAAATTTGAAAACATGTATTGGATACTGAAATGGATTTCATGTCTATTAGGTTCAAGTGCACTTGAGAAGATTTTCAGCAGAAATTGCATTACTTGACGTCTCAGCTGATTGAGTCAATAACACGTCTTTTTCTTGGTTCTATGATACACAAAGTGAGCATACATTGTTGTTACTTTAAATCTGTCTGTATAGTCTCGTTTACAAATGGTAATAAGTATAGTAAAATAGGACTTTTCAGATGAAATATTTGACCCTTGACATTAAAAAACCAACAATAAATCAGCAATTGTTATTACATTGATAAATTTGAACTGATATGGTACATGTATCTATCTATATGACCTTTAGAAATACTCATAGCCTTTTAAGTTTCTATTTATTTTTGACGAAGCAATAGATGATTTCAACCTAAAGCTGATCAGTCATAAGTCCCTGAGTAGCCATATATATTAAATCTATGAAAAATGTATATATATATAACTATCATAGAGGTTGATTGAATGATTGTTTCGACTTTTAATTTTGACCATGCAGATCATTTGATATTGGACAAAAGAAAAGAATTAATCAGCATTCAGTGCAGTTAAACTTACTGACACTATTTTCTCTCTCTTCAGTGTTCATATCATGCTGAAAATAATAACAGTTGTAATCAGTCCTTTCAATAGTCCCAAGAGAGCCGTCCATCACTGAGGTTCAAAACAATTTATTTTGTGACAATACAAAGCGTGAACTTGAATTGACTCTATCTAGATTGTATTATAAGAAATGGAAACAGAATTTGTTAATAAATGATTAAGGATTTACAGGATAATTTTATCTTCTGGGAATGAAGTTATTCTTCCATTTTGTTTTTTTGCAATTGGCTGTATTCATCCAAGTCTTTTTTATTGACCTTTATCAATATTATCGGACATTATAGGACGTTTTAACGGGACATTAAACATGTTATCCCTTTCAATCGGTTTCTGTAGAGGTAATGAAACATTTAAGCTACATGGTTCTAGTTATTACAGCTATTATGGTTCATAGATAAATTTTTGAGATAATTTTTTAATTTGCATTAAAATCAAGTGTTAATTACAGGGTCATGTGATGGCCTGCATATATGTTCATTCTGTATTTTCATTTGTGCTCATATTTTTGGAACAATTCTTTGTTCGATTATTCAAAAACCATATCATCCTCACCAGATAGTCTGAAATAGTTGTGAATAAATGTAATATGGACAAAACGTTTAAACCCGCTGCATGTGTTTTTACCTGGTACTATTTTAGTCAGGAACCTGATGTTCAGTGGTTCTAGTCGTTTGTTGATGTGGTTCATAAGTGTTTCTTGTTTTTTGTAAAGACTGCATATACTTTAATCTATAATGGTTTACTTTTACTAATTGTGACTTAAATGGAGAGTTGTCTCATTAGCACTCATACCACATCATCTGATATCTATCTACAGTCAAAGTTCTGCCATCTTACCAAATTCTCCAAATGACCAAAAATCCTTATGGTACAGTCAAACCTACGATAAACTAGTCTTCTCCATTAACCCAAAACTTTTCTTGTCAGATCTCCCTTATCGTTGTCCCATTGTAAATATACTTATGCAATTTGTTCCTCATTTTAAAGGTCACCGTATATAAGGTTATGTTTTCTCTGGTCCCCAGTGTGACTGACTATTGAGGGTGGTTGGAGGGGTCCTGATCCCAAAATCCCGGGCTTAAAAAAATGAAATCCTGAGTTCCCGAATTCATAGAAATTTAAATCCTGACATCCCAAAATTCGAAAAACGAATTCCTAGATCCTGAAAGGATCAATCCCAAAATCCTGAGCTTAAAGACACCCAATTATGATGTCCCGAAAAAGGTCCTACCCCCTTCACTATTCCCATGTGTGACTGTATTACCAAAGACTATGGCAAGGTTCCTGGTTTGGAATAGACATTTGGACAAAGGGTGTGGTAAGACTAGGTAGATTTTTCATAATCGCCCTCCTTATGGATCTTGATTAGTGAATTGTCAAGGTGTCAATATTAAAGAAAACTTATGTATTAAAGTTAATAACAGAAAAAAGGTTGGACTCTTTTCATCTTATTCACAAATATGTAAAAGAAAATTAAGTACCTTGAAAACTTAGACTGGAAAAATGTAACTTTTGCTTTCAGTTCACCACATTAAGTTTTGGCGGGTGTCAAAACTTTTGACCTACGCTTGTCTCTGTTAAATTATTATATACTCTGTGTGAAATACTTAGTATGAATAAATACTTATCCTCATCAAACTGTTATTTGAATTACAAAGATGAGGTATTGGTTTTGGCAGATTTGAAGTGTAGCATCTTTTTTATTATTGTGTAGGTGTTTAACTCACCTATAACGAATGAGAAAAAAATGTTGTGATTTCTATCAAGTGGATTGAAGCAGAAATTTATCCTCATTATCAAGTTATTTTTATAACTTGTAGCAATGTTTGTTTATAATTTGGAAGTCAGAGTTATTTTTAATGTTTGACTGTTTAATATCAAATAAATCACAATCTGCAGTGAATTCTGCACTTTTAGTTTTTTGTATGTATCAATCGTTCTTGTTATTTCTAAAATATAAATATTTCAAAGTTGTGAAAATAAGCCTTTTGTGTTCCTGGCATCTTTCTGTTTTTTACAATTTCTTTTAAATGAGGAACAACAAGTTTTAAGGTAGCACAATACAAAGATTTTTTTACTTCCAATCACTAACCTTTAAAATGCTGTAACTTTCTTATGTATGCATAGAAAATAATAAAAGAGGTATATATAGATAGATAAAAGATTACTCTTTTAAATGGTTGCAATATTTTTATTATGCAATCATTATGTAATCATTTATTATGTAATTAGTGGCAAAATCTGGGTACGTTCACTTGAATGAATTTAGCTCTATCATCTCTTTAACTATACAGAAAATTTTAACGGAATCTTAATCAACACATCATGGGCTTCAAAAGGGTGTCTCCCCCTGTGAGATGATAATGAATAATTCATGAATATGCATGAACATTTCATGAACTGTTCATGAACAGATTTCATGAACAGTTCATCATATTTTCATGAACATTTGATGAGCAATTCATGAACTGAAAATCGACAGTAATGTTCATGAACTTTAATGTTCATGAACAATTCATGAACAAGAAAGGTTCATGAGCATTTAAATGTTCATGAACAACAATGATCATGAACCCTTTCTTGTTCATGAATTGTTCATGAACTTTGTTCATAAATTGTTCATGAACATTGAAGTTCATGAACACTTAAATGTTCATGAACCTTTCTTGTTCATGAATTGTTCCAGTAGATTCCACTGGAATTATCACTGGTAAATCCACAAACTGATTAACTAATATAAAAATTATGTGTGATACATAAACTTCTCTTCCTTTCTGTAATTCAAAACTTGCTGTCTCTGTATTTCCAACAATAATTGCTGAATAAAGGTATTAAAATGGAGTCTGCATAAAATCTGTTTCATATCATTGCTGGCAGCTCATATTTAATCCCCTAAAAGTACAAAAATATCCACAAAGAATCAATTGTTCAAGAGGTAATGATTGTATGAAGCAATACATTCAATAGAAACAGCATTATGCATCTTAAATTGCATTGGAAGTTTAAGTTAAACTCAAATTTAGTACCCCCCCCCCTCTTTATCCCTTGAAGATGAAACTGGCGACTTAAATTATTATTAACGTTTCACCAATTTAATTTACGATGAATATTATTCACACAATTTAATTTCTACATATCAGATTATCATATATACCCATGTACCATTTACATGTCAGATTACGATATGTCTGTTATGAATGTGACAACAATATATCAATTTATCATTCTTCATTAATTTATTGTCTGCCTAAACTTTCTGATGTTTTGCTCAGATTAAAATCCTAAATGTTTTATATTGCCTCAACAAATTGTATTTCATAATCATTATATGTTAAATCAAATACTTATCTGAAAACATCTGCGTTTGGATTCTCCATTTTTGTTATCCAGCGTAATCATATGACGTCATATTTGCAAGTGCGTTTAAGTCAAGGTGTCAATCTCGTCCCATATAATATCGGCCCGAAGTTGATTCGTCCCTGTTATGGTATTTCAGTGAACTTCTCAAAATCGGTCGACCGTTGGACTACGGAAACAGCCGATTTGAGGGGTTTGCCGGTTTGTAGAAATTTAAAATCACAAGAGTTACTTCCCCTTAATATGGGTGTTTGAAAATGTTTTGAAAATGTATTTCACTTTCATTAAAATATACGTTTTCCTTTTAAAATTTTAGTTTTGTATATAATATCTATCTTAAAATACAGCTACAACTTCTATTTCATCTTATTTTATTTTTTTATTTTGCAGGAATAAAAAAATAAAAACACCATACATTTATGATATTTCACGAATAATTATGTAAAATGTTCTACTCTGAATGGTCGAAACGGTACCTATGATACTCATTTATACGTGTGATGTAAGTTATAAATATTCATAAATACTTTTAATGAACATTTCATGAATTTTTATGAGCAGCTAGTGATTCATCAAAACTTCATGAACATTACTTTTAATGAACATTTCATGAATTTTTATGAGCAGCTAGTGATTCATCAAAACTTCATGAACATTCATAAAATACTTTTAATGAACAGTTCATGAATTAGATTCATGAACCTTCATTTATGAATTATTTATGAATTTTCATGTACCATTCATGAACATTCACGAACCATTCATGATAGTTCATGAAGTCATGAATTTCTTCTCGCCGGGGTCAGATTGTCTCTATGGTGTTCCATTCTCTCATAAATCTCTAATTAGTGTAGACATCCTAACCACATAAAAGAAGACAATGTTCAATTAGGTGTAAAATTTGTTCTATTCATTCTATCTGAAATCTGAGACACCCTTTTGTAGATAATGGCCATAGGAATAACATATAATAAAATCATCCCTCTAGGGATACCTATGCAGAAGCTAATTTCATTTGAAAGTGGAAATTTGGTGAAAAATATTTTAGACACAGTTAACATTATAATTGGTTACATAATTGTTGCATAATACTAACATTGCATTTATTTGAAAGAGTGATCTGTTAGCTATCCAAAACTACCACTTTTATAAATTTTCAAGCATTATTAAGAAAGTTACAGCATTTTAAAACTTGGGAGTTGGAGTTATGAAATCTTTGTATTGTGCTACCTTAATTGACAACCTGATGCATATTAACAAAAGTTCGAAATTTTCTTATATTCAGGATTTAAGTTGGTGTTTATACAGCTTAGGGATATATTTCTCCCAGAATTAAAGATAGTCCCAGATTATTCTATATTTGTGTGAAATTCATTTAAAACTTTCAACTATTAATTAGCCCAATAAAACTGCCCATATAATCCATTAGTGACGCAAATGTTTAGTAAAGCAATATCTATTTCTATTTCAAAGAAGTAATGTATACAAAATTTGTCTATAAAGGGATTTATTTAGATAGTATATGTTTATGTATCTGAAGTGAAGCTGTGCGGTATTAATATTTTTATGGCTCGTCATTTTCTTAATTTAAACATTTCTCCGTATGTCAAGTGGAGATCTGATTGCAGCGTATTTTCTAAGAACTTAGATGTCTACTAAATATAGAGATAATTGATACCATAAATAGCTATAATCTATTTATTGCAATAAAACGCTGATATAAATAGGAAATTATGGACCAAGAATAACTCGCTGATGTAAAATGTGACACACATAATGAAATCGTGGATTATACCTTTAGCCAACAGTGATCAGGATTAATGTTTCTGGATGGAATTACGGCTTTAAAATGGTTCCTTTGAATGGATAATTTTAATTAGTTTGTTTTTGAAAAGCCTAATGGGTTATATTTGAAAAGAAATGACGTATACATATTATGAATAAAGGAAGATTTTAGATACGTTGAATTGTTCTCAAATACAAATTGTTTATTACCGGCTAATTCAATTTATTAAGAATTGTCATCTAGGCATGTTTTGTTACGGAAATATATACGTAGTCAAAACTTTTATAGAAATAAATATATTGCCTTATAATTTTGGTGAGATACAAAAACTGTTTTGATCGAGTTGATTGAAAATTAATAAGCTTTGACCGATATTTTTTGTCTAGCCTTGAAAACTGGCAGAGTCCAATGTAATTAAGTTATGTCATTTCTGTTGACAGCATTAATTAACTTTTGTAAATATTTTTCTTTCTTGGTTATATATTACTAAATTATGCTGTTTTTCTGGAAAAGTTATATATGTTCTCTTAAATGCTATGAAACGTAATGTGTAAAATTATCACTGTATCATATCTTTAACCGGAAATGATAAAACTTTATTTATGCCAAGTTTTTTTTTGACTCAAAACAAGTACAAATTCTACACTTTTTTTGAAAAATACCAATTGAAGAAAGACACAGTAGGGAAAAAATTGTGGTAATTAACGACTCAGCTGAGAAAAAAAATATATACCCAGGATTATGGATACCCTGAATTGAGTTCAACATATAAAATAAGTAAATTTGTACAAAACAGGTTGTAAGTTCAGCCTCATTTACTGACAGCAAGATGGAGAAACATGCATTACTAAGCCTTGCAATGCTGTGGTTGCTAAAAAAAAAGATAACATAAACTGAAGAAAGACCATGACATCCTATTTAATGCATGGGATATATGCTTTTTTTAAGGCAACATCTTTCCAGTAATTGCCTCGTCATGTGATGAGTAGCAGGAAAACATCTCCTGTCATGTTGCAACTAGGACTAGTCTTAATTGGAACCAATTTAAGAACCCATAATTAAGACAAAATAATCATAAAATTGTATAAGTTTATATATTATGTTCAGTTTACATGGTCTTGTCTGGATCCCTCCTTTTCTGTATAAAGAGGATCCAATTCTCCAAGTGCCTGTCATTCAGATTTGTTTATCATAAGATTGTAATTTTAGTTTTCTTTTCCAGAAAAGCCATATCAAAGAATACACAGAACCATGCCAATCTCTTACATCCTAGCCATGCAGAACATGGATACAGAAAACGAGAGCTACGATCCACCGTGGATTGGTCGGTAAGTCATTAAGATATAAGAAGATGTGGTATGAGTGCCAATGAGACAACTGAGGCTCCATCCAAGTCACAATTTGTAAATGTAAACCATTATATGTCAAAGTACGGTCTTCAACATGAAGCCTTGGCTCACACCAAACAGCAAGCTATAAAGGCCCCCAAAAAGGACTATTGTAAAACCATTCATAAGGGAAAACCAACGGTCTAATCTAATCTATATTTAACAAACAAGAAATAAGAAACACTTATTTATAAACCATGGCAAGATTATAGTGAACAAATAACTTGTCACCAAAACACAAATACAGCATTTTAAAAAAGGATGAAAAATGACTGAATGCAGCTAGTAAAATGACAACAGTACTGGCCAAAACATTCTCATCCTTTGACCTCTGGTGGACAGTTGTCTCATTAGCAATCATGTCATCCCTCCTTACTATTATATAAAACTTTGTAGTTTAAAAAAAACTGACCGCAGGGGCGGATCCAGCCATTTTAAAAAGGGGGGGGGGGAGGGGGGGGGGGGGGGGGTTCCCAACCCAGGACAAAAGGGGGTTCCAACTATATTTTCCCATTCAAATACATTGAGCGGCAAAAAAAAGGGGGGTCCCCCCCCCCCCCCCCGGAACCCCCCCCCCCCCCCCCCCCTGGATCCGCCACTGGATCGCTACCAAATACAGCAAAAGTTCTGCAAGTAATGTTGAACACAAACAAATCTACCATAACACTATATACATTACCAACTCTACCAAGAAAATGACAGAGATAAGAAAATATAACAAACTGCAAACAAGAGGTAAAAACACTGGTAAATAATAAAAATATACCATCAAAGAGAAAAAACCTGTGGGAACTGCATGAAGCACTTTAATCCCAACATCCCAAAATTTGAAAAAGGAGTTCCCAGATCCCGAAAGGATCAATCCTGAAATCCCAAGCTTAAAAAAACCTGATCCTGGCATCCCGAAAAAGGTCCTACCCCTCATAAGGGGCTGGGTGCATTGTAATAGTAAGCATATCCTGCTATGTAAGCACCACCTTCCATTCAATTCTTAGACTCGGTAAAAAATTCCTAATAGGGAAATAGGACACAATCAATTAATTCTCAGATCAGAAGATGACAGCAAAAACAGATATCTAGACAATTGTTGAAAAATAACCTGTGTAAAATTAAGCATTCATCCATCATCATATATATAACTTTTAGGCATCAAATTTTGATCATGCTTGTCTGATTATTTTAAGATATTTTTTTTCCATTTCAGGAGCAAGCCATTAACAGTGAACATATGTGGGTGGAGACCAATGCCTCTGGGGACTATTGCTATGCAATGGAGCCTGATTGTATGGTAGGCTATATTGTTAATAGAACTTACAGTTCCTTGGATGTATTTAAAAAATAAATTGGCAAGCCAGTATCATTACATGGTTTTGTCAGGAGTCTATTTATGAAATGCCTTCGAAATTCAGATCTCTGATAATTTTTTGGCAGTTATTTTATTTTGGATTTACCCTTGGTCATATTGAAGTTACTTTGTTCTTATGAAAGATTTAACGTTCTTTTAACTTTTTTCGTTAATTGTTGGATGAAAATGAAAATGGAAAGTCCGGAATCAAATGGCAAAATTAAAAGTTCAAACACATCAAACAAATGGATAACAACTGTCAAATTCCAATTTAAGATGGAAGAGTTGAATTTTGCTATAATCTGATAATGAGAAGAAAAAAAAACCACCACACAGTTTTACAAACAAGTGTCTTATTTTTTGTATGATTGCCAATGAGACTTATAACTCTCCACCAGTGACCAAATGTCATCCACTTTAACAGTAACATTTATGACCTTAACAATAACATTTATAGCTCATTGTACTGCCTTCAACATTGAGCAAATCCCATACCTCATAGTCATCTATAAAAGGCCATACAATGACAAATGTAATACAATTCAAATGAGAAAATCTAATGGAAAACAAATAAGATATACAGCAACAAACTAAAACCACAGGTCAAAGCCAAGAACAGCTAATAAAGGAAATCATGCATCTTAGACTAAAGCATTGATCAGTCTACACATCCTCAGACAATGGATTTAGTGTAAAGACAATATAAACAGTAAAAAAACATGACCTTGTGCAATGCCAAGATACAGGCGTTGCCAGATTATAGAACTATGAAGGTGCATATGTAATAATTTATATTACAAAATTAATTAGATAGATTTCAATATTTACTGACAACAAATCAATATTTATACCAATAAACACAATATTCAAAGATCTAATTCATTAGTGAACAGACATTCTAACAAGATACAATTTGCTGGACTTTATGAGCAGCTGAATCAGTGGCTGAATCAGTGGCTGATTCCATATATAAACACCATGATGTTTATAAGTTATAGACCTCTAGTGGATAGTTTTGCAATCAAATCACATTTTGTTATTTTTATTTACCATCAAAATATGTTACCTAAAATTATAAAAAATCTATTTCATTTTTTCCCTGGTGGAAAGTTGTTTCACACATCCTCTTATTTTGATATTATAAGTTATGTCCCTTTTACACTTACCTGTCCCTTATAACCTCACAGAGAGAGTTTTTTTTTATCTGTGCTGGTTACCAGTCATGGATGAACATTTTATTATACAGTTTTATATCGTCGTACATGCAAAGCAATTACTGTATAAGTCATTACTTTGTCTCTGGAGCATTATTATGGGAAGAAAAAAAACCAACATGAAATTATGATCAATTTTGTGAGCTTATAAGTCTTCCTAGATGGATTTCCAGGTTTTCATGTAGGAGTTTTGTCTAGGTCACATTCTTTATAAGGACTGTTTACCTTAAATTGAAATTCGAAGCATTCTTTACTGTACATGATTATTCACTCTTTTGACAGAGAAAAATCCCAAGGTGCACCAAATTGATTAAGCAAATTGTAAGACTTGGACTTTATTGATTTTAGTTCATGATGAATTTATGTTTTTGTTTTAAATGTGAAACTCATTAATTTGATGGTGTAGAAATTCATTAATTTTTTCACACATTTTTGAAGAAGCTTTGAAACTTGTTACTTCCTTAATCTTTTAATTTGCTCTCGTAAATCACAGTTTCTGCTGTTAAGTCATTAGTTCTATGATTTACTCATCACATATTAATTGCTTTGTGTTTTTTTTTCTTGATACGTCCCCTGCCCCGCGCATGTGAGTAAACTGGACTAGGATTGTCAGTTTTCCTATGTAGGTCAGTGGTTTTCTCCAGGGACTACGGCTTCCTCAACTAATAAAAACTGGCCGCCACAAAATAGCCCATAAGTTGTGATAAAACACAAACAAATCAAAAATTAAATATCTTCCTGTTCATCCTGGCCCACAGAAATGAAATCCTACAATCACTTTTCCTCTTATTTGAAATAAGGAGATTTAGTAAGATTACCAATTGATGACTTTTAAAACACCAAAGGACAAGGATTGTCATGAGCAATTCATCATTTTTCAGTATCTAATGCATTCTGGGTAATATTTTTAAAAGTGTACACTAAAACATTGTAATTGGTTTAAAACGTTCTAAACAATGGAAATTGAGCCAATGACGTAATGTTATTTTCATTTTGGTGTACGAACAATGAGATTACCCATAGTCCTTTATATTGTGAAAAGGGAACTATAGGTAACTATATGGCAAACAAAGTTCCGTCCAGGAATTAAGCTTTAATTCCTTTAGATATAAAAAATGTGAAACAAAACAAAATACTTGATTTCTACCAAAACAATAAAAAAAAATTAATAATTAGCAACAAAAGACCACCAATAGCTTACATTCATTGCCTGGCTCTTTACTACCAACAGACACATAATCTTAAAGTATGTGGTGGGTTGGTATAAGATAAGGTGGTGTGTTATAACTGTGAATGAGACAACTGACTGAACAAATTCAAAATGATGCAGCTTTAAACTGCTGAATTGTTATCAAAATTATGCTTTAATACAAGATATTTCATTTGTTTTAATTTCAGAAAACGGGTCAAAGAAAGAAATGTGTTGCATGTAAAATAGTTGCTCATCAGGGCTGTATAGCTGTTTTAGAAAAGGTAAGAAAGCCTCAGTGAAGAGGTACGCTAGGTAAGAATGCCTCAGTGAAGAGGTATGCTAACTATGGATGATGGTGTTTCTCATTTGTATCTAAATATGATGATGTATTTAGGGGTCAACACAACAGGTGCTACATGTGGAGTAGGATCTGCTTACCCTTCCAGAGTACATGAGATCACCCCCAGTTTTTGGTGGGGTTCGTGTTGATTAGTTTTCTATGTTGTGGCATGTGAACTATTATTTGTCTGTCTGTCTTTTTCTTTTTTAGCCATGATGTTGTCAGTTTATTTTCAATCTATGAGTTTGAATTTCCCTCTGAAATCTTTTGCCCCTCTTTTTCTTTGCCAACATTATACATAACTTTCTTCAGGATACAAATTCTTGAAATCAACAATATCTTTGAAATATCTGATTGTTATCGTAACTCTCAAGCCCATATAAATTCACAAAGTTCTTCAATTCATGTTCTAACCAGTACCGGTATATGTCATATGAACAAATAAAAACCTGAATATTTTCCTTTTCCTGTTTGCCAATGTTCTTTTTTAAAAGATAGATCACCTGATTTGTTCAGGTGTTTTTTCTCCCAAATTTTTCCCAGTACATTTTGTCTCTGTAAATAAGAAAATCAATGTATTCAAATATCATTGGTGCGTTGTTATTGTACTTTCTTCAGACATGACGTGGACTCTTGAGAAATCAGTGAAGAAAGGTCATCCTATCTGTCAGATTACTGTCACTGCTGATACGATGATTATTTCCAGGGAAAATGGATGTTATTTTCTCTGTGTTTGGTATTTGGAGACAGCTTTGGGTCTTTTCTCTGTAACTAAGAGTTGTAGGGCGTATTTGCTTTGGTTTGAAGTTGTTTTTGCCAGAACTACTTCAATGTATTTAGGGGATTTTTGAAAAAGGCCAAAGGTTTGGTTTACTGAAAATAATTTATGATGGTCGTCAAAAGGATATTCAGTCTTTCTATGAATGTAAATAGTCAATCAAAGAGAAATCTAACAAGTCTATAAAATAGTATAGACCATTTAAAGGTCAGTTGCCTCCATTCATAGAAAAATGTCTATATCATAATGCAAGATCTAAATAGCTTTGAGTTTTGAAAAATTGTAGTTAAGGAAATAGTTCTGTTATAGCCAAATATGGCCTTGAATTTCTTCTTTATCATAAAAGATCAGAAAGGCAATCATTTAGTTCTTAAATGGATCTATTTCAAAAGCCTTGATGTTTGGAAAAACAAATTGCTACATAAGAGGACATTATATGCTCTAAAGTCCGCACATTTTTTTTTAAAACATTGTCAAAATACAATTTTTTTGTATTTTTTTGACAATATAAATTTTGGGAAACCTTGGCGGCAACACAAGATCCTTAATATATTATAACCAAAAAAGTGCCCACTACTGGTTGATTAATTTTGAGAGCCAAGGGTCACGTACTGCTCTTTTTTAGTTTTTCAAAGGACTGACTTTCTAATAAACCCTTTACTGTGAATAGCATTGGGAAGCGTAGATTTATATATGAAAAAGTATACTACCTACATATATAACTCAACTATTGAGGCCAATGTTACAAATAATAATAAAACTGATTTTAGAAATTCATAATTAACTCTATTGGTCCTTTAATCTGTCTGCATCACTATGCCCAGCTCTTTATAAAATTGCATACCATGGTATTGTGACATTAAATAAGTTGACAGACCCTTAAAAGCTTTGACCAAACTTATCACTAATGTTATTTTGTTTGACCAGACCTTGATAAATTTGACCTGAAATTACTAATTGATTGATTGATTGATTGTTGGTAGCTTAATCTTCTAAAATAAGTCATCTCCTCATTTGATGGTGAAACATTGAATAACTATTGTTTCTATCATAATAAAAAACATATGAATTCAATCCATTTTGATTATATGATTTTCGTCACAATATTGATATCATAAAATATCAACCGCATGACCAATATGAATTATTTACTTCATTACTTTTCTCGACCACAAATAACGTCAACCAGAATTTGTCCTCACAATTTAGGTCAACCAGAATTTTTCCACCACATTTAAGGTCAATCAGAATTTTTCCCTCACAATTTAGGTCAACCAGAATTTTTCCACCACATTTAAGGTCAATCAGAATTTTCCCCTCACAATTTAGGTCAACCAGAAAATTGTCAATAAAATAGACATAATTTGACAGTGTTCTATATATTCATTGAGAAAACCCACTAATTATCATTATCTCCGTGAAATCATCTTTGTAAAGTGTTGTCAGCGCAACCAGTGGTTGGAAAATTAAGTTAGGCTCAGTGCCTCGCACATTAACCCTGTGTACATTAGCTTCTCGCCTTATGTAACAATACATTTTTTAGCTGGATTTGAGTAATTTGATATTGTAGCGACAATAAATTTCATTGTCCAAGAACCACAGAGGAGATGTCCTAGATTGAATCTATATTTAGACTTTAATACTCCCGAGTCAATTATTTTATAAAGATTAGATATAATACCTTGGATAGATAGAAGTGAAATATATATTGAATTTTAGCTTCAGCCATGTCAATAATGATTCCGTTGGGATTTTACTGGGAAAAATTACACAGGTCGTAACTAGAGGACTTGCTGAGTTGGTTAACCATTGGAGATTAGTGACAATGAAAAAGTGCTTAATTTTGTAAAAAGATTTAAAGCAAATAATGAATTTGATTTATCCCCTTTTTAATAGGACACCGAGTTATATATATTTACATTTTTAAAGTGAAAGGTTTTGTATAATCGGGTTTTAATAGTACAATATTTTTGTTTGCATTTCATGATCAAAATAGTTTTTTACATTGATTATGAAGAAAATGGTTATTTCAATCATAGTTACATTCTTACGGAAATTTTAAATAGCAGTTGAATTATAGTTTATTTTTGTGTGTTGTTTAGATATTTTTTTAAGATGAGCATCCTTTTTGTATGCTTGTTAAAATATTAAATACTATCTGGGGGGTCTCATTGGGGGGTTCTGATACCGGATCCCTCTTACACTATGTACATAAGCAATTCTCTTTTTTTTTGTCATTTTCCTTGTCACGCTAGACTTTATTTCCCATTTTCAAGGCTCAAAAATTTGACTTTCACATGTCACGCTTACGAAAAATTGGCAATCCCTTGTCACACTTAGACCCCAATGAGACCCACTATCAGTAAAAAAAAAATGTTTTCTATTGCACTACAATAGACTATCTGTAATTTGCAAATTGTAAAACAGTAAGAGTAGAGATGATGTTATGTTTGCTTCAACAAAGTTGATAGGGACCATTGGAGTAACTTTAGGTTCACCTGCTTTATCTCAATTCGCTGTTTTAGAATCTAATGCATTCTGTGTAATATTTCCAAAAGCGTACACCAAAACATTGTGATTGGTTTACAACGTGATATACAATGGAAATTCAACCAATGACATATCGTTATTTTCATTTTGGTGTACAAACAATGAGATTACCCATAGGCCTTTAGATTCTGAAAAGCTGAATTGGTGTACAAAACTTTATTATATCCCTGAGTAATAAAACTGTAAAGATGAGTTTCAATCCTTGGATTATGAAAGCAGACAGATTTAAGGGGGCAGGGGGTGTCTAGGCCCCTTCTTTTGTGGAAAAAATTATTGGTTGAATGACTGAAGCATGACTGTGTGGACCTCCTCTTGTAATAGTCAGTGCCTCCCTCCCTCCCCACTTATGAAAAATTCTGTGTCAGCCACTGGAATGGGACTAGACAAGTTCTGCAAGGTTTGTAAAATCATTTGGTCAGTTATGTTCCTGATACCTAAAGAACAGACATATTATAATTGTGAATAATATGACCTTTGTTTGAACTTTAAGGAAATGTTAACATCTCAGAAATTTCAGTTGTAATTAAAAATATTGAATTTAGATTGTCTGCAATCTCCCAGTAATTGTCTGAAATATAGCCTGAAACCTTACAGAACCTGACTTAATGAAGTAAGAGTGCTTTAATGTTATCATATGAGAAAGAACAACAGATGCTGAACTCTTTGAAGTGAAATTCATATCCTATTAACATTATGATGTTTGATTTCATAAATTTTATACCCTGACCAAGCTTAACAGAATCATGGCAGTAAAAGTGATACAAATTTCTGTCCATTTTTGTGTCTTTTGTTTTTATTCAGAGTACAAAGTATTCAAATGGGAAAAAATAATTGGTTGATTATTTAGGAAATCACTGAAGCATGACTGTGTTGGCCTGCTTTTGGCAGTATCTGAGATATATACTGCAAATTTATAAATGAAGAAAGTAGAGCTGCAATATATTGCTTCTGAAAATGCAATTTAAATCATATAAGGAAGTAAAATCACTGCTATTATTTTTAAATTAAAGTATCTTCCCTTCGTTAGCATCTTGTTTATATGTATTAGAAAGACTCTGTATTAAATTAGATGTTTTTCCCAGAAAACATCGGTTTTGTTACAGGTTTATATATATAGTATATATTTGATCATTAAGACTTTAATTTTGTCAGAAGCCGCTGGAACTTCCTTCTAGAATGAATAATTTCTTTCACTGTGACCTTGATGGGAATAATATGAAGGAAAAACATCAATGAACTTAAGGTCAGGCTTATATAATCTCATTGCTTGGGGATGAGTTATTGAATAAATGATATATAGCCCATGCATTCTTGTAATAGCACATTTAAATGATGCTATAGTAATGTTTACTGTAATATATCATTGTTTATGGTTTGGTATTACCCAGAATGCAATTTTATGGAATGTTAAAATTCTCATGAAATGAGTTCCAATTTTAGTTACAGTGACGGAAATTTCCGTTAGAACTTCTAAGCAAAACAATGAATTAGTCATTGGTGATGATTGCTGAAATTCATAGTAATGCCTTTCTGAATTTTGGGTCTTCAACGCCTCCTACTTAATTTGGCATTTAAATTTGTTGATCATGAGAGGCTGACATTGATGAGTCCCTTGTAAATGAAACATGCTTCTTATGTACAAAGTTTTAAGCCTAATATTTATGATGGGTTTATAGACTGGTAGCTTAGATGATATTACACTTTTTTTTTTTATGGCAGCTATGATCATAATCTCTCAACCTTTTCAAACATTTAGAAGCTTGAAACTTGAAATAGTGACCTCAGCAGCTCAAGGAAAGACATGAAATTGACAGTACACTCACATTCCAATATTGAGGATTCATCATTATTCGTTGGATACCAATTTTCATGGGTTTCGTGGGTACAGGTGAACCACCAATTCAAATGTTCAACGAATTACAAATTTTCTGTAGGCTTTGTATGCAGAGATTGGCAAAACCACGAAATCTAATATCCATGAAAATGAAAGTTTTCCTCAATCCACGAAAATTGATACCCACGAAAATAAATAAATCCACAGTATAACATTTAGCTTGGGGAATAAAGTCTGTTATGACTTCAGCATCTTAAAGCTTTTCCGTTGTAATATGAGACTTCATTGTGTCATTGTTTTATATTCATTACAGGAGGAAACTAGTTTACATACTTTGGTGGTAAATACAATTCACAATTTCTCTTATCTTCAGTAACAAGTATGAAAACTGTTTCTGAACATTTCCATGATTTCTAAGCCTTTTATGTTAACCATTTCTTTTTCTATTTAGGCCTTGAAACAGAAATCTATGTTAACATTTAAACTTTTCATTTACAATGACAAATGGTAACATTACGTATTTAGCATTTTGGAGGCCCCTCATGGGGGGGTCCTAGTAATCACATAATCACCATTTTTTGGCCAATATAATCACATAATCATTAAATATTTGCTTATCTTTAGTAATCAAATAATCATAAACTAAAAATACAGTCCTAGGTAATCAAATAATCATGAAATATTTGGCTTAATAATCAAATAATCATTAAAAAAACGGCCAAGTAATCACATAATCAAAAACCCTATGAGGGCCCTCATTTTGTTTAAGTTCGTTCTTTTGTCAGATGTGTCTATAATTGTATAATTCTACGACTGGCATTGTCAAGTGGAATGGACTTTTAACAAGAGAACATTATGCAGATGTCACATGGTCTCAAATAATGATTGATTTACATTCTTATACACTAAACCATAATTTCTAAATGTATATTCTATAAAACATTTTGCATCTATTTGGTAACATTTCATATATAACCATGGTATCATGTTGCATGGAGATCTAATATTACTGACCTTCCAGTTACAGTTTATATTACTTATTGACTCTTAAATGTATACATTGTTTAGGAATTGTTTTGACGATGTACTTAAAGCACCCCTTGTCAGCAGAAATGATTATACCCTACCCCCACCCCATCAAAGATTAGTGGATTTTGTAAAAAAAAATAATTACAGACCAAATCTTTTACACATGTTTTAAGTACCTTAACATCAGAAAAAGGACAAAATGAGGAAGCAGTTATCAATAATATAGGGAATGAAAATGGGGAATGTGTTGAAGAGACAACAACCCGACCATAGAGTAAAAAGTCAACAGCTAAAGGCCACCAATGGGACCTCAATACAAAGAGAAAATCTCGCACCTAGAGTCAACTTCAGGTGGCCCCTTAACTAAAATGTGTTTTTCTGAACACTTTAAGCAATATGTCAACAAGGTTTGGAATTTGTGTATGGAATGGTTTTAAGGTTATATGTCTGTCTGGCAGAGCTCATCTGACTTTGACCTCATTTTCATGTATCACTGATAATATAGGATGTATTTGATACTTGTAGTTAAAATTCTATCTGAAGACTTGCAACATAAAATTTGTGATCAGTAAAGCATCCATATTTCAACCCGTCCCATCTTGGATATTCTATACGATATTGAAACGATATATTTGCACTTTGAAGTGATTGAGTTCACAAATTTGAAGTTGAAATGATTTTGCTTTGTTTCATGACAAAAGTACAAATTCTTTGACTTAATTATTTGTCTTTTTTAATCTACAGAAAAAAAAAGTCTTGAGATTTTTGAATATTCTGTATAAACTATGAATTGATGGCATTTTCTCCTTTTTGTCTTTATGTGTGGAAATTTAACATATCCAAGATGGCTTCGTCTTAGTAATTCACCTAAGTTTTATGAACGATTTATGAAACAAAGGCCTGTAGCTGCCCTTTTCACAAAAAATCTTACATGTAAAATAAGTCACCAAGTATTTTAAATAAAACCCATGCTTCTTCTTCTTGTGTTAAAGTATTTTAGTTCAACTTTTGACTTTGTTGTAATTATAGGTGCTTAATTCTAGGACAATATTATCTTAGTTATGCTTGACGTACTTTATTCCATTATTAATTAATGATGAAAGTAATTAAATTTTACTAAGCTGTTTAGAAAACTGGTCCCGATAAGCCACCCAGAGGATTCATTCTTCCTGCTTAAATGTAAGATATATCCATTCAGCCTTTAAACACATGATTGTGTAACTTTTACTAGACACCTACGCATGTTCAAATCACGATTCTTATCAGGTCGGGGAATCGCAGGTGGGAAACACAAAATAATCGCTTGAAATAATAAACTGCCTGATTGCAATCTTGGTTTGCTAATATAGAACTATTACCCTGTGTGAATCAGGGCTAAATTGGAAATATTGCAGATCATAGTTACTACCTTGTAGAGTATTAATTGATTAAACAATTATTCATTAAAAACATTACATCTTATGATCAAGGTGATAACATTCCAATCCCTAAGAACGTTAGCTGTGTGTCGTGAGTTTGTCAACACTTAAAAGGAAGTCTTGTAGGTTGATAATTATAAACTGATGGCTAGAGGAAATGATTATTAGTCTTGTGGATTGTTACTAGTTTAATTTGGTGCAAGTCGGTGAGGGATGAAATTATCAGGGTCAGTATCCTGGGGATTGTTCTGCCAGAAAATAGGGCAAGAACATTGTAAACTGATTTTTTACTGTGGGTATTGTTGTGCGTTTGTTTTTTCTACATTGGCTAGAGGTATGGGGAGGGTTGAGATCTCAAAAAAATGTTTAACCCTGCCACAGTTTTGCGCCTGTCCCAAGTCAGAAGCCTCTGGCCTTTGTTTAAGTCTTGTATGATTTTTAATTTTAGTTTCTTGTGTATAATTCAGAGTTTAGTTTTGACATCAATTATCACTGAACTAGTATACATGTTTGTTTAGGGGCCAGCTGAAGGACGCCTCTGGGTGTGGGATTTTCTCGCTGCATTGAAGACCCATTGGTGGCCTTCCGTTGTTGTCTGCTCTATGGTCGGGTTGTTGTCTCTTTGACACATTCCCCATTTCCATTCTCATATTTATAACAGTATCCAGCTATGTTACCGACAAACTTCTTTATATTTCATATACTGAAAACCTTAAGTCCTGAAGAGGTTCAGTTTAAACAGGTTTCACTGTATCTTTTAATCATATCAAAATAACAACAAATAAGAAGGACAGCAACAACAATTGTCAATTCCACTGAATTATCTGATATCAATTAACGATTTGTTAGTAAACATTTCCAAGACATGGAATTTGGTAATCACCTGAGTATTTTAACGTGATCAGAAACAATAAGAGGGTATCAGAATTAAGTCAGTCCAAGGCCACAGATGGCTGTTTAACGATTGACAATTTATCAATAGTTGGTCATTACAGTGTATTAGTTGAGTAGTTAGATTCTTCCAACGGTTTTTTATGTTCATTTCCTCTTTAAGCCTTTGAAACTCCTACATATTTTATCGATGGGAAAAGTATAATGGTGTCATTCTTTTTATAATATTTGATCATTAGATAAGCTCTGAAAAATGATTTTTTTTATATATTTTTCAATGTATTGATAACAGGCTGTGCAAAGTTTATCTGTAATTATAAGTCGTAATTGTTAGGTCGAAATGATAACTGTGTTCTTTATGATTATAAAAGTGCAAATGATTTTAAAATTATGAAAGGCCATTAAAAAAGAGTACCGGGGGTACATAGTAAAAGTATATATTTGTAAATAGTAAGTTTTAGTCAAGTGAAGCAGGAAATATTCAAAGTCTGTATGTCGCCCACAATCCCTACGAATTTGCAGTGCAACCTAGAATAACTAATTCCTCCCTCAGTCACAGGCAATTTAGAGTGGTCTAAGTGACAGTTAGCACTACTGTTATCACTGGTCTTTCAACACTGAGGTTGTGGGTTTGACTCCTGTTATTACTGGTCTGTCTACACTGAGGTTGTTGGTTTGACTCCTGTTATCACTGGTCTGTCAACACTGAGGTTGTGGGTTTGACTCCTGTTATCACTGGTCTGTCAACACTGAGGTTGTGGGTTTGACTCCTGTTATCACTGGTCTGTCAACACTGAGGTTGTGGGTTTGACTCCTGTTATCACTGGTCTGTCAACACTGAGGTTGTGGGTTTGACTCCTGTTATCACTGGTCTGTCAACACTGAGGTTGTGGGTTTGACTCCTGTTATCACTGGTCTGTCAACACTGAGGTTGTGGGTTTGACTCCTGTTATCACTGGTCTGTCAACACTGAGGTTGTGGGTTTGACTACTGTTATCACTGGTCTGTCAACACTGAGGTTGTGGGTTTCACTCCAGTTATCACTGGTCTGTCAACAATGAGGTTGTGGGTTTCACTCCTGTTATCACTGGTCTAGATCTGTCAACACTGAGGTTGTGGGTTTGACTACTGTTATCACTGGTCTGTCAACACTGAGGTTGTGGGTTTCACTCCTGTTATCACTGGTCTGTCAACACTGAGGTTGTGGGTTTCACTTCAATCTGTATTGACTTAAATTAATAATTTTCTGGCCTCTGAGTTTGGAGTATTTGGACTACGCTGAGAGCTTTTGGGAGGTCAATTAGGTGTATTTGGACAACTCCGACCTTTTTTCTGACTTCTGAGTTCCGAAATTTTCTAACAACTACAAATTATTTTTCGAAGAAGAATGTGGAATTTTAAATAAATCGTAGAATAAAAAGTTTGGATTTCCCAAAATAAAGCGCAGAGAATAACTCAGAGATTTTTTTAAAAACCTCTAATTTTAAAGGATTTTTTTTTTAGTTCGGAAAAGATAGAATACTCAGATAAAAAAATTCTAAACAAACATTCACACTGCAGGCACTCATACACCAACACTGATATAAACTAAGGGCCGCTATGAAGCAAAGAATGCTAAAAGTGGCATTAAAGAGCAACGATTAATCATCAATTTTGTTTGCCATAAATTTAAATTTTGAAAGGGGGTAAATCAGTGAACACCACTAGATCACAGAACATTTGTTTTTATGTCACACTTTCCTATAATTGTATATGACTCCTGGGCACCTAAAAATTTAATTAGAACTGCTGTATGAAATTACAACAGCTGTATTTAGATTGAATGAAATTGAGTTTTAGACATCTATCTCAATCCAAGGCTAGCTAGTTAAAATTCAGTCAGAGCTATATATATATATAAGACTAAAGTTCATTCACAGGGGCTTGTTTAGTGGATCAGACAATGTTTTACTGTCAATGGCGGCCACTATCCTATATAAAACACCAAGCGACCGCCATTGACAGTAAAAACTTGTCTGACCCATTAAACAAGCCCCTGTGGTTCAATGTTGGAATTTAAAGTCATAATCAGTTTGAGCTCACAGGAAGGCAAAAGTTGTGTTTACAGTTTCAGTCAGAGCTGCATACAAGGCCTAAATTCAGTCTAGCTAGCTGTTAGCTAAATTCACACTCATGACCTTATTTCATCTTTAATGTTTTTTATACGACCGCAAAATTTGAAAATTTTTTCGTCGTATATTGCTATCACGTTGGCGTCGTCGTCTGCGTCCGAATACTTTTAGTTTTCGCACTCTAACTTTAGTAAAACTGAATAGAAATCTATGAAATTTTAACACAAGGTTTATGACCACAAAAGGAAGGTTGGGATTGATTTTGGGAGTTTTGGTCCCAACATTTTAGGAATTAGGGGCCAAAAAGGGCCCAAATAAGCATTTTCTTGGTTTTTGCACTATAACTTTAGTTTAAGTTAATAGAAATCTATGAAATTTTGACACAAAGTTTATGACCACAAAAGAAAGGTTGGGATTGATTTTGGGAGTTTTGGTTCAAACAGTTTAGGAATTAGGGGCCAAAAAAGGGCCCAAATAAGCATTATTCTTGGTTTTCCCACAATAACTTATGTTTAAGTAAATAGAAATCAATGAAATTTAAACACAATGTTAATGACTACAAAAGGAAGGTTGGTATTGATTTTGGGAGTTGAGGTCCCAACAGTTTAGGAATTAGGGGCCAAAAAGGGACCCAAATAAGCATTTTTCTTGGTTTTCGCACCATAACGTTAGTATAAGTAAATAGAAATCTATGAAATTTAAACACAAGGTTTATGACCATAAAAGGAAGGTTGGTATTGATTTTAGGAGTTTTGGTCCCAACATAATAAGGGGCCCAAAGGGTCCAAAATTAAACTTTGTTTGATTTCATCAAAATTGAATAATTGGGGTTCTTTGATATGCCGAATCTAACTGTCATGACTGTTTATGTAGATTCTTAACTTTTGGTCCCGATTTCAAATTGGTCTACATTAAGGTCCAAAGGGTCCAAAATTAAACTTAGTTTGATTTTGACAAAAAATGAATCAGTTAGGTTCTTTGATATGCTGAATCTAAAAATGTACTTAGATTCTTGATTATTGGCCCAGTTTTCAAGTTGGTCCAAATCGGGGTCCAAAATTAAACTTTGTTTGATTTCATCAAAAATTGAATAAATGGGGTTCTTTGATATACCAAATCTAACTGTGTATGTAGATTCTTCATTTTTGGTCCTGTTTTCAAATTGGTCTACACTAAAGTCCAAAGGGTCCAAAATTAAACTTAGTCTGATTTTAACAAAAATTGAAATCTTGGGGTTCTTTGATATGCTGAATCCAAAAATGTACTTAGATTTTTTATTATGGGCCCAGTTTTCAAGTTGGTCCAAATCAGGATCTAAAATTATTATATTAAGTATTGCAAATAGCAAGTCTTTTCAATTGCACAGTATTGCGCAATGGCAAGAAATATCTAATTGCACAATATTGTGAAATATCAAATTTTTTTTTAATTAGAGTTATCTTTCTTTGTCCAGAATAGTAAGCAAGAAATATCTAATTGCAAAATATTGTGCAATAGCAAGATTTTTTTTTAATTGGAGTTATCTTTCTTTGTCCAGAATCAACAATATACAATGTATATTCACTTTTTACTACCAACTGATAAATTAAAATAATCTTTACCATTCAGTGATAACAAGCAGTTTTTTTACATCTTAATATTTTATGATGTATTTAAATGAGTAGTTATTGTTGCAAACTCCATTAGAAATTTTAATTGAGATTAGTTTTGGAATAAGGGAAAGGGGGATGTGATTAAAAAAAATGGGTTCAATTTTTCTCATTTGAAATTTCATAAATAAAAAAGAAAATTTCTTCAAACATTTTTTTGAGAGGATTAATATTCAACAGCATAGTGAATTGCTCTAAGAGAAAACAAAAATTTTAAGTTCATTAGAACACATTCATTCTGTGTCAGAAACCTATGCTGTGTCAACTATTTAATCACAATCCAAATTTAGAGCTGAATCCAGCTTGAATGTTGTGTCCATACTTGCCCCAACCGTTCAGGGTTCAACCTCTGCGGTCGTATAAAGCTACGCCCTGCGGAGCATCTGGTTTATGTTTTGATTTATATTTCCAAGAATGGCTTTTTGAAACAGATATTGTCGTGTTGTGGTGGAACAAAACCATCTTAGTATGCCGAATGAACTAATTACTATAGAATAGTTCCCTGTTATTGTAGTAAAATTAGATTTAAGATGTAGATGGCCTGATGTCAACCCACATTACTTTGCATGCTGGGTATTATTCTACTTAAACTTAATTATTATCCTTGACTGAATTCATTTTAAGTTTAATTTAAAGACAGAAATTGACCCTAGGAACATGAAATTATTTTGAAATTAAAAGGAAACTAACTGTCACATGATTTCAGCATCGCAGAGAAGTCCATGGTAATTCCATGTCTTCATTGGTCTTAACAATGAATAACATGAGAAGTTTGGCAGCTGTTTATATAGAATTTATTTCCTTTTTAGAAGTTTTTTTTTGTGGAAATCGATTTCTAAAAAAGTAGGAAAAAATCAAATAGATATTTCTAAAATTGCTGTTTTTCTCAACCAAGGAATAAGATGCTGGGGAAAGATGCTGATACAGTATAATTAGAATTAGTCTGAAGGCTTTAACACAAGTTTTAATTGTAAATTTCTTCCATTCTGCATAAATGGATTATTGCTTTAAAATTTCCAGACAGTTCAGTGTTTTTGAATACTTAACATTGAAATGGAGTTGAAATTGATTCGAAAATAACATCTAGCGAAACTGTAAACAAGAATTGATCTAAAATTCTTTGTATGGTTTTGAGAATTTGAAAAGTACACCTAAATGATGGATATAAATTTCTTGAAATTGAAAGCTTCCATTTTTGTCTAGCCTGTCAGTGTCCTGATTTAGGGAAGGAGATGGTCAGGGAGTCATGCTTTAAAGTTCAAGGTTGTTGGTTAAGTACAGAAAGTTCAATGTGAAGGATACCTTTAAGAGCTTTTACTAAAATAAGAACCTCAATAGAAAAGGCCTCTTGAATGTGTGCATGACTATATTAACATAGTCATAATGTAGAAACTTAAAATGCATGTATTATATTCATTAATGCACTATGATACTTAGTAGCATAATTTTAGGTAAAAGATAACCTAATGTAACCTCTATTAATGTAGTTAATGTATTTTTCTTATTTCAGAAGAATCTACGATGCAAACCTACATTCCGTGAAGCAGGTGTCCGAAATTACAGAGAGGTATATGAATTATAAATAATAACTCCTAGTGTAGTGCACCACTTTCTCAAGGGTTTACAACAAGTTATTGAGTACTCGGTCTATACAAAAGTGCTTGCACTTGTTATTCACAAGGTTGATATTTTATGAATATTTAAAAATTCCAACTCAAATTTTTTTAATAATTGTGAACACATTTGGCATTTTTAGCTCACCTGGCCCAAAGGGCCAAGTGAGCTTTTCTCATCACTTGGCGTCCGGCGTCCGGCGTCCGGCGTCCGTCGTCCGTCGTCCGTCGTCGTCGTCGTCCGTCGTTAACTTTTACAAAAATCTTCTCCTCTGAAACTACTGGGCCAATTTTTACCAAACTTGGCCACAATCATTATTAGGGTATCTAGTTTAAAAATTGTGTCCGGTGACCTGGCCAACCAACCAAGATGGCCGCCATGGCTAAAAATAGAACATAGGGGTAAAATGCAGTTTTTGGCTTATAACTCAAAAACCAAAGCATTCAGAGCAAATCTGACATCGGGTAAAATTGTTTATCAGGTCAAGATCTATCTGCCCTGAAATTTTGAGATGAATTGGACAACCCGTTGATAGGTTGCTGCCCCTGAATTGGTAACTTTAAGGAAATTTTGCTGTTTTTGGTTATTATCTTGAATATTATCATAGATAGAGATAAACTGTACACAGCAAAAATGTTCAGTAAAGTAAGATCTACAAATAAGTCAACATGACCAAAATGGTCTGTTGACCCCTTTAGGAGTAATTGCCCTTTATAGTCAATTTTTAACCATTTTACGTAAATCTTAGTCATCTTTTACAAAAATCTTCTCCTCTGAAACTACTTGGCCAAATTAAACCAAACTTGACCACAATCATCATTGGGGTATCTAGTTAAAAAATTGTGTCCGGTGACCTGGTCAACCAAACAAGATGGCCGCCATGGCTAAAAATAGAACATAGGGGTAAAATGCAGTTTTTGGCTTATCACTCAAAAACCAAAGCATTCAGAGCAAATCTGACATCGGGTAAAATTGTTTATCAGGTCAAGATCTATCTGCCCTGAAATTTTGAGATGAATTGGACAACCCGTTGATAGGTTGCTGCCCCTGAATTGGTAATTTTAAGGACATTTTGCTGTTTTTGGTTATTATCTTGAATATTATTATAGATAGAGATAAACTGTAAACAGAAAAAATGTTCAGCAAAGTAAGATCTACAAACAAGTCAACAAGACCAAAATAGTCTGTTGATTTCTTTAAGAGTTATTGCCCTTTATAGTCAATTTTTAACCATTTTTCGTAAATCTTAGTTATCTTTTACAAAAATCTTCTCCTCTGAAACTACTGGGCCAAATTAAACCAAACTTAGCCTCAATCATCATTGGGGTATCTAGTTTAAAAAATGTGTCCCGTGACCTGGCTAACCAACCAAGATGACCGCCATTGCTAAAAATAGAACATAGGGGTGAAATGTAGATTTTGGCTTAAAACTCTGAAACCGCAGCCTTTAGAGCAAATCTGACATGGGGTAAAATTGTTTATCAGGTCAAGATCTATCTGCCCTGAAATTTTCAGATGAATCTGACAACTGGTTGTTGGGTTGCTGCCCCTGAATTGGTAATTTTAAGGAAATTTTGCTGTTTTTGGTTATTATCTTGAATATTATCATAGATAGAGATAAACTGTACACAGCAAAAATGTTCAGTAAAGTAAGATCTACAAATAAGTCAACATGACCAAAATGGTCTGTTGACCCCTTTAGGAGTTATTGCCCTTTATAGTCAATTTTTAACCATTTTACGTAAATCTTAGTCATCTTTTACAAAAATCTTCTCCTCTGAAACTTCTTGGCCAAATTAAACCAAACTTGACCACAATCATCATTGGGGTATCTAGTTAAAATATTGTGTCCGGTGACCTGGTCAACCAACCAAGATGGCCGCCATGGCTAAAAATAGAACATAGGGGTAAAATGCAGTTTTTGGCTTATCACTCAAAAACCAAAGCATTCAGAGCAAATCTGACATCGGGTAAAATTGTTTATCAGGTCAAGATCTATCTGCCCTGAAATTTTGAGATGAATTGGACAACCCGTTGATAGGTTGCTGCCCCTGAATTGGTAATTTTAAGGACATTTTGCTGTTTTTGGTTATTATCTTGAATATTATTATAGATAGAGATAAACTGTAAACAGCAAAAATGTTCAGCAAAGTAAGATCTACAAACAAGTCAACAAGACCAAAATGGTCTGTTGATTTCTTTAGGAGTTATTGCCCTTTATAGTCAATTTTTAACCATTTTTCGTAAATCTTAGTCATCTTTTACAAAAATCTTCTCCTCTGAAACTACTGGGCCAAATTAAACCAAACTTAGCCTCAATCATCATTGGGGTATCTAGTTTAAAAATTGTGTCCCGTGACCTGGCTAACCAACCAAGACGGCCGCCATTGCTAAAAATAGAACATAGGGGTGAAATGTAGATTTTGGCTTAAAACTCTGAAACCGCAGCCTTTAGAGCAAATCTGACATGGGGTAAAATTGTTTATCAGGTCAAGATCTATCTGCCCTGAAATTTTCAGATGAATCTGACAACTGGTTGTTGGGTTGCTGCCCCTGAATTGGTAATTTTAAGGAAATTTTGCTGTTTTTGGTTATTATCTTGAATATTATTATAGATAGAGATAAACTGTAAACATCAATAATGTTAAGCAAAGTAAGATTTACAAATAAGTCAACATGACGGAAATGGTCAATTGACCCTTAAGGAGTTATTGTCCTTTATAGTCAATTTTTAACAATTTTCATTTTCCACTGAAACTACTGGGCCAAGTTCATTATAGATAGAGATAATTGTAAGTAGCAAGAATGTTCAGTAAAGTAAGATGTACAAACACATCACCATCACCAAAACACAATTTTGTCATGAATCCATCTGCTTCCTTTGTTTAATATTCACATAGACCAAGGTGAGCGACACAGGCTCTTTAGAGCCTCTAGTTAATTGTTTATTGAACAATTTAAATATACTTTTTTGTTACAGCTAATTTCCTAATGCATGTAGAGCAAAACTTGGTTAGCTTGTTTGCTTTGTTTGTATATTGTACAATCATATTAGGATAACACTCTATCAAATTCAAATATAATATATACAGGTTAAACTATGCCTATGTATATTGTTTAAAGATGTCAGTCTTATTTACAAAGCTTGTATAAACAATTATGCAAACAAAGCAAGCAAGCCAACCAAAATTTTACTTTGCAAGCAGTAGGAAATCAGCTGTAAAGGGCTGAGTACTATAACTTGTTCAATCCCTTTGCTTTTAAAAGCACAGGATAGGTTGCATGTATATGCTGTGATTTTCAGCTTGTTATCATTATCATTTGGCATTGTACATAATTATATTTTTCTAGAATCATATTGTTTATTTCAGGTGTAATACCACCATTGATTTTCCCCTATTAGTCTTTGTTAAATTTGCACTTTTAAAAAAAATGTGCAGAATTTATCTTTGTTTCAATTTAAGAAATACTTGGCATGAGTAAAGTTGTATCCTGTCCAGTAATATAGAAAAAATTTCACATAACATTTCATTGCATATAAGAAAATAACCATCATTGGAAGTTAACCAATCAAATTCTTCCCCTTAATTTATCTGTGTACAAGGTTTAGTTACCATGTAACCTCAAGATTACAAAATTTTCTATAGAAATCCCAAATAAAAAATAATGGTGTTTTGAATTACCCAAGACATATGTTTATGACACAGAAATGTTTTTACTGCAATAAAATGTAGGATTAATTACCTGCAACAGTCAAATTCAAGGGAATATTTTTCTAGACCTACTTTCGTATACAACCGGATGTGAGGTACCATGATTTGGTGGTATTACACCTGCATTTTAATTTAAAGACCGATACAAAATGTCAATAATAATGAAAATGTCATGAATGCCTGTGTTTTATATTTTGAGAATCAAGTTTTTAATTTTCACACATGACATTGGACACTGGTTAGGACAAAACATATCTTATGAATTCAATCCTAAGACATTGAAATGTACCAATGCTTCCTTTATTTCTGAATTTGCTTTAAATTTTATGATTTATTTTGTTTTATGTGTTTTTAACGCCATTTTTAATAGCACTGCTTTTGGGCTATTTTGTTGCAGCCATTTAAATTTGTGGAGGAAGCTGGAGTTCCCAGAGAAAACCACCAACTTTCGATAAGAAAACTGACAATCCTAGTCAATTAGGATTGGAGTCAAGTGCACCTTCATGGGTTGAGGTTGAACTCACAACCTCAGTGTTGACTGCCTAGTGATTACAGTAGTAACTTCTTAGAGCACTCGGCCACCGAGGCCCCCCCTAAATTTTATTAAAGTTTAATTTGAAAAATAAAGAAACAAAATATATAAGTAAGACAAGTTTTATATAGAAATTTGCATTGTAATATGGGATTAAGAACAATGAAGACTTAATTCCCTATTTGGGATTATGTGACCCTTGACCTTTTTGACTTTATACAGCAATTATTTTATTGTTATGACATCAAATATTTTCTATTTTGAACATCTTTATTTCTGTAAATCTGAACAGAAAGAAATATGATCTATTTGAAAAGATGGGACTTGAAGTTGGAGACATTATGTTCATAAAAGATTTCTTTTTTTACATGATACATGTATTTCATTAACTGAACCGGAAAGATTAAAGATATTTTGTGTATATTCTAATATTTCTTCATTGTGGAATTAACAGCATAGTTTATCCTCAATAAAAATGTTTACTAGTTCTTCTGGCTTGTCTGATAGACCTCCTGAAATATAGGAACACATATTGTGAGAAGGGGAGTTGTTGTAATTTTATATTTATCAAAAGTAAAAGACTGATTTTCAAAAAATATTTTATTTTTAAAAATTGAAAGTTTTATCTTACAATTCAAATCAAAATGAAGTGCTCACTTTGCCACTTGTTAGACAAACAGTAAAAATGTTAAACAGTTTGAAATAATATTGAATTTCATGATTTGGTATAATAAGATATTGTATGAAGCCAGCTATGTTATGAAGATTGTAATTTTTATAAACTTTCATATAGTGATAAATCATTGTTTACAATAAAGCGATTCTAATTAAAATGAAATGAAAATAAGGTGAGAAAAAAGAAAAACTAGCTTGAAAAGACCCAAAGGCCATTTATTTGTATTGAATGAATGCAAAATTTGAATCAATCAATCTGTAATGATAGAAAGAAATGGTTGTATCATTGACAGAATCTATCAAATCTTTGTCTAAAGTCACTATAATACATCCTGTGTCTGTGGTACAACAATTGATTGCATGTGCTGCAAGCTTAAATAGTCATCTTTGTTGTATAGGCTTGCAGATCATCAATATCTGTGTAGTGAATTCTTGTAGGAATGGAGAATGAAAAATTCTGAAACAAAAAAATAGTTAAAATTTATTCAGAAGTTAGATTTCTAAAGGCTTGTAGATTATCAATCTTTTGTATAGTGAATTCTTGTAGAAATGAATAATGAAAAATTGTGGGATAAAAAAATGATTGAAAATTTATTCAGAAGTTGGATTTTTAAATGAAGATTAACAATGAAAACTTATTTCAGAGTTTTGATTAACACAGTTACATTAAATATTCTGTGCATCATATAGGGATAGGGTGATAAAAGAGGAGCTTGTAAATTAGAAATGATAGAAAAATGTGTTTTTCCTTGGTAAATGACTGATGTTTAAGGCTGTGTTGTCACCTCTGTGTGACATTTCAGGGCAACTAACATTATTCTTAGCATATTTTATTTATAAATATTCAGTAATTGCAGTTGATTGCACCTGTTATAATAAATCACCTAGCAGTTATACACAAGAGGTAGACAAACCTCTTTTGGTACATCGGGATTGGGCCTTTTAATATTTGTGCAGGGTATTTGGAATTTCCATTTACACAGAACTCAGGAATTAATAAGATTCAGGGTTTAATTTGCTTGAATTTCAGGATAACACCCCCTCCTACTGCCCTCTTTTTATACTAAGCTTTTAGTTATCATCAGATTATTCTATACAGCTATTATAAACATTATGTAGGACTGTAATCTGTGATTTACACATTTTAGTGACCATATATGCCAGCTTGGATTATTTTAATGGATAAACTTGCTTTCTGGTCAAAATCTCACTCGCTTTCATCTGTTATCTGTCTGCAATCTGAAGTTTGAAATAGCTGGGGCTAACTTTAAGTGTCCAGGTTTTGACCATTTTAAAGATTTTATTGCAAGCCATATTATTACAAAACACGAAAGACTAACAAAATAAAACAAATCATATTACAGATTCTCAGGAATGCTAATGCAATAAGTAACCAATATTTCAATGTGCTTTACATGAGAACTAAATCACAGTGACGGATCCAGAGAGGGGGGTTTCCAGGGGTTAGAACCCCTTTTTTTTGGGACGATCAATGCATTTGAATGAGAGCATATAGTTGGAACATGCCCTTTACTCTGGGTTGGGACCCCCCCCCCCCCCCCCCCCCCACCTTTTTGAAATGGCTGGATCCGCCTCTGAATCTGTTGTATTGCAAGGGCTATAAATGGAAACACAGACAAAGATCTAGTGTTGTGGATTCAGTATTATTCCTTGGATACTAATTTTCCTAGATTTCAAGGTTACCTTGGAACAAAAATTTTAATGTCCAACAAATTACAAATATTATATAAAGATTTATGCAGACTTTGAAATGGCAAAACCACGAAATTAAATATCCATGAAAATTAAAAATTTCCTCAATGAATTAAACAAATCTAAATGGGAACAAAGAAAAAACAATGAATGAATTTTTCAGAAAAATCCTTCTTATTTCTGAATTATTATTTACCTGATATGGAAAGTTTTTCTTACCCTCTGATTTGATGGAAAGATTTTGGTACTCTCTGATTTGAGAGAATGTTTTTGGTGCCCTCTGATCTGAAGGAATGGTTTTGGTACCTTCTGATCTAAAGGAATGTTTTTGATACCCTCTGATCTGAAGGAATGTTATGGGTGCCCTCTGATCTGAAGGAATGTTTTTGGTACCTTCTGAAGGAATGTTTTTGATATCATCTGATCTGAAGGAATGTTATAGGTGCCCTCTGATCTGAAGGAATGTTTTTGGTACCTTCTGAAGGAATGTTTTTGATACCCTCTGATCTGAAGGAATGTTATAGGTGCTCTCTGATCTGAAGGAATGTTTTTGGTACCTTCTGAAGGAATGTTTTTGATATCATCTGATCTGAAGGAATGTTATAGGTGCCCTCTGATCTGAAGGAATGGTTTTGGTAACTTCTGATCTGAAGGAATGTTTTTGGTAACCTCTGATCTGAAGGAATGTTTTTAGTACCTTCTGATCTGAAGGAATGTTTTTGATAACCTCTGATCTGAAGGAATGTTTTTGGTGCCCTCTGATCTGAAGGAATGGTTTTGGTACCTTCTGATCTGAAGGAATGTTTTTGATACCCTCTGATCTAAAGGAATGTTATGGGTGCCCTCTGATCTGAAGGAATGTTTTTGGTACCTTCTGAAGGAATGTTTTTGATACCCTCTGATCTGAAGGAATGTTATAGGTGCTCTCTGATCTGAAGGAATGTTTTTGGTACCTTCTGAAGGAATGTTTTTGATATCATCTGATCTGAAGGAATGTTATAGGTGCCCTCTGATCTGAAGGAATGTTTTTGGTAACTTCTGATCTGAAGGAATGTTTTTGGTAACTTCTGATCTGAAGGAATGTTTTTAGTACCTTCTGATCTGAAAGGAATGTTTTTGATACCCTCTGATCTGAAGGAATGTTATAGATGCCGTCTGATCTGAAGGAATGTTTTTGGTACCTTCTGAAGGAATGTTTTTGATATTATCTGATCTGAAGGAATGTTATAGGTGCCCTCTGCTCTGATCTGAAGGAATGTTATAGGTGCCCTCTGATCTGTAGGAATGTTTTTGGTACCTTCTGATCTGAAGGAATGTTTTTGGTACCTTCTGATCTTAAGGAATGTTTTTGGTACCTTCTGATCTGAAGGAATGTTTTTGGTACCTTCTGATCTGAAGGAATGTTTTTAGTACCTTCTGATCTGAAGGAATGTTTTTGATACCCTCTGATCTGAAGGAATGTTATAGGTGCCCTCTGATCTGAAGGAATGTTTTTGATATCATCTGATCTGAAGGAATGTTATAGGTGCCCTCTGATCTGAAGGAATGTTTTTGGTACCTTCTGATCTGAAGGAATGTTTTTGGTACCTTCTGATCTGAAGGAATGTTTTTGGTACCTTCTGATCTGAAGGAATGTTTTTGGTACCCTCTGATCTGAAGGAATGTTTTTGGTACCCTCTGATCTGAAGGAATTTTGGTACCTTCTGATCTGAATGAATGTTTTTGGTACCTTCTAATCTGAAGGAATGTTTTTGGTACCTTCTGACCTGAAGGAATGTTTTTGGTACCTTCTGAGATGAAGGAATGTTTTTGGTACCTTCTGATCTGAAGGAATGTTTTTAGTACCTTCTGATCTTAAGGAATGTTTTTGGTACCTTCTGATTTGAAGGAATGTTTTTGTTACCCTCTGATCTGAAGGAATGTTTTTGGTACCTTCTAATCTTAAGGAATGTTTTTGGTATCTTCTGATCTGAAGGAATGTTTTTGGTATCTTCTGAAGGAATGTTTTTGGAACTTTCTGATCTGAAGGAATGTTTTTGGTACCTTCTGAGCTGAAGGAATGTTTTTGGTACCTTCTGATCTGAAGGAATGTTTTTGGTACCTTCTGATCTGAAGGAGTTTTTGGTACCATCTGATCTGAAGGAATCTTTTTGGTACCTTCTGACCTGAAGGAATGTTATAGGTGCCCTCTGATCTGAAGGAATGTTATTGTTACCTTCTGATCTTAAGGAATCTTTTTAGTACCTTCTGATCTGAAAGAATGTTTTTGGTACCTTCTGATCTGACGGAATGTTTTTGGTGCCCTCTAATCTGAAGGAATTAAGGAATGTTTATAGTACTTTCTGATCTGAAAGAATGTTATTGGTACCTTCTGATCTTAAGAAATGTTTTTGGAACTTTCTGATCTGAAGGAATGTTTTTGGAACTTTCTGATCTGAAGGAATGTTTTTGGTACCTTCTGATCTGAAGGAATGTTTTTGTTACCCTCTGATCTGAAGGAATGTTTTTGATACCTTCTGATCTTAAGGAATGTTTTTGGTATCTTCTGATCTGAAGGAATGTTTTTGGTATCTTCTGAAGGAATGTTTTTGGAACTTTCTGACCTGAAGGAATGTTTTTGGTACCTTCTGATCTGAAGGAATGTTTTTGGTACCTTCTGATCTGAAGGAATGTTTTTTGTACCTTCTGATCTGAAGGAATGTTTTTGTTACCATCTGATCTGAAGGAATGTTTTTGGAACTTTCTGATCTGAAGGAATGTTTTTTGGTATCTTCTGAAGGATTTTTTTTAGTACCTTTTGATCTGAAGGAATGTTTTTGTTACCTTCTGATAAGAAGGATTAATATCTGAAGGAATGTTTTTGGTGCCCTCTGATTTGAAAGGAATGTTTTTGGTACCCTCTGATCTGAAGGAATGTTTTTTGGTGCCTTCTGAGTTACCTTCTGATTTGAAGGAATGTTTTTGGTACCCTCTGATCTGTAGGAATGTTTTTTGGTACCTTCTGATTTGAAGGAATGTTTTTGGTACCTTCTGATCTGAAGGAATGTTTTTGGTACCTTCTGATTTGAAGGAATGTTTTTGGTACCTTCTGATCTGAAGGAATGTTTTTGGTACCTTCTGATCTGAAGGAATGTTTTTGGTACCTTCTGATCTGAAGGAATGTTTTTAATACCCTCTGATCTGAAGGAATTTTTTTGGTACCTCTGGATCTGCAGGAATGTTCTTGGTACCTTCTGATCTGAAAGAATGTTATTGGTACCTTCTGATCTTAAGGAATGTTTTTGGAACTTTCTGATCTGAAGGAATGTTTTTGGAACTTTCTGATCTGAAGGAATGTTTTTGGTACCTTCTGATCTGAAGGAATGTTTGTGTTACCCTCTGATCTGAAGGAATGTTTTTGATACCTTCTGATCTTAAGGAATGTTTTTGGTATCTTCTGATCTGAAGGAATGTTTTTGGTATCTTCTGAAGGAATGTTTTTGGAACTTTCTGATCTGAAGGAATGTTTTTGGTACCTTCTGATCTGAAGGAATGTTTTTGGTACCTTCTGATCTGAAGGAATGTTTTTTGTACCTTCTGATCTGAAGGAATTTTTTTGTTACCATCTGATCTGAAGGAATGTTTTTGGAACTTTCTGATCTGAAGGAATGTTTTTTGGTATCTTCTGAAGGATTTTTTTTAGTACATTCTGATCTGAAGGAATGTTTTTGTTACCTTCTGATAAGAAGGATTAATATCTGAAGGAATGTTTTTGGTGCCCTCTGATTTGAAAGGAATGTTTTTGGTACCCTCTGATCTGAAGGAATGTTTTTTGGTGCCTTCTGATCTGAAGGAATGTTTTTGTTACCTTCTGATTTGAAGGAATGTTTTTGGTACCCTCTGATCTGTAGGAATGTTTTTTGGTACCTTCTGATTTGAAGGAATGTTTTTGGTACCTTCTGATCTGAAGGAATGTTTTTGGTACCTTCTGATTTGAAGGAATGTTTATAATACCCTCTGATCTGAAGGAATTTTTTTGGTACCTTTGGATCTGCAGGAATGTTCTTGGTACCTTTTGATCTGAAGGAATGTTTTTGGTACCTTCTGATCTGAACGAAAGTTTTAGGTACCCTCTAATCCAAAGGAAAGATTTTGATCTGAGCAAAATAATCTTAATTGTCTTTTCTTGTTCAATCTTTGATAGAAATTGTACAGTCAACTATTTGGTCAACAGATATTTAAACAAGAAGAAGATGTGATATGATTACCAATGGTACAACTATAAACTATAGGTTAAAAAGAAATAGAAGATATAAACAAAGACAGGGTACTTCGACCTTCAACGATGAGCAGTACAATGACTGTTTTATTCACGGAAAGAAAAAACCTATATAATGAGAAATAAAGCTATGCTTAGATAACTGGTCATTCAATCAAAGTAAATAAAATTCTCAAGATCTTTTTATATGAATAGTTTGACTTGATACATCCTAACTATTATTAGTTTTGGATAAAAGGAATTTAAGAGCATTTTAAACGGTTGACTGACTTTTGGTGTTAAATCATTTAGTTTATCTGTTGTCAGTAACTACAATTTACTGCTTTATGCATTAAGGGACAATGATTTGAGAATCAAGATGGTTGTCTGGTTTAGCCAGGTCATTGTATTGGAAAAATAAATGTCCACTATGGTATAGCCCTGGTTGACAAAAACACAAAGTTAAAAAATAAAAGATTTGAACAATTACAGAGTAACATTCAACCTTCAACAATGTGCAAAACAAAAACAATGATTATATTGTTCATTCATAAGGAAAAAACTAATTAGAAGTAAAGCTAGCTAAGATAACTGGCTTTCTAATTAAAGTAAATAAAATTTCTACCATCTTTTCAGGAAAATAGTTTAACAGAATGTAGTAATACGGTAAGAGTCAATTTATGCGGGAACTGGTCTAACGTGTGTTCTATCTAACTTGTGCTTTAATATCCTAATTAGCTGTCTAATCTTTGTGTGTATTCTAAGAACTTTTATATTTGGGTTTTACCTTACTTGGTGTGTCAGAAAGGTCATAAGAAATTTAACCTCCACTTTTGTCTGTCCGTAGATTTTGTTCAATTAATATAGTTTTATTTTGCTTAAAAGTAGTTTTACTCCATTAGATCTAATTTGCCTTTACATATAAAGGCCACAGCTTTTCTAGTCAAATTAAGAGTCAACATTACATTTGTGTCAATTCAAATTTAGATATATTCAGTAAAGCAGAAATGGAAATAATTGAAAGTCATTATTGCAGACATTTAAAGATAGAGCTGTAATTTGTACGGAACGTTAATAAGATTATAGCCCAAGAGCGAGTGTAACAAACTAACAATTTTTTTTGTGCCAGGCTTTTTAACTCATTTTTGCAGTCAATGTTCTGGAATTTGTTAAAAATAATTACCAAAGGCATCAAGTTTAAATAGTATTTTGGGGGTTCTTTATCTTTCAGCACAATTAATTTTGAGGTGTACATAATTTCTAAAATGTCAAGCAAAAAACAGGAAAAAACCAATCAAGAATTTTGTCATGCTTTTATTTTTACTAAAAAAAATGAGGAATTTGTGTGAATATATTATTCAGATATTTTTTTGGTGTCCACTTTTGAGCAATGTTGGTTCTTTTTGTCAACAGTTAATAGTCCAGAGGAATAGACAGACAGAAAATGACAGCCCATGTTACGTAAACAGATGATAAACCCCAACAATCCCTCGGAAGTAAAATACTTTGCAATTCCAGCTCTCCTTGGTGGTCCCTAATAGGAAACTAACTATTTGATTGAGCTAAATCAGTTTATGCTTTGTTGTTTTATTTACATAATTGTATGTCAACGTCTTTTTTGAATGAAGGAAAAAAAGAAAAATAGAAAAAGGAGAACAAAGGGGACTGCAGTCTCCGAACTTAATTTCAAAGCAGTAGTTTTGACTTGTTGATCCATTAGTCACTTACTGTGAGCAATCAGACTTGGACAACATATTGTTTCCCAACGTCCATTTAACTTATTATGTTCATATTTCTAGGAAACTGGTATTATATAAAAGCGTTTTTCTAACGTAGTAGTATCTAACCTTTACATCATTTTTTTCCCTCTAACATAATTGGGTTTTATTGTATGGTGGTTTGGAAACATTGTATTTTCTTCATTAGAAAAGTCTTTGGTGTTAACTGTGGTGAATGGGTTAATGTATGTGTAATTATGATTATTCTTAGGGAAAATGAAGACACAACATCTGAGTTTTATGTGGAGATGTGGTCACAGTTTTATTAAAACATCAATTTTTAAAGGCTCATACTTTTACATGTACAATTTGTTTTTGAAAACAAATATAGGTATATAACCCAATCTTCTGTAAATTCAGCAATTATTGCAAGTTTTCTTATGCAAAAAATGTGACTGTGTGAATATTAAAAGAATAAGAAATCACATTCTATACTATTTGTCTGATTCAGATCTAAATGCAGATCATCAGATGTTAGGAAAATCACAAGAATTAATCTTAAATTTTGGCCATTCTTTCCAAATCCCAAAAAATAATCTTGCATTTTGTCCATCCTTGACAAATCACAAAAAAATAATCTTGCATTTTGTCTATCCTTGACAAATCACAAAAAAAAAAAATTTTGCATTTTGTCAATTCTTCACAAATCGCACAAATTAATCTTGCATTTTTGTCCATTCTTCACAAATTTCACAAAAATTATCTTGCATTTTTGTCCATTCTTCACAAATCGCATAAATAAATGTACACAATAATTTGTATATGTACAGTAGAATTAAAAATTATGATGCTAATGTCATAAATAATTATGATGAAAATTCAGACCATCAGATTATTCACATAAATCTGAAAACAAGGGATATAAAAATGTCATCAAACAAGTAAGCGCTGGTTGATTTATGAGAACTTTAGATTGGAAATTCAAAACAACAAAACCATATATCTAGCTTTCATTTGAAAAGTCTGAGATAGTAGATAAACCTGTTGATGGCTTTTATATTAGGGACAGTCAGAGAATATTAAGTTGACCATTTGAGCAAAATGTTGGATTAATTGAAATTAATTGTAAAGTTAGAAAGATTCCATAAAAATAATGAATTGGTCATTTTCCAGAAGCGAATTTAGATCGATGGTCATTTACCTCGGACATTTCGATAGAACAGAAGGCTATTTTTTCTACTTCACTTTCTCTGAGTTATAGAAAGATTTAGAGAGTAATCTTAGTGAATAATGGGAAATTTCCGAACACTAAGCTGCAATGTTTAATTTATATTATTTTGAAAAAGACCTGGTATCATGAATTGTTTTGTGTGTAAATGGATGGAAGCAAGACAGAAACTTCAATCATCCATTCATTATTAACCATGGTCACAAAAGTTGACAACCACAGTTGACCATGGTTTAAAGCACATCAAACCATGGTTTGACCATGGTAATCTGAATCAATGATCAGCGATGGTAACCATGGTCAACCATGGTTGCATTTTGACAGGGGATACTTTTGCGCAATTTTTGGTGTATTTAGTTTTTTCATACCTATAAGCATGGTGGTCATGGAAGTTTAACTGTAATTTTTGGATGGTAGGAGATGTAGGGTATATTGAAACAGCAATTTAATGACAAAATTAACCAAAATACATTAAGTGGACAATATATAGTCCTCCACAATTCGCCCTTTCTAAATTCTTATGCGTTCTGGGTAATATTTTCAAAAGTAAACACCAAAACGTTGTGATTGGTTAAAAAATTAGGTCCTTTAAACAATGGAAATTCAACCAATGATATGACATTATTTTCATTTTGGTGAAGGAACAATGTGATTTACCCATAGTCCCTTAGATTCTGAAACAGTCAATAGACAAGGGACTATACAAGTTATAATACAACATGTCAAGCTTTTAAGACCATCTGCCATATTGGATACCAGTGGCAGTCTTCATTATATAAATATATAAACTGAATATCAAGTATTTTTAAAACCCGCGATCTAAAATCATATCAATTCATAATATACCTGATTATGCAATTTTGCTTTGTCTAGAATTATTCAATTTGTACATTAAATTTTCATCAAAATTTCATAGCTGTGCAGTGTAGAATAAACTTGATACATTCAAGCTATTGTTATACTGTTAGATAAAAGGAATTTAAGAGCATTTCGACAGGTTGACTGACTTTTGGTGCTAAATTATTTAGTGTGTCTGTTGAGTAACTACAATTTACTGTCTTATGTATCAAGGGACAATGATTTACTAATAAAGATCATCGCCTGGCTAGGTCGCTAATTGGCTTGGGAAAATAAATGTCCACTAATAGTCTTAGTTGACAAAAACTTGAGAAAATAACAAAGACAAGTAAGCTGTTGTGTAACAGTGAGTGAGGATAATTATCACCCACGTTTGGTATTTATTTTCCATTGTGATATCGGAGACATATAGTAAATCTTTTGTCTATTATTGTTGGATGTCTAATTCAATTTTGAATTATCAATATTCTTGTGTCATGGAATTGTATAATTCTTTTAAAAATTTTAGTCATAGTTTATAGGTAGAAAACACAGGAACTTAAATGTTATATACCATAGATTTTTCGTAGATTGGTTTTTCTTTGAGAACCATAAATCAAGCATTCCTTTTCAAATTTGAAAATTTCATGGCAAAAAGGAGGTTGTATTTGATCTTTGGGATTAAGGAGTTTCTGTTCTTGATTTAAAAAAAAAATGGCTCTTTTAACCCAAATAATTCAGTTGATTTTTTCTGCTGATCTACGATTACTAATTCATTAACACCTGAATTCATAGACAACGTAAAATTGTCATTCAGAATAAGCCAAATATTTTCGTATCTCAAAAAAAAATTGAGCTCATTGCTGATTGGTCATCTTTTCTACATGGCCCCAATCAAAATCCAGAATTCATGAAGAGTTTTTAGCATATTAGGAATTCATGCCCTTGCCTGTTAAAGAGAGATCTATCATACAGGGAGGGACTGAATTATTTCAGTTTTGATGCATTATGTAGTTCAATATGTGCGATAACATGAAAACTGTTCAACCAGTAACAAAATGGAAGCCAAATTCTATTTTAGTCCTATTTTACACGTATTCTGTTCAATAGTTGAAGCCCCCGTAGTTGCTATAACAATGACAAGTCTGATTTTAATAATTTCCCTTTTTTAGCTCATCACTTTGCGTCCGTCGTCTTCGTCTGTTAACTTTTACAAAAGTCTTCTCCTCTGAAACTACTGGGCCAAATTAAACCAAACTTGGCCACAATCATTATTTGGGTATCTTGTTTAAAAAATGTGTCCAGTGACCCGTCCAACCAACCAAGATGGCCGCCATAGCTAAAAATAGAACATAGGGGTAAAATGCAGTTTTTGGCTTATAACTCAAAAACCAAAGCATTTAGAGCAAATCTGACAGGAAGTAAACTTGTTTATCATCTCAATATCTATCTGCCCTGACATTTTCAGATGAATCTGACAACCTGTTGTTGGCTTGCTGCCCCTGAATTGGTAATTTTAAGGAAATTTTGCTGTTTTTGTTATTGTCTTGAATATTTTTATGATAGAGAGAAACTGTAAACAGCAATAATGACAACAAAGTAAGACCTAAAACTAAGTCAACATGATCAAAATAATCAATTGACCCCCTAAGGAGTTATTGTCCTTTATAGTCAATTTTTAACAATTTTCATAAAATTTGTAAATTTTTACTAACATTTTCCACTGAAACTACTGAGCCAATGCAAGTTCATTATAGATAGAGATAATTGTAAGCAGCAAGAATGATCAGTAAAGTAAGATGTACAAACACATCACCATCACCAAAACACAATTTTGTCATGAATCCATCTGCTTCCTTTGTTTAATATTCACATAGACTAAGGTGAGCGACACAGGCTCTTTAGAGCCTCTAGTTTCAGAAGTTATGGCTCCTCAAATGCTATAAAAACATAAATGAATGTATAACATTAAGAAAATGAATTTAGCAAAAATCCCACTCGTGTGAAAATTTCATTATTTAACCATATTTTGATTTTTACAGGAGAAATAAATGATATGCATGCACTCAAATTGCATATTTATTCGCTCTAAGACTCTGTTAATGTATGTGAAAATGTATTAGTTGGAAAATAATTTAAAGTCTTTTGAAATATATCAATGTTCACCTAATTAACTCTCAGTTTTGGCACTTTGAATGAACTACAACTATTGATCAAATCAAATAGTCCTCATATGCAATTAAGATAAAAGTAGGGAAAGTTGTGAAAAAAACTATCGATCAAATCAAATAGTCCTCGTATGCAATTAACAATAAAAGTAGCGAAAGTTGTGAAAAAATATTGCCTGTTGCCAATCATTAATGATATAGTGTTGATTTGATTATCCATTGATGGTGACACCAGCTGTCATTAATCAGTAAGACGTGTTCAACGAAGTACTTTTCTTCAGGGTACTCATAACTAAATTGTCCTCTCAATAATTTGAACGTCATGAAATTTCGTTTTTGGGAAAGATAAATTCGTCTGAAGGCCATCGTCAAGCTAAATTAATAACAAACTGAAGTGTTATTAGAGCTATGATTGTTTTGCTCTTAGAGTGACAGTCGTGACAGTCGTGACTGTTCAAACACAAATGATAGACGCTGACTTGTTTATATCTCTGTATACCATTGCTATTGTAGCTACCTACAGAAAAATGTTGGTTGATGTCCATATATAGATCTGACTTCACTGTTAATAGAAATGTGGTATAATTGCTAATGAGGCACGTATATGCACCAAAAACTAAAGGCTGTAAACAGCTTCAGGTCACTATATTTCTATGCCCAACTTATAATTACTGTAAATTAAGAAATTATTGCCATGTTTTTATTATTGCGAAAAATGCTAATGAGTTAGAATCGCAATAATTAAAACTCGCATTTTGATTTTTTTTTTAATAGAATGAAACAGGATTTTTCTCAAAATTACAAAAATTTTAATCGTATTTTAGTCTCAAATGACAAAATCGCAATAATTTCTGAATTTACAGTATATGTACAAAAGTTGGAAATTGCATTGATATATATATGAAATATATCAGTATAAGATAAGGAGATATGGTATGATTTGCAATGAGCAACTATTTAAACAATCCACACGGAGGGAATGAAAGCAACTTTATGTCATAGTAAAGCTTTTTACAATGAGCAAACATTTTCCAAACCATATTTACACTTCACAGCATTCTCAATGTGATTGGAAGCAGTACCTCTGGCAAAGTGAAGTCAGTTGAAATGGTTACTGCAAGAAATAAAACCTTTCCCCTGATTAGTTGATTTGGTTTTCAAGGAATAATATTGTAGGTCAACTCAGTAGGCAGTTCAGTTTGCAAAAATTTAAATATCTTGATAACACCAATTAACAAAATCTAGTTTAATTTCCCAGATAAAAGAAAAGCAGAGAAAGCACAGAACATTTAGATTTGAAATCTTCATACCAAAATTTAAAAAAGAATTGACAAGTTGTCTCGATTTCAAATGAATTTACTTACCAGTACCTATTCAATGTTTTTTGCATATATTGTATTTTATCATAGATATGCATTTGGAAGAATTTTTAATGTTTCAAAGACATTTAGGACTTGTTACGTAATCTACGTTTTTATGCCGCATTTATGGGCATTATGTTTTCTGGTCTGTGCGTCTGTTCATCCGTCAGTTCATTCGTCTGTTCCACTTCATGTTCAAGTTTTTGGTCAAGGTAGTTTTTGATGAAGTTGAAGTCCAATCAACTTAAAACTTAGTAAACATGTTCCCTATGATATATAATCTTTCTAATTTGGAAATAAAAAGAAATTTTATCCCATTTTACAGTCCATTGAACATGGAAAATGATAGTGTGAATGGGGCATCCATGTACTTAGGACACATTCTTGTTGCATATTGTATTTAATATCATGTATATATGCATTTGGATGAATTTTTAATGTTGCAAAGACATTTCAGACTTGTATACGTATTTTAAATCTACGTTTTTTAGTCTTGTAAAAATCTTGTAAATAATTTTGTCCTTTTATAGTCACTCCTGATATCTTAGAAAATCATAATTACTCAAATATATGAAATATAATATAATATGATATATACATATATACATATATTATAAAAAGAAGTACCGTCACATGATCCTCAATGGAACAGACAGAATGTCCTATCTAATTAACTATAGTATGTGTTGACATTTAGATAAATACTGATTATGATAGTTGCTGATTCTTACAATCAAGTAAAAAAAATATCTTCTAGTAATTTGGGTGGAAATTTGACACTTTATTTCAAAAGCATTAATAGTGTTGTCATGTTGATATGAAGCAGATCTGTATAATTGAGTTATTTAATGACTTATATTGGTATCTGGTTATTAATATTTCATAAAATTGTCAAACCTTTAGACCTTTTTGAAATGTCACTGCATAATAGATGTATATATTTGATCAAATAAATTCTTTTAGAGTACCAGTGAGAACAAAATAAGAGTGACATTTAAATATTGAAAATTTTTAAATAGAGATATATAGATTCCATCACTGCAACAAGTGTGTTATGATATTTCTCCACTCGAGTTTAATATTAATATTTAAAGCATGAGGCTTATCGAGCTTTTTAATTGATTAAAATTTAACTGTTGAGAGTTGAGAAATATGGTAATTCACAAGTTATATAGTGGTGGAATCTGTTTCTCTAGTGATTTTTATCAACTTTTCAAAACCTTTTTATGTGACGTCATCAGTCATTAGGTTGCCTTTTGGGGGGACAACACAATAGGAAATTCAGAAGAAATCAACAAAAATCTAACGTCACAACTGCTTTTTCGACCAATCATTTGCTGAGAACAGACTTATACGATCGCTAAAAATTTTAATGCTATCATGTCGTCGTCTGCATCATCGTCTGTGTCGTCATCCAAAGACACATTTATTTTCCAGACAATAACTTTAGTTTAGGTGAATGGATCTCTTTAAAATTTTACCAGAAGGTTTAATACCACTAAAGGAAGGTTATGGTTATGGTCCCAACAGTTAACGAATTAGGGGCCAAAAAAGGGCCCAAATAAGCATTTTTGTAGTTTCCAGACAATAACTTGTGTTAAAGTGTATGAATCTCTCTGAAATTATACCACAAGTTTCCATACCACAAAGGATCATGGTTAGGATTGACTTTGGGGGGTTATGGTTCTAAAGGAATTAGGGTCAAAATAGTTTTTTTTTGGTTAATTGACAACTAAGATAATTAAAAAGCAGTGCAAGGGAGGTAATCCAAATACGTTTAAAATACAATGTTGTCTATGTTTGGATTTACCTCCCTTACACTACTTGTAAATTATGTATAAAGAATTGTCAGGTTTTGGACTAGATGAAAAAGGAAGGGGGAGTGGTAAAATGAATATGTTTACACTTCATCTCCTTACAAATGTGTGGTGTAAGACTTTATGTTCATGTGATATCATTGGGGCAATTGCCTCAATCTTTTCTTTTCCTTCAAATTTTTTTTTAAATGAAAATATCACAGGCATATTTTAAAAAGTTTCATTTTATATAAAACTAACGATGTAATTTTAATTTCAGCAAACTTTTATGCGACACCATTGGGTCCATAGAAGAAGACAAGAAGGAAAATGTAAACAGTGTGGAAAAGTAAGAATAATATGTAACTTAAGGATGTACTTAGGTGAGGTTTTGGAATTTGTGTTAAATGTTCAGACTCCTCAGTTTTTTCCATACAATATAAGGTAAAATATTTTGCCACATAACACCTATTTATCTTTTAACATAAGACTTAATAGCTCATAAAAGGTCATTTGACAAAATTTAAGCAGATTCTTGATTTTCTTTCTTCTGATTTGAGACCCAAATAATACCAATGCAAATATAAGGTAAAAGTCTGAGTCAGCCTTTTCCCGCCATATTTTATAAATCAAATATCTTGAATAGGAGCTCCATGATCTATCAATATTTTTAGCTTATTTTGATCTTAACCTAATACTCTTCCAGCTTAAAGTATCAATTTATAATTCTTGATTTATTTAATTTTACCTTAGATCACCTAAGTACATCCTTTATGTCATTAATTTGAATATTGATTGATTGATTGGTGTGTAACGCCACTTTCAGCACTAATTTTCTCAGTTTGTATTGATGGTCGAAACCAGAGTGCCTGGAGAGAATCACAAACTAAATTGGTAGCAAAATTGACAATGCTATAGTTAATTAAAATTGGAGTTCAAGTGCACCTGTCATGTGTGGGATTTAATTTCACAACCTTAGTGTTGACAGGCTTGTTATACAATAGTTGGACTACTAAGCCAAGGGGTGAAAGATACCAGAGGGACAGTCAAACTCATAAATCGAAAGTAAACTGACATAGCCATGGCTAAAAATGAAAAAGACAAACAGACAAACAATAGTTCACATGACACAACATAGAAAACTAAAGAATAAGTAACACAAACCCCACCAAAAATGGGTGATCTCAGGTGCTCCAGAAGGTTAAGCAGATCCTGCTCCACATGTGGCACCCGCCATCTCAGCCACCACATTTGAATAATAAAAAAGATGTATGGTTGATTAACAAAGGAAGTTGGGAAAACCATAATAATTAGCAAGGTTTTGTATAAAAAAATTCATTGTGTTCCCGGGTCCTAGACCTGATGTAAAAATATAGACATTTTGATGTGGTATGTTTGCCAATGAAAAAAATATCTACCAGAGATCAAAGGACAAGAATTAAAACAACTATATGGCCTTCAGTAATGAGCAAAACCCACACCACATTATATAAGCTATAAATGAATTAGACATGAAAAAATGTGAAATAATAAAAGACTGATTTATGCTTAAAGCAATATATCATTATAGATAGCAAAGAAAAAAATATCAAAGTTAAAATATAAAGCACTTAAAGAATGTGACAAAGTTAAACATGTTTACAAATGAATGATCAAATTTATGATTTTGTATGCCATTTAATATTCTGCTTTGTATAAAACAAATGCAAACTTTAAATACAGTTCTAAACCAGATAAAAAAAAAGTATAAATTTAGAAGACAACAAGAATGAATTTCAATTCTATTAGCTAAGAACTTTACCATATACATGTATTCTTATTCTGAAATCCAAAGTTAACAGGGCTGCCATTTTTTCCATTTTCCTTTGATCTATTGTTTTTCTCTTTGATCTTTTCAATTTTGGCCAAATCTCACACATTTGCTTCATTAAGAGTTGGCAGAACTGAAAGTATAGTTTTCATACATATAGGATCTTAAAATGCACAGAAAATGTGCTGCTAGCTGTCATATATAATATATACTGTATCTATATATGGATAACTTGTAACCTTTATTGCAGATATATAACAAATAAAATGGATTAGAGAGGCAAGGCTGCATTACTTCCTTATTCTGTTTATTTTCAAAAATAGTACAGTCTATAAAATCAGAAAAAAAAGCATTTACAACAAAATATTTCACCATGGCTAGGGGACATCTTAGCCAATCCCTGGATTCTTGCTTGATTTTTGCAACAAACACAATTAACCGATTGGAAAGATACAAAAGGTGAAAATTCTGTTAGCGTTTGTTTTTTGATAAAAAAAGTATTTTTATATTTCTATTTCAGTCATTCCAGCAAAGATTTGCCTTCCAAAGTAAGGTTAGTATCCCTCATATTATCAAGAAATTTAGTGATGTAAAGATCTATTTAGGACTAAGCCAAAATTTAACAAGATTAAGGTGGAACCTAACACTACAGGGAGATAACTCTGTAAAAATCAGCTAAATGTTTTAATCACGTTGTTTTGTTAAGGAAATATTAAGCTTCTCAATGATCAAAATAAGGGTTTGTCAAACTGCTATACATTACATGTATAACCAACTTAATTTTTCTTCTGATAAAGTGGTTCATTTAAATTTTTTAAAATTTTCATATTTTTGTCAAAGGTTCAAAGCAAACATTTTGTCAAAACTTTATGAAAATTAAATAAGCCAATTTAATATTAGTCGAGGTGTTAGGTTCCACCTTAAGGTAAACATTTGCTGTAGAAATTGAACTTCTGTGAAAATGTTGCTTGGAATAGAGATTTGAACCTATTCCTATATATAATGGCTCAGTTTATAATGCCCCTTCTGGTATCTTTCGCCCCTCTTTTATAATGCCCCTTCTGGTATCTTTCGCCCCTCTTTTATAATGTCCCTTCTGGTATCTTTCTCCCCTCTTTTATAATGCCCCTTCTAGTATCTTTCGCCCCTCTTTTATAATGTCCCTTCTGGTATCTTTCGCCCCTCTTTTATAATGTCCCTTCTGGTATCTTTCGCCCCTCTTTTATAATGTCCCTTCTAGTATCTTTCGCCCCTCTTTTATAATGTCCCTTCTAGTATCTTTCGCCCCTCTTTTATAATGCCCCTTCTGGTATCTTTCGCCCCTCTTTTATAATGTCCCTTCTAGTATCTTTCGCCCCTCTTTTATAATGTCCCTTCTAGTATCTTTCGCCCCTCTTTTATAATGTCCCTTCTAGTATCTTTCGCCCCTCTTTTATAATGCCCCTTCTGGTATCTTTCGCCCCTCTTTTATAATGTCCCTTCTAGTATCTTTCGCCCCTCTTTTATAATGTCCCTTCTAGTATCTTTCGCCCCTCTTTTATAATGTCCCTTCTGGTATCTTTCGTCCCTCTTTTATAATGTCCCTTCTAGTATCTTTCGTCCCTCTTTTATAATGTCCCTTCTAGTATCTTTCGTCCCTCTTTTATAATGTCCCTTCTAGTATCTTTCGTCCCTCTTTTATAATGTCCCTTCTGGTATCTTTCGCCCCTCGTTTTATAATGACAGATCAGTTTTGATTTACATATATCTTTTCCCTGTCTGTGAAGGAGGCTGCAAGGTTGACTTTGGTGTATGTTTTCAAAATTTAGAATAAGAATCTTTTATTGAATTATTTTGTTTCTGAAAGCATTGTATAAATTTTGACAAGAAAATAATGACCAGATTGAAAATAAGAATCAAATGATATATGATTGACGGGAATTTGATTTGATTAATTATAAGACTATATTCATCGCTTTTCTGGTTTTTAAATGTCTTTTTACTCGTAGTGATTACTTATTGTGGAAGGAAGCTAAATACGAAATAGATTAAGAGAAATGTTAAAACAAGAATTTGACTAAATCATACGTAGGTTTACAATTAGTGTTGTCCAGTCTTCTTAGAATCTGATTCAGTTGTTTTTACATGTTGTTATATTGGATTATAATATGACATCTTGTTTTTGTATGTTCGTTCCATTTTGAAAAAAAAAAAAACCATTAATGACAAACAGAAAATTTCACAGTATGGTACTTTTGTTAATAGCCTCATTTGATGTAGATTTCAAACAACAAAATCTGTATCATTTTTTTCGAAATATAGGCTTAAAAAAATTTAATATACAGAAGGATACCATGATAGAATTTATAAAATATTATAAGGCCATTATTTTTGTGTAAAAAAATAGTGTTAAACCAGAGTTCTTGAAAACTGGTGGTCCGAATGATTTGATCACCAAAATTTCCAAAGGACCACCACCATTTTGGTATTTTGTAATAGAAATAATAGTGAGGACCAGCAGATTTCTTCAAATCAACAAGGGGAAAAAAGGATTTTAAGAACTGTTACAAATGTAATCCGAAATTTTCATTAAAATAAAGGCAAAAGCGCAACAAACAAAACATGCATATCAATTAAGTCATGCACATATCCAATTAAATACAGAAAGCACAAGTTTGCCTAGATTAAATCGTATTTATTTAAACATACTTGGTTTAGAAGAGGACCTCCAGTTAATTTGGTTAAACATGTTACAGCTAATTTCCTAATGCTTGTAGAGTAAAACTTTGGTATGCTTGCTTGCTCTGTTTGTATAAATGCTAAATCAAGCTTTGTTTTCATTTAGATTGACGTCTTCAAACAATATATATAATATATAGGCATTTTAACCTGTAAATATTATATTTAAATTTGATTGGACATTATCCCAATGGAATTGTACAATATACAAACTAAGCAAACAAGCTAACTAAAGTCTTGCTCTGCATGCATTAGGAAATAAGCTGTAAATGCCCTAAGCCCAGGAAATGAGTACGCGAGGTTAGAAGGAAAAGCTTGATTTAAACCTCCTTGATTATATACACAGCATTCAATTTGTCTATGACCTATTTAATAAAAATGTCGTCTGACAAGACAGATCAACAACTCAATGTATATACTGTGTAGGTGTTCCCATCCTGTATTTAACGGAAGATTTTTTAAAATCATTACATTAATGGACTTTTTGACTTTTTCAATGCCTCATTAGGAATCAGACAGAATTGGTAACCTTCAATAATGATATTATATAAATATTGTAAAAGTACAGTTCTAATTTATACTGATTAATGAATAGTAGACACTTATATATTATAGAAGATATGCTTATACATAGTTCGATTTCAATTACACTCTGAGTAGTTGTTATTTTAGTATTTTGCAAGGATGTTGAAATCAACTACTGTAAATTAAGAAATTAGTGTGTACATTTATTATTGTGATTTTGTCATTTTAGACTAAAATGCGATTTTATTTTTGCCATATTGAGAAAATTCTTATGTAAGTCATACAAAAATTATCAAAATGCGAGTTTAAATTATTGCGATTATAACTCTGTCTCATTTTTTGCAATAATAAAAACATCCCAATAATTTCTGAATTTACAGTATTATATATAACATGTAAAGCACTAAAGTTCATAAAATATTTATACTAAGAGTAAAGAATACATAACAAACTAATGGCACATCTCATTGTTTCTATAAGAAAAGGTCTTCAGGCATTTAGGAAATAATTTAAGGACCTTTTCGAGTCCTTTGGACATAAAATGCTTGTCAGGCCTACACAATTTAAATACTGGTAATAGTGATTTTGTTTGTATTACTAACAAATAGATCACAGCACAATTTTTGTTTTGTTTCAAAGATACCTAGACATATATGTAATAATAAATCCATCATCGAAGAAAAAAAAATAGGTTGCAAATATTTGAACTATTGTTATTGTTTTCTTCTTCAGGAAATCATTGCAATTAGTTGTTCGTGGTGTAAAGCTGCCTACCATAACAAGACATCATGCTTTATGATGCAACAGATAGAGGAACAGTGCAGTCTGGGGCCACATCAAAGTATTATTGTGCCACCATCGTGGATTATAAAACTACCAAAGAAAGTGAGTATAAACAGTGCAGTCTTGGGCCCAATCAAAGTATTATTATGTTTACCATTGTGGATTATTAAACTACCAAAGAAAGTGAGTATAAACAGTGCAGTTAGGGGCCACATCAAAGAATTATTGTGCCACCATTGTGGATTATAAAACTACCAAAGAAAGTGAGTATGAACAGTGCAGTCTGGGGCCACATCAAAGTATTATTGTGCCACCATCGTGGATTATAAAACTACCAAAGAAAGTGAGTATGAACAGTGCAGTCTGGGGCCACATCAAAGTATTATTGTGCCACCATCGTGGATTATAAAACTACCAAAGAAAGTGAGTATAAACAGTGCAGTCTGGGGCCACATCAAAGTATTATTGTGCCACCATTGTGGATTATAAAACTACCAAAGAAAGTGAGTATGAACAGTGCAGTCTGGGGCCACATCAAAGTATTATTGTGCCAGCATCATGGATTATAAAATTACCAAAGAAAATAAGTATAAAAAGTGCAGTCAGGGGCCATATCAAAGTATTATTGTGCCAGCATCGTGGATTATAAAACTACCAAAGAAAGTGAGTATAAACAGTGCAGTCAGGGGCCACATCAAAGTATTAATATGCCTCCATCATGGATTATAAAACAACCAAAGAAAGTGAGTATGAACAGTGCAGTCTGGGGCCACATCAAAGTATTATTGTGCCACCATCGTGGATTATGAAATTACCAAAGAAAGTAAGTATAAAAAGTGCAGTCAGGGGCCACATCAAAGTATTATTGTGCCAGCATCGTGGATTATAAAACTACCAAAGAAAGTAAGTATAAAAAGTGCAGTCTGGGGCCACATCAAAGAATTATTGTGCCACCATCTTGGATTATAAAACTACCAAAGAAAGTGAGTATAAAAAGTGCAGTCTGGGGCCACATCAAAGTATTATTGTGCCACCATCATGGATTAAAAAACTACCAAAGACAGTAAGTATAAAAAGTGATGTCTGGGGCCACATCAAAGTATTATTGTGCCACCATCATGGATTATAAAACTACCAAAGAAAAAGAGTATAAACAGTGCAGTCAGGGGCCACATCAAAGTATTATTGTGCCACCATCGTGGATTATGAAATTACCAAAGAAAGTAAGTATAAAAAGTGCAGTCAGGGGCCACATCAAAGTATTATTGTGCCAGCATCGTGGATTATAAAACTACCAAAGAAAGTAAGTATAAAAAGTGCAGTCAGGGGCCACATCAAAGAATTATTGTGCCACCATCTTGGATTATAAAACTACCAAAGAAAGTGAGTATAAAAAGTGCAGTCTGGGGCCACATCAAAGTATTATTGTGCCACCATCATGGATTAAAAAACTACCAAAGACAGTAAGTATAAAAAGTGATGTCTGGGGCCACATCAAAGTATTATTGTGCCACCATCATGGATTAAAAAACTACCAAAGAAAGTGAGTATAAACAGTGCAGTCAGGGCCTCATCAAAGTATTATTGTGCCACCATCGTAGATTAAAAAACTACCAAAGAAAGTGAGTATGAACAGTGCAGTCTGAGGCCACATGAAAAGAATTATTGTGCCACCATTGTGGATTATAAAACTACCAAAGAAAGTGAGTATGAACAGCGCAGTCTGAGGCCACATCAAAGAATTATTGTGCTACTATCATAGATTATTAAACTACCAAATAAAGTGAGTATAAACAGTGCAATCTGTTGCCACATCAAAGTATTATTGTGCCACCATTAGGGATTATTAAACTACCAAAGAAAGTGAGTATAAACAGTGCAGTCAGGGGCCACATCAAAGTATTAGTTTGCCACCATCAGAGATTATTAAACTACCAAAGAAAGTGAGTATCAACAGTAGATTGAAAGGATGAGTTTGAAAACAGAATTAAGAGAGTTATAAAAGGGGGAGAGAGAGAGAGCTGGAGTAGATTTCAAAGTACAAGAGTGTAGGTAACCATCTTGAATTATAAAACTACCAAAGACAGAATTTGAAAAAAGAATCTATACCAAAATTTATTGAAATAAACTCATGGTCTAGACAAATGGAAAGGATATTTGAATTCATACTAAATATATATATAAGAGTAAGGAAACCGTTATACTAGAAGACCAAAGGACAAACAGTTGTATGAAAAATGTGTAGAAGTTGACAATACACTTCTAAATGCTATTGAAAACTAGACAGCAATACACTACTAAATGCTATTGAAAACTAGACAGCAATACACTGTGAAATGCTATTGAAAACTAGACAGCAATACACTGCTAAATGCTATTGAAAACTAGACAGCAATACACTGCGAAATGCTATTGAAAACTAGACAGCAATACACTGCTAAATGCTATTGAAAACTAGACAACAATACACTGTGAAATGCTATTGAAAACTAGACAGCAATACACTGTGAAATTCTATTGAAAACTAGACAGCAATACACTGCTAAATGCTATTGAAAACTAGACAGCAATACACTGCGAAATGCTATTGAAAACTAGACAGCAATACACTGCTAAATGCTATTGAAAACTAGACAGCAATACACTGCGAAATGCTATTGAAAACTAGACAGCAATACACTGCTAAATGCTATTGAAAACTAAACAGCAATACACTGCTAAATGCTATTGAAAACTAGACAGTAATACACTGCAAAATGCTATTAAAAACTAGACTTATTTTAAACTATAAACTTAACCCACTAAGTAACATGTACCTGAAAATAATATAAACAAAATAATAGAAAACATGATAGTTAACATATTTGAGTCCAAAATGAATCTTCTTTGTTTAATAAAAGTATATATTTGATCTATATGTACTTGGTAATCAGGTGAAATAATAACATTTTAATATGACCTTGTTCTAGTTCTACATTGTTAAACCAGAGAAGGATGAGATTTTGCCATTCCTTTAATATAATATTTCTATCAGTTTCAATAATGGACAATGAATTAAAAGAACCAACAAATGGATGATACGTCCTTTGATGGTAGGGCTTTAATTAAAATCTGACTTTAATAATAAAAGTCTTCTAATGAACAATGGATAAAAGGATCTTCTTGCCAGCCAGTTTATTAGCTTTGTTAGGTTGATTATATCTCATAAAGTTACTTAATACTAATAATTTGCCCTTGTAATGCAACAGGAAGGTTTTAGAAAGAAAAAAAAAGAGTAATGTATCCATTAGATATTGTTATTGAAAAGTCAATGGTGGACAATTTTTTTTTTTTTTTATATATACATATATGTAAATTATGAAGAATGTTAGGGACGACATCAAAAGTTCAATGTAGGATAAAAAACTTGATTCACATAGTCCCCCCCCCCCTCTTAACTTAATTTGGGAAAAATTGATTTACCAATAGGGATATATGTAAAAATCGATTTTAGATATATAAAACTTGCAGAATTTTAATCCCCCCCACCCCCATACTATTTGATTTAAGTTTTTTATCCTACATCGATCTTTTGATGTCGTCCCTTAAGAAGAGTTAAATACAAATATAGTGTTTTTTGTATGCAGTACATTTTGTGAGGTCTCAAGGTCATACATGTTGTAAAAGAGCAACAAAGAGTTATTTAACAGACAATATACCTGACTTAGCAATATCATACTAATCCAAGGGCATTAACTAGAATAACGATGGAAGCCTATCTTGAGTTTTTGGGGAAAATATTGGAAAAATCACATTGAATACATGTACTGTATATATTTTAAGCTTTACCGGAAAAAAAGTTAGAGATAAATGTGTTAATCTTTGTCAATAAAAGTTTATATATTAATCATAATTTTTGTAATCATTAAGTTCATTTTTGTATTTCTATATTTCATATTCCAATTATTATACATTGCTGTTTCATTTCAGGGGTCTTTCAAATCTTCTTTACGGAAGAAACGACGATCTTCTATAAAGAAGAAAAAAGCGAAAGAAGAACACAGACCATTTATTATCAAGCCAATCCCTTCACCGCTACTCAAACCTCTTCTTGTTTTCATTAATCCTAAAAGTGGGGGTAACCAAGGGGCAAAACTGTTACACAAGTTTTGTTGGTGGTTAAACCCTCGACAGGTGTTTGATTTAAGTCAAGGTGGACCAAGATTTGGGTACGTAAAAGTATTTTTATTTATGACTGATGTAATGTAAACCAACTTATTTTCATAGACACCTTATACTCCTTTCTAGGCGACTTCTTGATGATTTATTTTTGAGATTTCTACTTTCCATGATGTATTTATGAAGGAAAAGGTCCAAGGTTTAGAAGCATTCAATAGTTTATGTTTGCATTAATTTTCTGCTCACAAAAAATAGTTAGTTTACAGTTATACATTGATGAACTTTCAAAAATAAATGATCAAGGGAGATAATTCACAGAACTTTTGTTGAATTTTCAAGAATTGTTTATTTGCCTTATCATTTAGAGATAAAACAATTTTGGAACCACTTACAATAAATGCATATGTCATGAAAAAAGTGCCAAAGCGACATGCCTGTTTAGAACTGAGAATTATGTTCTGAAATTCAAATCTCACTTCGACAATAACAATAAGAATAAGAAGATGTAGTATGAATGTCAAGAGACCACAGACCAAATGAGGTAGAAATCCCATTATAGCCTTCAATAATGAGCAAATCCTATACTGCAAAATTAGCTTTAAAGGGCTGTGATTGACAAATGTAAAACAATACAAACTAGAAAACTAACGGCCAGATTCATGTCTGATGATCAAAACAATGACTGAAAAACAAATATGATATAAAGCAACAAACAACAACCACTTAATTACAGGCTCCGGATAAACAGAATGTTTAGGGGTTTAAGCATGTTAATGAGGGCTCAAACATTCCCCTATTTAACCTTGGACAGTGGTACAGCAGAGCATTTATACTGCTATACATTGTGCATCCTGTCAAATGCATTTAAAAGCAAAAGCAAGTTTTGACCTATCTCATCTCGACAATAATTATTATGCCAATATTGCCTGCTGATTCAGTAATTCTTTTTGTTGAAAAATGACTATTTGAAACTGAAATTGATGTCAACAGTAATACTGCAATGAATCAACAGATGATATATTTAATGTAAAAGCACTAAGAACATTAATTTCTTTCATTACTTCTTGTATAAAACTTAAAATCACAGCTGTGACCAAAGTTATGTTTTTGTCAATATCATAACACATATTAGATGATATAACATAAAAGCATTAGTTAAATGGTGCTTTGGTGCAAATAAGTCACTTTCCTCTAAAGATAACAGTCAAAGGTTACATGCACCTGTGTGAACCACTGATGTAACTATGCCTCTCAAACATTTCACTTTGTTAACTATCCACTCAATCACCTGACAAATTATCAATCACAACAACTATCCACCCAATCACCAGACAAATTATCAGTCACAACAACTATCCACTCAATCACCTGACAAATTATCAATCACAACAACTATCCACTCAATCACCTGACAAATTATCAATCACAACAACTATCCACTCAATCACCTGACAAATTATCAATCACAACAACTATCCACTCAATCACCAGACAAATTATCAATCACAACAACTATCCACTCAATCACAAGACAAATTATCAATCACAACAACTATCCACTCAATCACCAGACAAATTATCAATCACAACAACTATCCACCAAATCACAAGACAAATTATCAATCACAACAACTATCCACTCAATCACCTGACAAATTATCAATCACAACAACTATCCACTCAATCACCAGACAAATTATCAATCACAACAACTATCCACCAAATCACAAGACAAATTATCAATCACAACAACTATCCACCCAATCACCAAACAAATTATCAATCACAACAACTATCCACTCAATCACCTGACAAATTATCAATCACAACAACTATCCACTCAATCACCAGACAAATTATCAATCACAACAACTATCCACCCAATCACCTGACAAATTATCAATCACAACAACTATCCACCCTATCACCAGACAAATTATCAATCACAACAACAACATGTAAAGGACATCATATTTTCAATTTAAAAATATTAATGGCATTTATTCAGGTGGATAAAACACTTGTCTACCAAGTCTCCAAAACCAAAGAATAAAAAATATCTTGCTTGCGCCTATGTAGAAATCACCCTATTAAAACATTACAAAGAATTGACACTGCATGCAAATGTTACCACATATATAAAAAAGAAGATGTGGTATAATTGCCAATGAGACAACTATCCACAAAAGACCAAAATGACACAGACATTAACAACTATAGGTCACCTTACGGCCTTCAACGATGAGCAAAGCCCATACTGCATAGTCAGCTATAAAAGGCCCCAAAATGAGTATGTAAATCAATTCAAACGAGAAAACTAATGGCCTTTTTTATGTACAAAAAATGAATGAAAAACAATATGTAACACATAAACAAACGACAACCACTGAAATACAGGCTCCTGACTTGGGACATACTAGTTTGATACTTTTGCACACAAGTAAATAATTTCCATGACTTTAGATGCCTTTTCATATTATTACTTCAGAAGTTACAAAAGGAAGGGTAATTGTCTGCAATGGTAAAAATTGTGTCAAGCAATAGCAAGACAAATGTTTTTTTTAACAATTCTAAGTCATACTTCTCCTTTGTCATGTTATTATACTGTATAAATTTATCATGTATTTAAGGAATGACTGTAATATTTATTCTGTCTATGAAGATTTAACATAAAAAATGTGGTGCACACTGAATAACGGGCGTAGCGGGTTATTTATCTATTATAAATTTTAAACAGGAGTAAATCATGAAAAAACGTTGATGACGTCAAGGTCTATGGCCCATAGTATGGGTAGATAAACAAAACGACGTCAGCCAATCAGAAAACACGTTACATCCAAAATTAAATTATTAAAGAATAACATGATTTGATTTTCTTTTTCAGTCTTGAGATGTACAAAAAAGTGCCTAATTTACATATACTGGCATGTGGAGGAGATGGTACCGTTGGTTGGATCTTATCTGTGATAGACAGTTTGGGGATACATCCGGCTCCCCCTGTCGCTATTATGCCTCTCGGTACTGGAAATGATCTCTCAAGAACCCTTAACTGGGGTGGGGTAAGTTGTCTGTGATAAACAGTTTGGGGATACATCCTGCTCCTCCTGTCGCTATTATGCCTCTCGGTACTGGAAATAATCTCTCAAGAACCCTTAACTGGGGCGGGGTAAGTTGTCTGTCCCCCTGTTACTGAAAGCCTTTCTGTACTGGAAGTACTTCTGGTTTCTACATGCTTGTTAGACTAAAAAAATTATGTGCATATCGGTGTTTATAAGTGCATACTTTACAAATTTTCTGAATCTCTTATGAAATGCTTTAAGACACTTAAATTATTGTAGTGGGTCTCATTGGGGTCTAAGCATGACGCGGGCTTGCCAATTTTTGTAAGCTTGACAGGTGAAAGTCAAATTATTGAGCCATGAAAACGGGAAATGAAGTCTAGCGGGACACAGGAATTTACAAAGAAATGAGAATTACTTGAGTAAATAGTGTTAGGGGGATACGGGAACGTGACAAAACAGTAAGCAGGATCAGGGATCAGAACCCCCAACGATACCCCCATTGTAGATCTTCCTGGTTTTTACCGGTATTGTGTTGCTCAGTCTAAAGTGTTTTATGATTTGTTGTTTGTCTTGTCTTGTCAACATAATTTGCATTTTACCATGGTATTGTTGCCTTTTCTACGACTTAAGATTTTTTATTGTCTCTTTGATGTCTTTTTATTATTATTTTATTACTGTAAGTCTTCATAAGCCTACAGCTTGATTCTTGCATTTATAGTTTATTTCAGATTAGAAACTAATTCTATACACACGTTTTCATGTAAAAAACATAATTTCAGTGTTCCTTTAGTTATAACATAGATACAATAAAAAAAGAATGAAGTATTGAAAGAAATGAATCAAAACTGGTAAATTAGTTCTTTATTATTAAAATGTGTAAAAAGTAAGAAATATTTAAAAATTTGTAAAACCTGAAGAATCCAGCAATTTCCTTATGGGAATAAATTGTTCTTTGAAAGTTTAAATCCAAACATATAAGGTTTACAAAAATGTTATGCAATAGTTATATGATAGTTCTTTGATTTCCCCAGATATTGCATCTCGTCTTCTACATAAATGAAATAAATGTTTTGAAAATTGATCTTGAAAAAGGTTTGCCCAGATGTTTTCTCATAAGGTATATTGTCTTCTATTGAAAATCTAGGAAATACTATTTTCATCCCTTGAAGGAATTTTGTAATTATTGGTTCATAAATTCAAAGCTTTCCTGAGTGCTGATTTTATTTTTAACTTAAAGCCTCTGATAAATGATTCCTTCAGAACTTATTGGAATTAAGACACTTTATTATTTTAATTTCCTGTTAAGATTATTGTGATTTAGAATGAGGCCAGATAGGGAAAGATATCAGGTTTCCCAAACTTCCCCAAATTTGAGGCTCTAATTTTGATGAATTTTATCATGTTTTGTTTTCTCTCCTTAGGGATATACTGATGAACCTATATCAAAGATTCTAAACTATGTTGAAGAGGGCCAAGTTGTACAATTAGATAGGTAAAATATTTGTATATGCTAAAATTTATCACATTAAAAATGAAGTGGCATGGTAGGATTGCCAATGAGGCAACAATCCATTAAAGACTATAAGATATATATACAATATTCAAAATGATAATACAAGAAAGAGAAATGAAAACATACCAGAACAGATACTGGAATATATATTCAAAACAATCAGGATATAGTAAAAACCTAAACAACTGAGAACTAACGCTGCAGCAGTATGATCCAGAAGAACCTCTTCTTTGAAATGATTTCGATTTTTCTTGTGGCAAAAGTTTCCACCAATAACTTTGTTAGTTATTCAAACAACAGGAATATTGTGTCATGAAACTTGGCTGACTTTTCATTGTAAACTACATTCACAATGTCAGGAATATTTTCTCATTAACATGAAGAGTGTGTGACCCATATTCACATCAAAATTTGTTCATTTCCACTTACATGCAACCTACATTCGAATATTTGGAACTTTTTTTTTGTTGGTTTCAGAAATTTTACTATATGAAAAAAATGTTTAATAAAGAAACTATCTTCAAAACATTGGTAAATTGTTATAAATGATGGCAACAATAGTATACTGCTGTTTGCATGGTTGTCATAGAAATCTTACATAATTGCCCAAATCATTTTAAAACACCTGCATACTTCTTTATATATGCAAGTAACCTTGGAAATGGGATAAAGAGGAATATCAACCGTACGAACATTAAAAACAGTATTTAACATCTATTTAGGCAAGTATTGGGTAAAGGCACACACATTTTACAGAAAAAATAGCAAAACGGTGAAAATGTGTCCACAGCAAATATGCGCCACCACCTCAACATTCATGGTTTCGGATTTTATTAAACTCAGGCAAACAAAGTCAGGATGGCTTTATCTGTTGTCTGTCAATGTGCATTTAACTTGCAAGCTCCACTAACACACAAGGTCGTTGCACTGTCATAGAACACTTTTGGAGGAAGTAATATAATCATATAATTTAATTTTGGATGTAACTTGTCTTCTGATTGGCTGACGTTATTTTGTTATCAGCCCATAGACATAATTTAGTCATGTAACCGAGATGTCATCAACGTTTTTTCATGGTTTTCTACGGTTTAGAATGGAATTTAGAATTAAATTATAAGAAATGACTGTTATTATACTGTATAAATTTATCATGTATTTAAGGAATGACTGTAATATTTTTTCTGTCTATGAAGAAATAACATAAAAAATTTGGTGACTGAATAACAAGCGTAGCGGGTTATTTAACAGTGTGCACCACATATTTTATGTTATTTCTTCATAGACAGAAAAAATATTACAGTCATTCCTTAAAAAAAAAAACAGGTTAAAAGGGAGATAATTTACTCACTTTAATATTATTGAGTATCAGGAAGTGAGGATTCACTCACAGTTCTAGTTTGGTATGTCTCATTTGATTTCTTAAACCTAAAGTTAAGTTTTCTATTAAAATAAACCCAATACAAACTGGAATAAAAGCATGCATAACAGCTATTTTCATAATGCATGTAGTTTGAAGGTTTGGTTGGCTTGCTTGCTTTGTTTGTATAAATGTTTGCACAAGCATCCAATAGCATTATAAAAGCTGAAATATAGCCTTTCAATTGATTGCAATTGTAAAACTTAATAAAAATGCTTGAGCAAACAGTCATCAAAACAATACAAGCAAGCCAACCAAACCTTTAAACCACATGCAGTAGGAAAATAGCTGTAAATTCAAATGTAATAAAATTTGATTTTTGTTTTCAGATGGGATATACAATCATGTCCGTATGAGGATGGAGAGAGTGATAGTATAAACAATAGTGAAGAAAGTCTATCAGAAAAACTTCCATTAGATATATTCAACAATTATTTTAGTTTAGGTGCTGATGCACAAGTAGCTTTAGAATTCCATGAGTCTAGAGGTTAGTATATTTAGTTTTATTGATTGTAATAAAATTGAGAATGGGAATGGGGAATATGTGAAAGAGACAGCAACCTGACCAAAGAGCAGATAACACCTGAAGAATAGTTATAGCCACAATAATAGCAGATCTTCATTTTGATTCTGTTCTCATACTTTTCAATGTGAGGATTTTGGTGTTCGAGTACAACATCCAAATCCAGTATTTCTATTGGTTCAATTCTGAGAAATGAATACCAATTTAAAAGTTGTGCTAAGTTAACTCAAGGTCATATTAGTGAGACGACATCTAGCTTCAAGCAAAATACATGTTCAATGATACAAACAAAGATTTGATTTAAATTCTATTAGCATTGTGATTATAAATATATATATATCAATTTGAAATTAGATACTGTCAATTCAGAAATGATTGCGTGCATTTATTATTGGGATTTTGTTTGTCATTTTAGACTAAAATGCAATTTCAATTTTTGTGTTATTGAGAAAAATCCTGTTTAATTCATATAGATATTTCAAAATGCAAGTTTGAATTATCACATTTTAACCCTGTCACATTTTTCGCAATAATAAAAACATTGCAATAATTACTGAATTTGCAGTATGTAATTAATAGGATGCCTAACAATAACACATCAATTCCCATACCAAGAGTCAGGCAAAAAATATTCAAGGGCATAGCTTTCTATTTTATCATTTTTTAATGTCTCGGAAATGAAAAATATATTGTGCTATTATTTTAAAAAGTTTTATTCTATCTTTTACAGAAGCAAATCCAGAAAAATTTAACAGTAGATTTTGGAATAAAATGTTCTATGCAGGGGTAAGATTTGTTTCTAGTATATGTGACACTGATATTTTATACTTCTGTGAATGTTATACCATAATGTAAAGAAAAGAAAACAGTTAGTAGTCCGAGTTTGCTTTCTTCTACAAAGTAACTAGAAATATTCACTTCTTGGACTAATAAACATGAGGAATACCCTTAAATAATTTGGATAATAGAAAAGAGATATAAGACGATGTGGTATGTGAGTGCCAATGAGACAACTTGCAATCCATGTCACTATTTGTAAAAGTAAAAAGCTTCAGTTTGGAAACATTTTACATGTACCAGGAATCTGACATTATACTGTAATTTGTAAATTCAGAAATTATTGTGGTGTTTTTGTTATTGCGTAAAAAAAGCAACAGGGTTATAATCCCACTAATTTAAACTCAGTGATTTTGAACCATTTTATATGAATTAAGGTGGTACCTAACACTACAGGGAGATAACTCTGTAAAATCATCTAAACGTTTAATTACGTTGTGTTGTTAAGGGAATATTAAGCTGTTCAATGATCAAAATAAGTGTTTGTCAAACTGCTGTATAACCAGTGTAATTTTTCTGATAAAAGGGTTGGTTAAAATTTCTTGAAATTTTTATATTTTTGTCAAAGTGTCAAAGTAAATACTTTGTCAAAATTTTATGAAAATTAAACAAGCCAAATTAATTTTAGTTAAAGTGTTGGGTACCACCTTAAACAGGATTTTTCTCAATATCGCCAAAATTAAAATCGCATTTTAGTCCAGAATGACAAAAAAACATAATTTCTGAATTTACAGCATATAAGACAATCAGCAGCTTTTGGTTAAACTATCAATGTAAAAATAGAAATAAGGCTATAACTGCCATATTTAATTTTGTAAATAGTTTGTATTATAATTATTTTCAGGCTGGGGGTAAAGATTTTCTGAAACGAAGTTGTAAAAATATAGCTGATAGTTTACAGTTAATTGTAAGTATGAAAGAGGGTTTGATTTCTAATGAACATCATTATTATTCTCCCAAAAAACAAAGTTTCACATCTTTTTTCTGAAATTTTTATTTAATCAATATGTGTTTGTTTGTTGTCAATTGTTCAAAATTTGATTATGACGTCAAATTTGTCTGCTCTCCTCTGAAATCCCATTGTAGCATCTTGAAAAAAAGTGACAATGTCTGATGATGTCACCTATAAAGAACACATCTTTTTGCAGATCATTCCAAATTGTCTGCATTTCATCTAGGAACAGATTCCACCACCAAATATCTTACAATATGTATCCACTCTTGACAGTATGATTTTGATATTTTCAACACGCAGCAAGCCTGGCGTTTTAAATCTAAAAATTTAACTGTTTTGAGTGGATAAATATTGGATCACACTCAATGGAGTGGTAGAATATATATATATATAAATCCCATACTTTCATGTTAAAAATAGGACTTTAGTGTTGACTTGTTAAACATACTTATAGTATTAATTGCTATTAGAATTGATGATATGTGAGTTCGTCTTCAGTTCTGAATAGTCCTGACTTGCAATACAACTGTTTTAATATAAAGATAAGATGTATTATGATTTCCTATGACACAATATTTTAATTCACCAAAATTGAATTGACATGGATTTAAACAACTATAGGTCACCATACAGCCTTCAACAATGAGAAAAAACCATTCCCATAGAATAAGCTTTTAATTCATGAGGAAGCTAACATTGCATGACTTGTTCTTATTCAGTTTCTTAGGGGTTCAATAGTAGAATGCCTGTATCAAGTGTGTGAGATTTTTGCTTCAAATCACAGTGGAGTCAACCCAAAAACTTTACTTTGTAAATTTTCACATGGCCTTGGTTGTTATAATCAGGATTTTATCATAATGCTAGAGATGATATTTGAATACGTCATTTCTGGAATCCTGATTTCAGTAGAAAAGGTCATCAATTTTGCTAACCTTTATGATGTCATTTACCAGACAGAAGGCGTGCCTCTATCCCTGCTCTATTAAAAGTTTCCAGTTCTTTTGTAATTGTCATTCTGTAGGATAGTGTAGAAATAATTTGTGTTCCATAAGTATGTAATCCTGATTCCTGTATGACTGAGGGAGGGTGACCATCTTATTAGATTTTAATTTCACAAAAAAAAATTTGCTGTATAAAATCAAACTTTTTCACCTGTTTACTCAACATATGTTGGAAAAAACGATGCATACATTTTTGTGATGAAATTCACATGACAGATTGGTCTGAAAACAGTATCCTGGAACTGGCATATATAAAGGCCTAGGCCATAGTTTTAACAATTTCAACATACTTAAGGGTTCTAGGAATTATTTCTTAAATGTATTAAAAAGTGTTATGATAGTATAGATTAATATGTATCTATTTTTAATTAATCATAAAAATTATTCTATATTTTACAGTGTGATGGTAAAGATTATACTTCTAAAGTCCAGGAGTTAAAAATTATTTGTTTGTTATTTCTAAACATTCCAAGGTATGTATTGTAGTAAGATTTTACTTATGTACACAATGTTATTAGTTAATTTAACACGTTAAAAAAGGTAAATTTTCAACACCCCAAAGAAAAATATGAAATTCTTCACAAAGTATATATGAATGATATATGAATATGACTAATTATGATAATTACCAAATTTGTTGGACTATACATCAGACCGCTCCAACCACTAACACCTGGCATCTCAGAAAATAAGAAAAATTGAAGTAGAAGATAAATCAGACTGTCTAAAAAAAAATTAAATGGAAGAATGGATGATAAAATGTGTTTAATAAAAGTAATAAAATAGATTAAGCATGTAAGATGACATAAATGGCATGTGGTTTTATTGCAGATGAGACTACTATCAACTGTATAAAAAAAAACTAGATGTAATAAAGGGTACTGTACTGTACAGCCAAACTGTACTGCTATAAATAAGTGTCATCATACATATTGGTCCAAGAGTTGCAGTATTATAAAAATAAGATGTGGTTTCATTGCCAATGTGACAGCATTCCTCCAAATATCAAATCATTTAAAAGTTCAAATACTTAAGGCTGATTGATTCAATCAATCATTTGAAATTTGATAATTTTTTTTAAATCTTCCGCTTTGATCTAGATATTTTTACATACCGTCCAAAATAGCTGTGTGAAGAAAATAATCTCATTAGCAACTATATTGTGGATTAATCAATATTCGTTGGATTCCAATTTGTGTGGATTTCGTGGATACAGGAGGACCATAAATTTATATTTTCAAGGAAGTACAAATTTTTAAAGGAATGGACGCAGACTTTGCACCACCACGCAATTAAATATCCACGAATTCCTTAATTTGTATTCCTAAAACCACAAAAATAGGTACCCACAAAAATAGGTACCCACAAAAATGATTGAATCATTAGTATTAAGATTTTGTACTGACACAGCAATGCTGTACATGTTTCATAATAGAAACACTTGTTTGACTAATTATACCCCCGCTTTAAAAAAGGGGGGTATACTGTTTTACCTCTGTCTGTCCGTCCATCAGTCCGTCCGTCCGTCCGTCAGTCAGTCCGTCCCATGAAACTTTCGTCACATTTTTCTCAGGAACTACACATCCACCCTTTCTGTAATTTGGTATCAACATTTATATATGTCAGCCATACCGTGTGATGCGTTTTCAGATTCATCACTTGACAACTTCCTGTTTACCGAACACTTGTCTGATTTTACACATGATAGCCAAGTTGAAAATTTTCGTCACATTTTTCTCAGGAACTACAATACAAGGATTTCTGAAATTTGGTTTCAGGATTTAAATAGGTCAGCTATACCGTGTGATGCGTTTTCAGATTCATCACTCGACAACTTCCTGTTTACCGAACACTTGTATGATTTTACACATGATAACCAAGTTGAAAATTTTCATCACATTTTTCTCAGTTACTACAATACAAGGATTTCTGAAATTTGATTTCAGGATTTATATAAGTCAGCTATACCGTGTGATGCGTTTTCAGATTCATCACTCGACAACTTCCTGTTTACCGAACACTTGTATGATTTTACACATGATAACCAAGTTGAAAATTTTCATCACATTTTTCTCAGGAACTACAATACAAGGATTTCTGAAATTTGATTTCAGGATTTATATAAGTCAGCTATACCGTGTGATGCGTTTTCAGATTCATCACTCGACAACTTCCTGTTTACCGAACACTTGTATGATTTTACACATGATAACCAAGTTTCCTGTTTACCGAACACTTGCATATTTTTACACTATTAATATTATCCACTTGCGGCGGGGGTATCATCAGTGAGCAGTAGCTCGCAGTTTCACTTGTTATGTCTATTTTTAGATATTCCAGTGGAACAACACCATGGGGAAACCCCAATGCAATAGGTTATGATCCACAAAGACATGATGATGGACAAATGGAAGTGATAGGATTTACATACTCCTCCCTTGTAAGTAACAGTTTTAATATTGTTTAGTAGCTATATGTCAAAGTGATCTTTCAATATAACTGTTTGGCAATTTTTAGAGCTAATTTCCTAACGTATGTAGATAAACGTTTCCTTAAGTATTGTAATTAAGATTGACATCTGCAAACAATATAACTAGGCAAAGTTGAACTTGCATACATCTAACTTAGATTTGATTGGACAGAATCAAATAATCAAATTCAACCTTTGTAATGTAATGCAATATTATGAACAAATATTTGCTACATGCATTTTTCTTATATATGAAAAAGGAACTGTTTTAAACCAAAAAAGAGAAAACCATATAGTTTCAAACAGTTGAAAAATACCTATATTTCAATTTAAAAAAAATCCCCAGAATCAGTTGGTGTTTACCTGGACATTTGATTATTTGGCACTCAAATAGAGAAAAACAAAGTATATGAATAGACAACCACTTATAGGATTCTCGATTTACGACTGGCATGTTTAATATAACTTCTGTAGACGTGTTCAAAACTACATCTCATAATAGGACCATAAAAATAACTTTAAGCAAACAATATTTATATTTTCTAGGCCACTTTATATATGGGAGGACATGGAGATAGGATATGCCAATGTAGTCATGTGAAATTGATTACAAAGAAATCTATAGCAATGCAGGTTGATGGGGAACCTTGTCGACTGAAATCCTCTGTTATACAGGTCAAAATGAAAGGTCAAGGCAACATGATCATGAAACCCAAACGACGAGGATCCATGCCGATAGCAAACGAGTAAGTTATCTTTGCTTGTTTTACATTATTAAAATTAACCTGCTTGCCTACTCAGTACTATATACGTAGATGGTCTAAAAATTACTTAAAACAAAAAAGAAAAAAATAATGTTAATTCAGATATATAGCTATATAAGGTAGATGCTATATCTTGATACAAAAGCCTGTCATATAAGAGCATATTTTTATAATATTCTTGATATTATTATAAATTGCTTCTAAAAAAAAGAAGATTTATGAAATAGATAAACAGTTTTCTGTAAATACATGTATAACTCAAAAAAAAAATTAGTTTTGCTATGAATATTTATTTTCATATACAGTAAACATGTAATAGCTAATTTTCACGAATGGCTTATTTACGGCACTTTGTTGAGTAGAAAAATAACCAGAATTTATCAAATTTGGATTTTCATTTGTACCAAATCAAGAAAATTAGATTATCACCAACCAAAAAAAAGTGCCATGTATTTGACGAGAGCTTAATGAGAAAATTGTTAATGAAATTAAGTTGATTAACATTGATTAATTAAACAATTTTTTTTTTTCTAGTAGATGTTGTCATTTGAGGAGTTTGCAATAAAATGTAAATTATCAGAATTCCTTCTATTTTGTAATTACTTTTTTCATCAAAAGACAAAAACAAAAGTTAAAGAAAAGAAAAAAATACTTGTTTTCTATCCAGTATTTAAATTATTTTTCTTGATATTTTTATTTTATGGTGGTACATAAAACTACAAAGAGATAACTCTGTAAAAATCAGATGATAATTTTAGTTGCATTCGTTTGTTTTAAAAATCAGTGTTTATCAAACTGCCATATATCCAATAAAAATTTTCCAATACATAGTGTGGTTCAATTTTTTTTGAAATTTTGATATTTTTATCATAGGTACAAAGTAAACATTTTGTCAAAATTTTATTAAAATTAAACAAGCCAAATTTATTTTAATCAAAGTGTTGAGTACCACCTTAATTTTCTATTATTTTTCTTTATATTTGAATTGATATTTGGATGCAAACTCCTCGCTAGCAGACTGATTCAGTCCATCTATAGTCCTGAATTGGCTTTTTTCAGTCCACCCTCCATGCCTGAAAGGTTGAGGATACAAGTGAGTCGTATCAGTATGGCGGATTATGAAATGTTACATTACGACAAAGACAAGTTACGCGAGGCTTGTAAGTGACGGAATGATATTATTTATATATCGGTACCAGCATGCGGTTTATAGATTGCTGTGCTTCCCAATTTTATTAATACTCACTGCACTAACATCCCCAATCATTTAGCTTATAGCAATTTAATAAGATTTTTGCATGGTACAATTTTTATTTACAATGTATTTCCTATTCGTGTTGTAGGATAAATGGAAGTCATGCTACATTTTATGATAACATTTTTGATATTTTGTTGTTGGTATTAACTCTTTTAATAATGCTAGTCAAAAATATAAATAAAGATGTATGCTAAAATAAATAGTAAAAATTATTTAAATAATTTCCAGCAATTTTATTGTGGATATAAATTATGAACAAAGTTTAAACATTATTTTGATATATTTACTTGACCAAGCAATTTTAATCTATCTTATAATTGAAGGTTATTTTCTTATTTCTCAGTTTAAAATTAAAAATAAATCTACAAGATCTATTTTTTCTGCTATTGTCTATGTTAAGCATTTTCTTTGGGTATTTGATAAAACTTTTTTTTTCAAATTTTGTCAGGTTCAATTTTATTTTATGAGATGTATAATTTTCTTCAGTACTGACATTTGCCATTATTTGCAAAACAACAATCAGTGTTAAATTATTTCCGTACTAAATTGTACCATGTAAAAGCTGTTTCAAATTAAAAGCTTCATTGAAATTTATCAGACATATATTTCCCCTAAAATTATGATTGTGTCTGGAAAGTTAAATTTCAAGGTAAGTTGTTATCAGATAAGGTAAGTGCTAGTAGTAAGATTTTTTGCAGGATAACATTTATTTTATAACATCATACTGAAAGTTGTATACTAATTGAATTTTATATTAATTTCTACCCAATGTAGAACAGATATTTGGTCCAAAATATGACCTACAATGTTGATTTATGTATGTTTACAGCAGAATGCATTGAGTTTGTAGGTAAAGGTAGAATCTTTGATTAGCTTGCTTATGCTTGTTTACTGAACTGTGAAGTCAGTATTGATTTCAGTATACTTAGTAACCCTCCTTTTGGAGAAGTCTAGTCCTACAGACAGATAGATTGGTTTTCTGTTGGACTAGTCTACCTTTCCTAATAATGGCTTTATGGTTTAGCTCGCAAGCAAGCTAACCAAAGCATATTACCTTTACCTACACACTCAATGCATTCTGCTGTAATACCAGCAAATATAAATGTGAATACAATATTTATGAACTAGATAGTTATGAATAACATTAAAATTTCAATCCAATTACATTACATTTGATCTTCATTTTGGTTTGTCTGTCATGTGGTAACGGAGATTTACATACTCATTGTAGATAATATGGCTGACATAGTACAAAAAGAAAAAAAAGGTTATTTTTACCAACTGCTTATCTATGTGTATAATCCCTATATTAATATATTATAACCAGTTTGTAACATGTTAATTGACACACAAGTGATAATACGGAAAAAAGTAAAATAACAAAATTATCGAACTCCAAGCAAAATTCTTAACAGGAAGTCCCTTGTTAAATGGCAAAATCAAAAGCTCAAACAACTGTCATATTCCTGACTTGGTACAGGCATTTTCTTATGTATGACAGTTGCACAAAATTCGATCACATTGACAACGATGATATATTTATACTTTTTCCATTGACCTAAAGCATCCATTTATATTTTTCACAGGGAACTTAAAAACAGAAAATTGTTCAAATTTTTGGTATTTTAGTATTATCACATGGAGTGTTTTATAACATTGTCTTGCAATTGTAACAGTTTGCTGCAAATCTTAACCAAAGTTTAAAAGGTTGGTTTTTTTTCAAACAGGATTTGACATTACATTGGCTAATTTTTTTTGCTGCAAACTAAATAAAGCCAAACACATACCACAACATAAGACTTTTCACTGTATAACCATTTTTTTTCACAAACACAGACCTAATAGTTATATAACAGATATGTTTTTAAATGTACATTAACCATGCAGGGTTTGAAATATACTGTTTTATTTATTTTAACTGGTAATTAACAAAAATATACCCATGTAAAAAATGCAAAGGAACTATATATTGGAATTTAAACACTTGAGTTATACATGTATGAAAGCTATGAAAAGAATTGAAAGTCACTGAAAATAAGTTCTGATGGAACTTAGGTTAAAATTATGTATAAAATTAAAGATTAAATTTTTAGTGCTGTTTTTCAATGATAATTTTGATTTCAATGGCTTGCATTTTATTTAACAGCTTATAAAACTTTAATATTTAGACTTATTAGATATATAAGAAAATGTAGTATGAGTGCCAATAAGACATCTCTCCATCCAAGTCACAATTTGCAAAAGTAAACCATTATTACGGTCTTCAACAAGGAGCCTTGGCTCACATCAAACATTAATACTTATAAAAAAAGGTATTCAGAGGAGTAAACATTACATTCAAACACATGTATAGAGATGGCATTAGGTCATATTGTGCCTAAAAGTGAGCAGGTATAATTTGTGATTAATTTGAAAAGGATAAAAATCCTTTAAAGGCCTTTAAAAATGCTAGATTGTAAATTTGCATAAATTTGTTCATTGAACATTAAATCTGTTACTAAAATGGATCTTAGGAGAAGGGTGGAGGTTTTCATCCATTAGCAATGCTAGGAATAGATAATGCAGAAATAATTGTGTGGTGGTGGTTCGAAGTATCAACAGTTTTTTTTTTTAATTATGCCTCCATAAGTGCTGTAAAACTATAAATAATATAAAATATATTGTGCTTTACAGATTTCTTTGAACATCAAGTTTCGTTTTAAATCAGGCTTTACAAGCTTTGTGAAACAATTGTCTGAAGCTTGAAAGTGACCATTGCTCTCACAATAAATGTCAAAAGCTTCAAAAAGAGAAATTCAGAACTGCTTATTAAACATTGTCTGGAAAAATGTTTTCTATATTTATTGATATGTATCTTTATATTTCACTGTAATATTCATTATTGTTTGGGTTATACCAATTTTTGGGGGTGCCCAGAAACCATGATTGAAATGTACAATTCTGCACTTATTTTATATAGGCTTATACATACAGACTTTGATAAAACCACAAAATCAAATATCACTTTTATTCCTTAATCCACATAAACGGGTCACATAAAATAATTAAATCTTCAGTATTTCTTATGGATTGTGGAAAAGACCAGTGGGAACTTTGTCTCTTGTATTAAGAACATTCATTGCTTGGGATAGAATAACTTTGAGACATTTTCCAGCCTGATTGCAGTTTATACATCATTTGAATTAAACACATGTAGAAAATATTTGGTTTGTAAGCTGGACATACTATAAACCAATTAATTTTACTCAAGACCTTATTTGCATTTTACATCAAAAAAATTACACATGTAAATAAGTTTGTTTACAGTGTGTCATTCAGGGAGTAATAGAAAATACTGATAGTCATTTATTTATGACATTTAATGTTGTTATATAGATTGTGTTATATAAAGAATTTCAATGTTAGATATTTCAGTTTATTAAATTTTCATCAGCGCTGGATATTCAATAAATAGTGGTGAATTTGTTGTTATAATCAAATTTTTTGCCTAATTTTTGACAGCTGTACCACTTGGTCTCATAGTAGTGGATAACAATGCAGACTTAGAACAGGTTCGACAGATTATCAACAAATTACATCAGGTTTGTATAAAATATACAACATTTAAACCAATTTGGGCAGAGGGCAGATTTTTTTCTTCATTGTTGAAATAATAAGTATCTATCCTTATCTTAGCAAGAATAGGGAAAAGTCAAATGAAAAAATTCTGAATCCTAGGAAAGTTCAGAACAAAAAGTCCCTTATGAAATTGCAAAATTAAAATCTTAAATACACCTAACAAAAGGAAAAAAAAACTGTCATACTCCTGACTTGGTACAGGCATTTCCGTAAGTTCAAAATGATTGATTGAACTTAGTTTTATAGCTAGCAAAACCTCTCACTGGTATGACAGTCACACAAAATTCCATGAGGTGTTATGTTTGTTTTTTTTTTTTTTAAAGGAAAAGCTTTTTATTTAATTGATTAAGTGTTGGTGTTTAACACCACGGTCAGCAGGATCGACTATTGATCAAGTCAGTACCAGGTGGATCGACTATTGATCGATTCAGTACCAGGTGAAAGAACAATGACTTTTGGCAAGAACAATGACCATCTAAGTCATTTAAAAAACTGCAGTCAAACCTTTGTGGGAGGTCGAACTCACAACCTTGGCTAGTAATACGCAAGATGAGCTACTCAGACCACTTGTCTTCCAAGACCCCTCTTGTTATTAATCACTAGCTTAATTTTTAGACATAAATAGATCACATAAAACTGCATATTTTACCATGTATACTGAATATTTGAGTTTTTCAATTGTAGAGTGATTCTGATGAAACATTTACAGTTAATAAACTTTCTCCAAAATGGTGCTTTCTAGACTGTAAGTATATGCATAAGTTCAAGGGGGGAAAGTATTAGATGCCTGTCTTTCTGTGTTAATGTTTTCAATATGGGATTTTTTTAACTCTTTATACAGTTAACTGTTCTGTTTGTCAAAAAATGTGGTATGAACATTGTAGCTTCAGTGATGCAAGAATCTATATCTTTCTACAAAAAAAATAAGGCAAATTCTCTAGTGCAGTCATAAGAAATTTGAGATTTGGGTTTAAAATAGACAATTCTCAGAATTAGAGAGAAAAATTTAGTTCTGCTGAAGAAAGGTCTGAGAAAATAGACATAAAAAAAAGAGCCAATAATCTAATAATAATTGACATTCCAAATAATCTATTGTGGAAAAGTAAAATCACAAAAATTCAGAACTCTGAGGAAAATTAAAAACAGAAAATTCCTTTATTATCAAATGGCAAAATCAAAAGCTCAAACACATCAAACAAATGGAAAATATGTAAATTTATGTATATATATATATATGAACAGACATTTTGAAGAATTTGAACCATCTTTTTCAGCTACAACAGCCGAAAGATTTTTCCGCATTGACCGAGCACAGGAACATTTACATTATATAACAGACATTTCCTCGGAAGATTTGTACATTCTTGATCCGGATTTACAAAGTCAACGAGGCAATGTATTAGTATCAACATCATCAGAGGCCTTTACACCGTCAGACATTGTGACTCCATCTTCCGACAAACTTTGTTGTGTTGAAAATAATTTCAGTAAAGATAAGGATTTAGTGTTCACGTTTTCCATGCCAGTTACGCCACCAAAGTCACCTGGGTAAGGATATAGTTTGCTGTTTCCATAATTTAAACTAAAAGTTTAAAATGTCTGATTCAAATATATGTGAATTTATGTCATGTGACAATGTTAGAATTGGAAAGCAAGCTTCATATTTATTTTTGAACAAAGATTTAAAAGAAATTAGAGTACTTAATAGTCATGACTGTAATGAATTGAAACGAGGTGTAAATTGATGAGAAAAAAAGAATTTATGAGATTTTGTGATTTGTGCTTATTGTTTTGGTAGTTGGCAACGTTCAATGTCATTATTAATTTTTTTGGGTCAAAATAAAAGACGTATAAGTAAGTAAATTATTTATTATAGTGACATGTGTTTTTCACAAAATATTATATAATACAGTGAGATATAAAAACAATAATTAGAACACCCGACCCTTTGGGTCTATAAGTCACTTTAAACATAAATTTCAATGGTACGACGAACAAAAATAAATAAAATGTTATCGAAAATTTTCATATAAATTTTTTTTTCTCTTACTGAAAGCTCGTATAATTAAAAGGTAATGAGAAGAGATAAAAATGGTCATGACCCGATGGAAACTTTGAAATATCCACAGAACCAAAAAATTTCTGGGGGAAAAATTTGATGAAAGGAATGAAAAAATTTGAAATCCAAATCTTACCTCGGCAACAAATGAAAGAAAATATTTTTTTCTAAATTGAAACAGTTAAATTTTAAATTTAAACTTTAAACCTTTTTTGAATATTTCAAATTTAAATGTTGAGAGTGAACATATCTTCTTAAATCCAGTATCCAGTACCTCGGTATTTACATCAAAATGCTTACATGTATATTGTTAATATCAAAATTTGCTGTTATTTAGGAATTATTTTAATACTGCTACAAATTGGTATCGTTCTTGATATTCTTAGATAAATTTTGCAAAAATTGAGATCTTTTTGATATTTTTTTGTGCAAAAGTTGGGAGTTTTTCTATATAACATATAAATTAAGTATTGTTGCCTTTGTTATGCAGTCTTGATTAAAAAATAAGGATGCAAGGATTAAAGTATTGTGACGTCATATACGAAAAATTTTAAAAAGAAAGGGAACCACAAGGTCATTTATAAAAAGATAAGACAACTTGCTGGGGGAATTTAGAATTAATCAAGTATAACACAAAGCTATGTTTCTATAAGAGTCCAAAGTTTGCTTATTATACTTTAATAAGATTGTTATTTAAAATTGAAATTCAGTAAATTGGTAACAGTTTTCATATTTGTATGTTATGCTTGGATGTTTAAGGCAAGTTAAAATATATTTACTTATTTCTTCCTAATAACACAATCAGAATCTCTGATGTTAGGATATCATATGAGGGACAAAACTCACTAACTGTCCCTGGGAGTACGAACGGCAGGTCAGTTAATATCCCTCTTTAATTTTGATGTTGTGTGGCTTTCTCACTCTAAATGTGTGGAAATGGTACTTTTAACATTTGTTTAATGGGCAGTAGAGCTAGAAGATTTAACAGGCTTTAGAATCTTAATCTTAAAATTGATGGGTGAAAGAAATGAAAATAATAGATTTTTATACGAATCACTTTATTTACAAAGGGAGATAAATCAATAATATTTCTCTTACTTTGGATTAGTGAATGCACATTGTTTTTTACTCTTATTGTATTTTTATTTCTTTTTCTTATTTTAAAAGTGTTGTGTGGGGTTAATTGGGACAACTGTATACAGATTATTTTTTTGTATTAACAAAGTGTTCCATAAAATGATGATATTATAATATAACAATGCAGCTAACATAATGCAAGAAAAAGTTCGATTCCTTTTCGTCAAATAAACATCTTTTCTGTTTAATAAAAATGTCATGGTTAATTCCTAAAAATACTTATTTAAAATTAAATTTATTCTCACATAATTATTGTCAACTTACCCCACGTCCTTGCAAATTTTCAATATTTATTCTAGAAAAAGCATGCATTTCCTGATACACTATTTTATCTTTATCTATCACAATTAAATCAGAATAAACTATTCCCTACAGTTTGAAAAGCAAGAAATTGGATTGCTTCAACTGGAATATGAACTGAGATTAATTAACATTGGTCAATATGATCCTGATGTGCCATTCTAGCTTGTAATGCTTGTTAGAATTAATATAAGTATTTATTTGATAACATTAGAACAAATACATACAGTAGATTTAGTTGGTGTACATCATGGATCTATGTTAGATCCTCTGCTATTTTCTGTTTTCATGAATGACAATCATTATATATATACATATCAATCCATGAGTGTCAAACTGATAATGCAGAGTCCCATTTATTTTTGAATGATTAACAATTAATTTTAAATTAATGCTGAATGCGTATAGTAAAAAAAAACAGTTATAGGCATGCCTTTGATATGATCTGTGTAATTTTGTATATAGGTCACCCACAGCTATTTATAGACCAGAGAGTAAAGAAAACCTTCTGATGCCTCCCCCACCTGGTGCTGACAACAGGTTGATAACATTTCTATAGTTACTGTTGCCATGGTGTATGGTTGTTCTCATTCTTTCAGTATAATATTGTTTAGCATGGTGTTGTATTATGTTGCTATAGTTACACTAATTTGTATATGTATCAGTGCTTTGCTAGCGTTAAATGTTTAGATGTTGGCTGCTAGTTGACATTGAAATAATATGTTGTGGTTCTAAACTTTATAATAGTTGGAAAAAATTGATTCAGACATAATCTGGAAATAAAAAATCTGCAATTTACAAGTATAAGTATATATGTATAACTCTCTCTGTTTGAATGTTTTATACTATATAGATATAATCAGTACATGTACATGTAATATTTAAAAGACTTTCACTTACATCAAGTATTGGCAATGATTTTTAAGGAAGAATGTGGACATCATCATATGATCAAAAGGTTGTGATTTGTACCTCATACATTAGTCCTTGATATTTTACATCCATGTATTTTTGTCTTGCTTTACTGATGAATGCTTTCATAGTAATCTCTATAAAGGTCAAATGTCAAAGATGAAATTTTTACAGATCATACATGTTGGTGTATCATGATAATTTGAAATCAACGCCACATCTTATTTTCACAATTTCTATAAACATTTTAACAATTATAAGCTATAGCAACTTAAATATAGTGTCATGGTTTTCAAATTATTTTTGTTAAGCTTGGATGGGTCATTGTTGATTGTCAGTGAATAAATGGATGGTCTTTACCTTGTAATGACTTAACTAACTAGTAAAAGTGTAAAAGATATCACAGTGAAAAGGATCTTTATAACTGGTTTGAATAGTTTTAAGTGCATGTTTCTATTATAAGAATTATCAATAAATTTATGCATGTTTCTGGTACAATACAGTGGTAGATCCAGCAACTTTTCAAAACAAGCTTCAGGGGTAACACACAGGGGGAAAGGGAGCTTTAGGGGTAACACACATGAGAAAGGGTGCTTACGGGGGTAACACACAGGGGGAATGGAGCTTTAGGGGGTAACACGCAGGAGGAAGGGAGCTTCTGGGGGTAACACACAGGGAGAATGGTATCTTTATGGTTAACACACAGGGGGGAAAGTGAGCTTCCAGGGGTAACACATGGGGGGAAAGAGAGCTTCCGGGGATAAAACAAAAGGGGAAAGTAGGATCTTCAGGGGTAACACAAAGGGGGAAAGGGAGCTGCAGGGGTTGCCAATTTTAATTGCTTTCGTATTTAAAAAGCTAATGAAAGTTTGATTGCCACCTTCTGGATCTCCAACTGTATTGATAGTACAAAATAATTAGTTTTACATATAGCATGTTTTAGTGGAATTTGTTCAAGTTTTTGTTTCTAAAAACTGAAGCACCTCAAATTAACTAAAAGGAACTGTTCATTCAAAAGTGTTACTAATGGTTTTTTTCTCAAATTAGAAATATATATATTTAAAATTTTGAGGTGCTTCAGTCAAGTATGATAACTAATGTCTTCATAATTATTTTATTTCTACATATAATTTCTTCAAATAAAATATTGATGCAGCAGCCTGTAGCTGCATGGCACATGATGTGTCACATGGTACAGCATAATGGTAGATAGAATAGACTAGAGTTATCTATAAACATTGTACATATAATATGATGTCCCTGTTTGTTTCAGTTACTACATATCAGAATCATTTTCCACAAGAACTCGAAGGGTTCATTTTCAAGACTATCCGTGTTTCCCACTTCTGTGGTAAAAACTTAATTCTATTTATAGGCATGGCACAAGAGCATCGTTCATTTATTATTATTTTTATTTATAGAATAGCCAAATTTTGTTTATTTATAAGTTTTATGGAATGAACCTATCCTGTATAGATTCCAATTTAAGCTATTAAGCAACCAATAAATATTTAACTTTAGAAATCTCTTTTCCTTTCATTTCAATAAACAAAATGTTTTTTTTCTAATCAAACCTAAAAAAGAATTCTGTTCTTTTTTTTATTCCATTAACAATATCCCCATAGTACATGTGCTCAGCATGTCTCTATGTTTTCCTGTCCATGAGGGTTTTAATGGTGGACCCTTCATGGTGAATATTGGAAAAATGCTTGCCAAATGACATTAACAGTAATTTTTGGTGTATGACAATAAAATGTTCATTTCTTCTAGATGAGAAAGAAATCAAACATTAAATTTGATAAAAAAAATTACAGAAATGATAGTTATTTGAGACCTCTGACGAAGCACAATAAGAATATTTTGACAATTCCAGGTATTGAAAATTGAAACCAATTTGACTCTAGTGGTAGCCAAAAAATAACCATTTGACGTCTGCCAGTAAAGGGCATTTAACTATTCTCTATTATAAATCCAAGTGAGAAAGTTTTTTTTAATTTTCCAACTTCTGAGTGCATGTTAGGTAAATGGTAGAGAAAATCTATGTTCTTTATTTCTTTAAAACAGTTATGCTTTATATAAAGTTTTTTTTAGATAATCATAAAATTAGGAGCATTTTTTAGGAAAAGAAATACAATCTTTTAAAGTAGACAGTTGCATTAAGTGTCACATTAGGCAACATTTAGGTTTTAATTGGTTTTCTTGTTTGTCTCGCAAATGATCTATTTTATTTTTTTTACAAAAAAGTTTTATGTAGGGTGTTAAAACCAAAACTGCTCTAATGAAATGCATGTTAATCTGAGGTATTAATTCACCTGAAGCAAGCTATTTTCAAATGAGCAAAATTGATTTCATCCTCTTCACTTCAGATAAAACCTCAGGATTAACCAATGACAAGAAAATTGGTTAAATACTTACTATAATTTACAATTTAACATTTCTTGCATGCACATTTAAGTGTCTACTTAGCTTACTGTACTAGGTTTTAATCCATAACTTTATTAAATGGTACAGTTATATAAAGTTTGAATGATCCATATTTTCATATCATAATATCTGGAAATTATAACACTGAATATTTTATGAGATATCATGTCTATAACAACCTGTATTTTAATGCAGAACTGTAACTTATCTTTTAATTTACATCAGAAAAGTATTGGTAGTTGAAATTAGCGTTTGAAATAAAATGCCTCTTTTAATGAATTATAAATAGACATGAAAGACCACATGGATCTAATTGTAGTTATATGTTGATTATGCATAGAGATGCAGTAATGTGTCAGTACTTATATCATACTATATTTATGTGTTTACCGACATATTATGTAAAGCAAGGATTTTTTTCAAGAACTATGGTTTCCTCATAGTAGGTAAGAAAAGTTCAGTTTTCAATTCATTAACTTAATGTCAGTTAATATACAAAATGTGAAATGTTAAATTTAATAAATTTTTATTTTGTTATATTTCAAATGTTGATATTTTTAAAAATAAAATTTCAGTTCAGAGCCTGGTTCCCCTGTTTTACCTCCCTCTGGGAAACAGGACCAGTTTCTGAGTGTGGCCCATGCTACAGCAGTACCCAGGAACAAGAGGATGTCTCAAGAGGACAAAGGTTGGTGCTATAGAATAGCCATTTTAATTTACTCTTTCTAGGAAAATTATTAGGGGGGGGGGATAAAGTAAATATCAACACAACATCATAACTTACACAATACATCTTCATAAACTGAGATAGTACCGGTAATGTTAGAACTCTGTGTGTTGGACCAGAATTTCATCAGCATAAAAAGAAAGTATTTTATTATCCAATTTAATTTGAAATGCCAAACCTCAGGGACTTAATATTTTGACATTAGTATATATTATAATAGTCACAAGCCAAACTAATAAGAATGTGTTACAATACAAATATATGCTGCAGATTTCAATGTGCACCACATGTTTTTATAATAAACAACATATCTTTGTAAACAGAAATGTACTGCAAGACAAGCTGTCATTAGGATTTTTTATTACCTGCAATATACTCATAATAGTATTCTTTGATAATGTTATAGTGTACTTAAACCTCCAGATTTTCATTCTTACAGAAAAATTCTGATTTTGATGTCCAAGACAAATACATGTACATAAAAATAGATTTCGCAAAGTTAGAAAAATTTGTCTTGGAAATTTGATATTTTTAATATATATTATGGAATTGAGGAAAGGTACCATTTTAAATTTTTAACAAATACATATTGGTTCATATTCTAGTGAGAAAAAAAAATGAATTATAGATAATATTTGTATTTGTAATTAAAAAAGAAATATTTTTTTTTTTATATTTAAACTTTAGCTTTGATTGATGCATCAAAAAGGGGAGACTTGCCAAAAGTAAGTATGAATGTATTCAAATAATAATTCCACTCATATTATAAAATGTGGAAACATATTGCATAGAAATCAGTTTCATCTAAAAATATATATATGCAAGTCTTCTGTGACAATAAGACTCATCTGATTTTACCAAAAAAAATGTAATCATGCAGTTTGAAGGATCTAAAAAGTGTGGTCAAGAAATCATTTAGTATTCAGTAAAGTTTTTGTCTGAAATTATGTTTTAATACAATTTTCATGCAGATTATTGTTCAGTTAAGGGCATACGATACAGTTACAGGGGAGGTAATGATGCTGCTAACGTAAAATGTTATTTTTCAAACTGTGACTTATTGGGAAAAGATGCAGTTTTTGACTGATTTTATCATTCAAACTGATTTAACTTAAAACAAGTTCATGAACCCCTCTTTTTTAAAATGATATTTGGTTTGATTACGTAAGAATATTATGTGTACCATTTTTCATGAAAACGTAAATAGTGCAATTTGTTTTAAATTTGATAAATATACAGCAAAAAATGACGTTTTTTTTCTACATTCATGAACAATTGATAAATTTATTTAATTCTTAACAAAAAAAGTCTTTCAGAAGGAAAAATATGTCTACAAATCTGAATTTTGAAACTTCGACCTCATTTTACTCAAAAAGTAGCACATGAAGGTATAGTTTTTATTAGCTCACCTGGCCCGAAGGGCCAAGTGAGCTTTTCTCACCACTTGGCGTCCGTCGTCCGTCGTCGTCGTCCGTCATCCGTCGTCGTCGTCGTCGTTAACAATTTACATTTTGAACTTCTTCTAGAGAACCACTGAATGGAATGGAACCAAACATGGCATGAATGTTCCTTATGAGGTGCTGACCAAGTGTTGTTACTTTGTAGCCGATCCATCATCCAAGACGGCCGCCAGCGGGGGACTTAGTTTAACATAGGACCCTATGGGAAATGCATACAAATGACTTCTTTTAGAGAACCACTGAATGGAATGAAACCAAACATGGCATGAATGTTCCTTATGAGGTACTGACCAAGTGTTGTTACTTTGTTGCCGATCCATCATCCAAGATGGCTGCTAGCCGGGGACTTAGTTTAACATAGGACCCTATGGGAAATGCATACAAATGACTTCTTTTAGAGAACCACTGAATGGAATAAAACCAAACATAGCATGAATGTTCCTTATGGGGTGCTGACCAAGTGTTGTTACTTTGTAGCCGATCCATCATCCAAGATGGCCGCCAGCAGGGGACTTAGTTTAACATAGGACCCTATGGGAAATGCATACAAATGACTTCTTTTAGAGAACCACTGAATTGAATGAAACCAAACATGGCATGAATGTTCCTTATGAGGTGCTGACCAAGTGTTGTTACTTTGTTGCCGATCCATCATCCAAGATGGCCGCCAGCGGGGGACTTAGTTTAACATAGGACCCTATGGGAAATGCATACAAATGACTTCCTCTAGAGAACCACTGAATGGAATGAAACCAAACATGGCATGAATGTTCCTTATGAGGTGCTGACCAAGTGTTGTTACTTTGTTGCCGATCCATCATCCAAGATGGCCGCCAGCCGGGAACTTAGTTTAACATAGGACCCTATGGGAAATGCATACAAATGACTTCTTTTAGAGAACCACTGAATGGAATAAAACCAAACATAGCATGAATGTTCCTTATGGGGTGCTGACCAAGTGTTGTTACTTTGTAGCCGATCCATCATCCAAGATGGCCGCCAGCGGGGGACTTAGTTTAACACAGGACCCTATGGGAAATGCATACAAATGACTTCTTCTAGAGAACCACTAAATGGAACGAAACCAAACATAGCATGAATGTTCCTTATGGAGTGCTGACCAAGTGTTGTTACTTTGTAGCCGATCCATCATCCAAGATGGCCGCCAGCGGGGGACTTAGTTTAACATAGGACCCTATGGGAAATGCATACAAATGACTTCTTCTAGAGAACCACTAAATGGAATGAAACCAAACATAGCATGAATGTTCCTTATTGAGTGCTGACCAAGTGTTGTTACTTTGTAGCCAATCCATCATCCAAGATGGCCGCCAGCGGGGGACTTAGTTTAACATAGGACCCTATGGGAAATGCATACAAATGACTTCTTTTAGAGAACCACTGAATGGAATGAAATCAAACATGGCATGAATGTTCCTAATGTGGTGCTGACCAAGTGTTGTTACTTTGTAGCCGATCCATTATCCAAGATGGACGCCAGCGGGGGACTTAGTTTAACATAGGACCCTATGGGAAATGCATACAAATGACTTCTTTTAGAGAACAACTGAATGTAATGAAACCAAACATTGCATGAATGTTCCTTATGCCGTGCTGACCATGTGTTGTTTCTTTGTAGCCCATCCTTCATCCAAGATGGCCGCCAGCATGGGACTTAGTTTAACATAGGACCCTATGGGAAATGCATACAAATGACTTCTTTTAGAGAACCACTGAATGGAATGAAATCAAACATGGCATGAATGTTCCTAATGTGGTGCTGACCAAGTGTTGTTACTTTGTAGCCGATCCATTATCCAAGATGGCCGCCAGCAGGGACTTAGTTTAACATAGGACCCTATTGGAAATGCATACAAATGACTTCTTTTAGAGAACCACTGAATGGAATAAAACTAAACATTGCATGAATGTTCCTTATGAGGTGATGACCAAGTGTTGTTACTTTGTAGCAGATCCATCATCCAAGATGGCCCCCAGCAGGAGACTTAGTTTAACATAGGACCCTATGGGAAATGCATACAAATGACTTCTTTTAGAGAACCACTGAATTGAATGAAACCAAACATGGCATGAATGTTCCTTATGAGGTGCTGACCAAGTGTTGTTACTTTGTTGCCGATCCATCATCCAAGATGGCCGCCAGCGGGGGACTTAGTTTAACATAGGACCCTATGGGAAATGCATACAAATGACTTCCTCTAGAGAACCACTGAATGGAATGAAACCAAACATGGCATGAATGTTCCTTATGAGGTGCTGACCAAGTGTTGTTACTTTGTTGCCGATCCATCATCCAAGATGGCCGCCAGCCGGGAACTTAGTTTAACATAGGACCCTATGGGAAATGCATACAAATGACTTCTTTTAGAGAACCACTGAATGGAATAAAACCAAACATAGCATGAATGTTCCTTATGGGGTGCTGACCAAGTGTTGTTACTTTGTAGCCGATCCATCATCCAAGATGGCCGCCAGCGGGGGACTTAGTTTAACACAGGACCCTATGGGAAATGCATACAAATGACTTCTTCTAGAGAACCACTAAATGGAACGAAACCAAACATAGCATGAATGTTCCTTATGGAGTGCTGACCAAGTGTTGTTACTTTGTAGCCGATCCATCATCCAAGATGGCCGCCAGCGGGGGACTTAGTTTAACATAGGACCCTATGGGAAATGCATACAAATGACTTCTTCTAGAGAACCACTAAATGGAATGAAACCAAACATAGCATGAATGTTCCTTATGGAGTGCTGACCAAGTGTTGTTACTTTGTAGCCAATCCATCATCCAAGATGGCCGCCAGCGGGGGACTTAGTTTAAGATAGGACCCTATGGGAAATGCATACAAATGACTTCTTTTAGAGAACCACTGAATGGAATGAAATCAAACATGGCATGAATGTTCCTAATGTGGTGCTGACTAAGTGTTGTTACTTTGTAGCCGATCCATTATCCAAGATGGACGCCAGCGGGGGACTTAGTTTAACATAGGACCCTATGGGAAATGCATACAAATGACTTCTTTTAGAGAACAACTGAATGTAATGAAACCAAACATTGCATGAATGTTCCTTATGCCGTGCTGACCATGTGTTGTTTCTTTGTAGCCCATCCTTCATCCAAGATGGCCGCCAGCATGGGACTTAGTTTAACATAGGACCCTATGGGAAATGCATACAAATGACTTCTTTTAGAGAACCACTGAATGGAATGAAATCAAACATGGCATGAATGTTCCTAATGTGGTGCTGACCAAGTGTTGTTACTTTGTAGCCGATCCATTATCCAAGATGGCCGCCAGCAGGGACTTAGTTTAACATAGGACCCTATTGGAAATGCATACAAATGACTTCTTTTAGAGAACCACTGAATGGAATAAAACTAAACATTGCATGAATGTTCCTTATGAGGTGCTGACCAAGTGTTGTTACTTTGTAGCAGATCCATCATCCAAGATGGCCCCCAGCAGGAGACTTAGTTTAACATAGGACCCTATGGGAAATGCATACAAATGACTTCTTTTAGAGAACCACTGAATGGAATAAAACCAAACATATGGCATGAATGTTCCTTATGAGGTGCTGACCAAGTGTTGTTACTTTGTAGCCGATCCGCCATCCAAGATGGCCACCAGTGGGGGACTTTTGAATGAAATTAAACATGTTCCTTTCCTTATCAATGAGGTTGTGTTGTCACTTTTAGCCAAATTTTATATTTTTTCATATGATTTCAAAAACCCAAGTAGAATCAGGTGAGCGATACAGGCTCTTGAGAGCCTCTAGTTGTATGTCAACCAGACAGCAAACCAATAACACAAAAAACAAAACTCAAGGTCAAAATAGACAAAAGATTGTACAAAATGCTGTTGTTTAAATTGTTTCTGGTAAAACAAATTTTGAATAGATTTTACAGGCTACCAAAGATTTACCATCAAAACTGTTATAATTTTAATTTTTAGATAGTAGACTTGTTTGTGAATCAAGATGCTAATTTATTGGCAACAGATCAGTATGGCATGACAGCATTACACCATGCAGCCAGATTTGGTCACAAGTCCATTGTGAAATATCTGATAGAGAATGGTATGTACAAACACCACACAGATGCAGAGTTCTCGAAATCTTTCTTTTCTTGGTGGTCCTTGAAGAAATCTACTGGTTCTCACTATTATTTCTATTGCAAAGTGACAAAATTGTGGTGGTCCTTTGGATATTTTAGTGGTCAAAACCTTCGGATCACTACTTTTCGAGAACTCTGCAAACAGAATTGTCAAATCTAAAGTCGGTTGTGAGTATAAAAAAAAAATTACCTTGTTGAAGATTGTCACATTTGTGTGTAAAGATTTTCTGACTTTGCTCCAGAAATGCAAATAGAAAAAGATTTCCTGAAAACACAACTCAGCATCTTAATAACAAACTTGGTAACATTTTCCTTCTGAGAATACTATTCTAATAGTTGTGAGTAGTAAAAAAAAACCCATGATATAAGTTTTGTACATGTTAACTGGCATCCTGAAAAATTCTGAATTATAATTATAATATAACTTTAGATCAGATAGAATGCTAAAGATAATTTCTATCACTACTTCCCCCCCCCTCCTTCCTCTTTGTAAGGAGAGGATCAAAAAGAGTTTTGGTCTGTGACAACTCTTCGTCTGTCATGAATCAGGTTAAAATTTTTGGTTTGGGTTGTTTACAATGAAGGTGGGGTCAAAATTGTTTGAAACCTAGTACACATGGTTCATTATGTTCTGAACACTTTACAGCCGATTGCATTGAGTGTGAAGGTAAAGGCCATATCTTTGTTTCTTTGGTAAGCTTGCTTGCTAGCTGAAATGTGAAGTCATTATTAGGTAAGGTATACTACCCTCATTTTTAAGCTGCCTAGTCCTACAGACAGATATATTGATTATCTGTCGGACAAGTCTACTCTTAAAGGAAGGTATTTTACCTAACCAAAGATGTGACCTTTAGTTACACATTCAATGCAATCGGCTGTAAATTATATGCCAAATTAATGTATGCTTACACCATTCACTGTGCACAGAAATGTAATATCAGTACATTCTGTGGTGACAGCTCTTTTAATAATGCTAGCAAGACAAATGTTTGTTTGACTTGCTTGCTTTGTTTGTATAAAGGTTTTGCTCAAGCATTGTAACTTAAGACTGACATCTGCAAACAATATAAGTAGGCGGAGTTCAAACTGTGTATAGGTAAATTTGATTATTTGATAAATCCACCTTTTTAGATTGTTTTCAGATGTCACTTAATTACAATTCATGAGCAAACTTTGATATAAACAAAGCAAGCAAGCCAGACAAACATTTAAGTCCCTAGCATTAAAAAAAGAGCTGTAAAGTTGTTGATCAAGGTATCTTACCATGATCACGTCAACTAAAAACTTAGTATACATGTTCACGTTAGTGTGTTTTCCTTTCGGTTATTCAACTCCCCTGTTTTTTATTGTCCGAAAACATTGAAACTTCATAGTGCAAGTGAGGTACCGTTTAGGGGGTTATTTTCACAGGGTGTAAATTTTCGTTTATTTTCACAAAAAGACCAAAATCGCTAAAATAAAAGCCGCCACTTTAAAATGTACATGCAATAGTATTGATAAAAGTTTGAATCTGCCAAAATAATAACTGCACAATGTTCAATGAAAATTTTAAATTTTACATCTGCAAAAATAACCCACTATACGGTATCCTATGGACACATGTTCTTGTTAAGGGGGTAGACCTTGGTTCAGGGAGATAACTCTTTAAATCAGTTAAGCGTTTGTAAAAGTCAAGTTCATCCATGTATTTTAAGCATTTCACTGAAACAGATTGAAAATAATCTATGTAACCTAGAAGCTTAGAATATATTCTTAAAAAATGGTTGACATAAACCTACTGATGATTTTAAGAGTTATTTCCCTTAACCTAGGTCTACCTCCTTAAACTATAATTGAATTATGTTTGTAGCTTATTTGTGGCTTATTTTGTTTTTTACAGCACAACCTGTCATTCTAGATATGGTGGACTTTGAAAAGTAGGTATTTCTATAGTATTAAATAGATATAGCCAATAGGAAGATGTGGTATGAGTGCCAATGAGACAACTCTCCATCCAAATAACAATTTATAAAAGTAAACCATTATAGGTCAAGGTACGGCCTTCAACATAAGGTCGCTGGACTTCTAAAATGTTGTAAATTACAAATTTTTCAAGAAAAAAATATCTCACATTTAACAGGCTTTGAAAATTTTGGCAAAATGCATGCTTCAAAAATGTCGTATGTGAACTTGAACATTTTTGTAAATAGTAGTGAAATAAAAACGTTGACATTTCTGGATTATCCAAGAACTTAAATTATTTTCACAGAAATAAAGAAATGTACAATTATTTTTTTCTACAACGATTTTCAAGTTTTCATACAACATTTTGGAAGAAAACTTTACAAACAACTGACATTCGGAATTTTGTAATATGTCTTATTTCACACATTTTGATTGGTCTAACTGTATGTTATTTTGTAATACCAAAGATTTCCTCCCGCCCAGACCATTGGTGTCAAAAAGTATTTTTAGCCAAAAAAGTCATATACAACATTTTAGAAGCCCAGCGACGATAAGGTGATTTTAAAGGGAGATAATTTCCTTGTAAAATTATGTTATTTGATCAAGTATTGATTAAAAATAAAAGAAAAGGAGTACTTTGATTTTCTAGAATATTTTATTGGTAAATTTGGATACAGTGTTGTAATATTTTTTTAAGTACATGCAATATTAATAAGGAGATATGGTATGATTGGCAATAAGGGGTTTCTACAAAAAATCAGAGGAAAAGGAATTAAACAACTGAAGACCACTGTACAGACTTCAACAATGAGAAAAACCTTTTCTGTATAGATAAGGCTTGTGCATGATATAATGCAGTTTGTTTTATGACCAATCGTATTTGTATGAACATCTCTGTAAGGACTAAACTTGAATCATCTTGGGTGAACGGTAAGTTATAAACTCATTGGAGACTATCAGGTGATTTAATTCAATTTTGTACCTCTGTAAAACTTTTGTAGTACTTAGGAGATAACTGTATTGTTTTTAGCTCTGATGGCATCGATTGGTGATTTGATTGTTGCAAATTAAGTTTGCTGGCCACCTGTTAGTGGAGCTTGTAAATGGGTATTTGAGACTATCAAATCATCAATTGAAGCCATTGGAGCTTAAAATAAAATATTGTTATTTCCATTCTAATGAAACTGATAGAAAACAACGTTTAAACATACATTTGAAATCTTTTGCACATCGTCTGCGCTTGCACGAATGTTTTCATAGCATCAATTGAGAATTGATGCCATGAAAATTAGTGACATTATCCAATCAAAATGAACGTTACAAACGATGTTGCATAAGGATTATATTTAATTGTGTACTTGATGTTGTAGAAAACAAAAGGTGCTGCATAAAGCAACTTGGTACCACTGGAGATCTGTTGTAGTATTTATCATTTAATTGTGTTTTACTTTATTTTTTCAGGGGACAAACAGCCCTGCATAAAGCAGCATGGTACCAGAGAAGAACTATATGTTACATGTTGGTAGAAGCTAAAGCCTCATTGACCAAAACAGATTATCAGGTAATACATGCAGTTACTGCAGGGTTTTCTCGCTGTATTGAATACCCATTGGTGGCCTTTGGCTGTTTTCCGCTCTTTGATTAGAATGTTGTCTCTTTGACACATTCCCCATTTCCATTGTCAATTTTAGTTTCTGGTTGTGTAATATTTAGCGTGTTCGATTTATTAAGAAAACTGTTAACCAACTAATTTTAGCTCGCAGTTTACTCTTGTGAGTAGAAAAATAATGCATTTCCCTTATATAAAAAGATCAAGAAAATCATGAAAAAAATCTGCCTGCAAAAATAAGTTTGTTTACATTAAGCCAATTAATTCGCTAGAAATGGCATCATGTTATATATAAAAATAAGAAGATTCAGTTGGTATGAATGCTGTAGAAGTAAACACTTATAAGGATTGAGTTAAGCCTTCCAATTGATCTTTTATCGTGTGTTTTTCTATATTGTGATGTTATACTATTGTTTCAGAAGGTTTGGTACCATAAAAAATGTTTAATCTCGCTGCAAAAATTTGCACCTGTCCTAAGTCAGGAATCTGATGTACAGTAGTTGTCGTTTGTTTATGTAATTTATACTTGTTTCTTGTTTTTTATATTGTCTAGAGCGTTGGTTTTCCCGTTTGAATGGTTTTACACTAGTAATTTTGGGGCCCTTTATAGCTTGTTGTTCGGTGTGAGCCAAGGCTTCGTGTTGAAGGCTGTACATTGACCTATAATGGTTTACTTTTATAAATTGTTATTTGGATGGAGAGTTATCTCATTGGTACTCACACCACATCTTCCTATATCTACTTATAGGTCACATATTGCCTTCCACACTGAGCAAAACCATGCTGCATAGTAAGCTATAAAAGGAGGCATGAAATGTATACCTGATTTGCAATACATTTTATCTCTATCAAGCTACTTGTCTTAGGATACCAGTATAATCGGTTACCAGTATTATAGAACCAGATGATTTTTTTCAGGTTACCAGTATGATGGAACCAGTTTATTATTTCATTGTTAATTTCAGGGAAATACTCCGCGAATGCAAGCTTTAAGAGCAGACGACAAAGACCTGGCAGCTTATCTCCAAAGTCAAGAACATTTTCAACTGGTTGTGTCTGAAGATCAAGAGACTGCTGTTTAACAGCAGCCAAAGGGAGACAAATCCTCCCTGACAATTCCTAAACAAATGGCTCAAAGAGTTGATTCCATAGCAACAGAATTTTGTGATGTTTTGTTTCTGTAATACTTTTAACAGTGACAGATGATTTACAATTGTTACATTCTAAATTGTTCTGTCTTTAATTCAACTGTACTGTTTATGTGTTTTGTTGCCCAGCAACATTTCTAGACCATTAAAGTTATCTCATGCTAAAACAAAAAACTTGAAATAAAATGAATTAAGAAATTGAAATTGTATACACAAAATAATTCTGAAAATATATTAAAAAAATATAAAACAAGGCTTTTTTCATCAAACCCATTGCACAATAATTTGTAATATATGAAAATAGGACAATTCAGTTTCATTTTCTGAAGTAAACATCTTTTTTGTTGATAATATGAATTTCATTGTGTTCCTCATGTAGACAATCTATATTTTTTTGTAGACGTTATTCTCAGTAATTGAAATAAGCCAAAGGGAGACAACTCCTCTACACAATTAATTATAGAAGAGCTTGAAGAATTAATCCTTCTGGAAGTTTTCATATACCTCAGATTATAAATTACCCTAATATCACTAAGAATTTTTTATCAGTTTTCATCAATATTTTAAAATGTTTAATTTGATAAATAATGTCTTATACAATGTACTTGAACAACAAATAGTTAAGAGTGTCTAAGTAAGGCAAACCGACGGTTTAGAATGTCCCTTGGGCAAACAAAATATTTCGAGTGTTCAAGTTATGCAAACAAACAGTTAAAAAAGTGTTCATTAGTCAAACAAAGATATTAGAGTTCCAAGTTAGACATATTAGTGTTTAGAGTGTCCAAGTTAGGCAAACAAAGAGTTGAGTGTCCATTAGGTAAACAAAGAGTTGGAGTGTCTGTTAGGCAAACAAAGTGTTATTCGCGTCTTTTAGGCAAAAAAAAGAGAGTTTAGAGTGTCTAAATAAGGTAAACAAAGAGTTAAAATTGTCCTTATTAGGCAAATAATGAGTTAAGATTGTTCAAGTTATGCAAACAAAGAGTTTTAAAATGTCCAAGTTAGGCAAACAAAGAGTTTAGATTGTCCAAGTTAGGCAAACAAAGAGTTTAGATTGTCCAAGTTTTTTTTATCACTACATGAATCACTTATACTGTTGTATCATATGTGAATAGATTCTTGTGGTATGTGGACCAAAGGCAAATGGCAATTATGTACAGTTTCTTCTTATTTTCTGTTAATGCAAAAATCATAATAGTGCATGCAACAGTTCCAAGGCGTAAAAGTTACAAAGCAGTGCCATTGTATTATAAACTACGAAAACACCTTGATTTTTATATGCAATAACATGTAGTTGTAGGATCTAGAAGAAATTATTTTTCATGTTGATTGTGATATTAGATTAAATAATTATTGAAATTACAATATCAATAAATGAGTTATTGGAACATTTTGAGTTTTAGAATTGTCCTCTTCAAATTTTTGAATGGCATCGTATGATAAGGCCATTTTTTTTATAGATCATAATTTCAATATTAAGAAAATATTCACCACCTAAGAAATATTTCTATAACTCTGTGTGCCAACAGAGTTTTAGTTCATTTATGTTTTTATATTTGATATTAATTTTAATTTAATTTAAAAAATCAATGATTTGAAATGAATTGCTTGATAATTTGTGGTGTTCTTTAAAAATAGATTTAATATTGTGAACTTTGAACTCTTGATTTTTGTACCATTTGTAGAGTTCTAAATTTCTCAATGAGCCTTTTTAACATGTTTTTATATGTGTTCCAGCATTGTTGCAATGTTTCCCTTAAATGCAGTGTTGTGATATAGATTTTCAGATTGAAAAAATTGTTATTATTATGAAATGTAAATCTTTGTGTATATTTCATAAATTTTATATAAAAATCAGATGGCGATCATTAATGGGAATTTTTCCCTTCTTTTCTTTTATTTTGGTAATTTTAAGTTAATTATATTTAAAAAAAACTTTGATGCAATTTTTGTTTCTCAATATAATGTTTCTTATATTAAGTTGATTTACATTTACTTTTCATTGGAAGACTAATGTAGTGGTATTACAAATAAACATTTGTGTTTTAAGGTGCACTTTTTATACCTATAAAAAGTACAAAACTTGAGTTTGATTATCATATCTAGATTCCAGATTATATATGAATTATTTATTTAAGTAGCACAAATATGTAAATTATTAATATATTTAACTTGTTATCTTAATTAATGATGTAACTAATTCACAGAATAAACATTGAATAATCATAGAATGAGACAGGCAATGGGTATATATACTATCAGATTGAGGCTGAAGAACTATCAGATTGAGGCTGAAGAACTATCAGAATGAGGCTAAAGAACTATCATAATGAGACCAGAAGTGTCAGAATGAGACATAATTATTTGAATGACAGTAAATAAATATCAGAATGAGGCAATTTATAATTATCAAAGTGAGGCAGTTGATATAACTAACAGAATGAGGCAGTTCAAATTTTGAAAAAAAACCCATTTTCAAAATGGGTAAATTAATTTGTTTTCTTTGATTTACAAAGTATCTTTGACCATTTCTATAAACAGGGGGGGGGGGGGGAAAGACTTTTTCCAAAAGGATTATAACCTTTTTATATTAAAGGAAAATATCCGTTTTCCTTAAATTCAAATATATATTTGAATGCTGGTTTTTGACGTGACCAAGGTTATTGTGTAAATCATTTATAAAAGATACCAAATAGGTAGAAATCTGCCCATTGACACTTCAATGGGTCATTTATGCAGATCAGTTTTTAATGCCTCTATTACCTCTTTAGTGATTTAATTTTGTATAATAAAAATCCAAAGAATAAGTTGAGTTTTATTGAATATAAATGTTGAATCATTGAACAGTTATTAAAAGGTGCCCCAAAGTGAGGTTTACAGAAAAGCAATGTTGAATCATTAATTAGTTAGAAGTTGGTCCCATTGGGGTCTTAGCGTGACAGGGGATTGCCAATTTTTTTGTAAGCGTGACATGTGAAAGTCAAATTATTATGCAGTGAAAACGGAATATGAAGTCTAGCGGGACACAGGAAATAACAAAAAAATGAGAAATTGCTTACATATATAGTGTAAGCGGGATCCGGGATCAGAACCCCCAAATGAGACCCCCTTAGAAGGTGCCCCATTCTTTAAATTTACAATGTTTATTAGTAGTGAATTCCCATGTAAGTGTATTACACTTTATATTTACTCCATTCTTTTTTCATGTTGGTTTCATCAATGTAGTTGCCTCCATTTTCTTATATGTATCTCCCTTTAGTGAGCATCATCAAGCAGGGCTTGATGTTTTCTCTATTTATGGGTATGTCATTCATATTGAAAACTTTCAATTGATATTTTGAAATTTCATTTAAGACTGTATCTGCCAATCTATAACTTTTAATTCACATTTTCTTTCTGGAAATGTTTTAAAAAAAAAATTAAATAAAACAGTGCTAAATCCTGTATATAACGGAAATCAAATTTATTTTTTATCTCACAGGCATTAAGATATGAAATTGTTTTTAGACTTTTCAAAGGTATATATGAATGTAGTACAAGTAATTTTATTGCCGATACATGTGTAAGGATATCTTGTCCTAACAATAACAAAAGGTTTGCAGATAAAGGCAATTATTTTTAAATATTTTAAATGCATTTAGTGTTTTCCTTGTAATTTGTCAGGAAAGAGCTTATCATTATATGTATTGACCTATGGATTGAAAAAAATAAAAGTGGTCAAGTTATATTAAAAATGACAATTACCAAGTTTTTTTTAAGTGGGAATAAATTCTTGTTCCAAAAAAAAAATGTACAGGCTTACATACTTTGTTTTGGATTATCCCTTTTTTAATGGTGGCTGATAAAATGTATTCTTATTACCTTTTATCATGGAAAGATTTCCTATTGACTGTTTTTTTGACAAATTTTGTCTATTTTTATATCATTTTCTAATGTCACCAGTTCCTTTTGTTGTCTGTAAAAGGAAAGACATTTTTCTATGGTAGTAATTGTGTCTGATTGGAGAAAATGAAAGCTGTTTGTTATCATGAATGTTTTTTTCTACTAAAATTGAGCACAATTTATTTTATTTAAATTTAATAAACTGGATAAAAAGTTATATCTTGTTATATTAGTTTCTTTGCCAATGTGTCATGGTTGTCAGCTTTTAGGTTAGTATGTACCTTTTTTAATTAAAATTTCCCAAAACAGTTTAGTTATGGCCTACATGTATTATACCTTATAAGTCGTCCATGCTGATTTGGATTTGGGACCAAGATTGAAGTCCTGCATGATTTATATTCCTCCAAAAGGGAGGCGAAAGATACCAGAGGATCATTCAAACTCAAAGATCGAAAAAAAAACTTACAATGCTTTGGCTTAAATAGAAGAAGACAAACAGACATAATAGTACATAAGACACAACATAGAAAACTAAAGACTAAGCAACACGAACCCCACCAAAAACTGGGGGTGATCTCAGGTGTTCTAAAAAGGTAAGTATATCCTGTTCCACATGTTATTACAAACCTGGTAAATTTGATGGGTCACAATTGTATCTGCAACTTATTACAAACTGGATATTACCGTTGATTTGAAAAAGGCATAGAAAGCTTTAGAGATGACTATCTGAATTAAGTTTGAACTGATAATTCTAGCTTTTTATTGGCTACCAATTACATCCTTTAATTTGTCAGCAATTAACCATACGTCCAAAAATTTATAATTTTGGAGGATCAATACTAGTATATGTATTATTTATAAAACATGCACGCTTCAGTACACCAGTTATGATAGCACATTTTAGCGCTGAATCAGCCGCTCTGCCAAATGCTGATCCAATCGGATATAGAACGAAACCAAGGAGTGAGACTCCAGTTGCGACAATAAGGCTAATTGTAACTTTGAAGTGTGGTTTCCTCATTCTGTAGCTAACGGTTTGTTGTGCTTTGTGAACTTTAGCTCTTAGATGAATACTGTGTTCATGTCTTGTTTTTTTTTCTTTCTTAGATTGTTTATAGATAAGATATAATATATTTCCATAGCAATACGAACAATAAGCGAAGCACAATATCCCGAAAGAACCAATTGCCGCTACATATAATGCAGCAGTCAGTTTACCCTGTACTGTTTGTGCGTTGTACATTCAATTCCCCGCAAAGTTCCATTATTCAACGAAACCGGTTCAAAACCAAGCATGAGCAATAAAGGCAACAGTAGTATACTGCTGTTCGAAATTCATAAATCGAAAGAGAAAAAACAAATTCGACATTTTTACAATCTGACAAAGATACATCATACGGATCAACCAAATCTTGATGGTGTCCGTAAAATTTACGGAGTGTCATTTTAAATCTGTCCTCCTCATAACTTTGTTGGAGCAGTTTCTGCGTTAGGAGCACACTCCTGTATAGGAAGTTCGTATAGTGTGAACATGCACGAATATAACGTATCAATTGAGATATGTAAACACCATACGAAGGGGCAGAGGGTATGTTACTGTTGAGAAATGGGAAATTGATAATTGGGAAGTTGAAATCGTCCTGTTTGTCATAGATTTTCGTGTGAAGTCGTCCATCTGTGTCAATAATATTGTGGAAAAGATCAAGGTATGAAGCAGTACTTCTAGTATCGGTAGTATCCTTAATTTCAAGTTCACTGGGATATATGAGATGCAAGTATTGGCTGAAATATGGGTTATTCAATGATAGGACATCATCAATATATCGAAAAGTAAAATTAAAGAATTTCGCAAGGTGCTTTTTCTGTTTTTCTTTTAGAAGGGTTTGAATGAATGCTGCTTCATACGAGTACAAAAACAAATCGGCTAGTAGGCGTGCACAATTAGTATCCATTAGCATTCCGATTGTCTGTTGAAATATGAATCCTCCAAACTCAACAAATATATTGTCGATCAAAAAGTCCGGCATTTTAATAATATCATCTTCAGTATATTTTCTGGTAGATTTAGTGTGGTTCTTCACAAAATATAAATTATTGTAACCCAAAACAAGAAATTTGTATCTACGATTCCCATTTTTATAGAAATAGCTCTGTTTAATGAGATGGTGAAGTCGATCTTTCAACTGAGCATGGGGAATAGTAGTGTAAAGCGTAGAAAAATCAAAAGCAATGTCGGAGTAGAACGCACTGTAGTAGATATGACAATCTGAGGAAAAACTAGATTATGTTGACAACAAGTAGACTTGCCTTTTATCCAACTGGTTACTTTATAAGTTTTACTAGGTTCTTCTGACTTTGTATTTAACAATATACCGTATATACTTTTATATCTCTCATGGCCTATAACGGTTAACATCAACCATGAGGATTCAACTGTTATGTGTGGTATATATCGAAAACATTTACAGGCAACAGTCAATGATATGGAATAACTGTAGCGAAAAGCAAACGTTTCAAACGGCATAACTAAAAGACAAGTAGTTAAGTCGACTACAGAGAGCCAGATAATTAATGTTCGAACCTTGAATCGTTCTTTCATAACGCTTACTCGCAGGTAAACAAGTAGTGTGTGCACATTTCCAACCGTTCCAATTAAAATTAAAATCACCAAAACCGAAAAGTCGGAAAACCGTCTCACAAATTCATTATATTCAATTTTAACCAGGTCAGGTGATATGACTGGCATTAATGTAGAATTGTTAAGTTGTAAGTTGGTTAAGCTTTTTGAGTAGTTGTCCTCTAGATAATTGAGTATGGTTACGATTGAAGTCTTTTCCATTTCATCAGCGAAATAGTTTTATTCTGAAAGTAAATATACACAATAGTATATCAGAAATGAAGAACGTACGCGAATTAATGTTTTGATTTTTTTTTCCAATGGGAAATACGAATATATTCTTTGCATCATTTTGAATGTCATCTAGTTATATCATGTGTTTGTTGAATATCCTATAGGTATAGCAGGTACTTGTTGAATGTCCTAATGGTATAGTAGGTCCTTGTTGAATATCCTACAGTATGATAGGTACATGTACTTGTTGAATGTCTTACAGTATGTTAGGTACTTGTTGGATATCCTATTGGTATAGAAGGTTCTTGTTGAATGTCCTACAGTAAGTCAGGTACTTGTTGAATGTCCTATTAGTATAGTAGGTTTCTTGTTGAATGTCCTACATTATAGTAGGTACTTGTTGAATGTCCTACAGTATGACAGATACTTGTTGGATATCCTATTGGTATAGTAGGTTCTTATTGAATGTCCTACATTATAGTAGGTTCTTGTTATCCTACAGTAAGACATGTATGTCATACTGTAGGACATTCAACAATACTTGTTGAATGTCCTAATGGTATAGTAGGTTCTTGTTGAATGTCCGACAGTATGATAGGTACTTGTTGAATGTCCTACAGTATGATATATACTAGTTGGATATCCTATTGGTATAGTAGTTTCTTGTTGAATGCCATAGAGTACGAAAGTTACTTGTTGAATGCCCTTCAGTATAGTAGGTTCTTGTTGAATGTCCTACAGTATGACAGGTTCTTGTTGAATGTCCTACAGTATGTTCGGTACTTGTTGAATGTCCTAATGGTATAGTAGGTTCTTGTTGAGAGTCCAACAGTATGATAGGTACTTGTTGAATATCCTATTGGTACAGTAGGTTCTTGTTGAATGTCCTACAGGGTAGATTAATTTTTACGGTGAGTTGATTTTATCACAAATTTGTCTTAGATTAGAAGCACCAACACTCACAAAATACATGCAATAAAAAAGTATTTGTAAATTTTCTTAAAAACGATATAAGAATTACTTCATATATGACCTCATACATGGATTGCCGTGGCAGTATTTAGTCAAGCTTTTCAGAATTATAAGCTTTTAATGTTGCATTTGATACATGCATAAACCATTTTACTGTTTTGCTTCAAAGGCCATTGATGAGTCATATGTAGAGGAATCGCTTGTCTGACGTTCCACATTATAAGACTGCTATCTTTTGTGAGACGTTTTCATATAAAATGGAAATACTTATTAAATAGATACTAGTAAATAGTTTCGAAAATTCAAACACAACATTTTCTAATTCTGAACTTTACTCAACAAAAAGCACTAGACCAAGTACACATGACACGTTATTCTTTTATTGATATTTCAGCTTCACTTCAGAATCGTCGTTAGATCAAATATGAAGACTGCAAATATTCTGGTTATTGCCTTGTATGTTCTTTTTGCAGGTAAATTTCACAATACAAATGTTGCATATTGCCTGATATGTCATCTTGCCTATTCATGTTTAATTGGTCGTCCACATTTTAAAGTTCATCATCACATTCTTGGTTGATTTAAATGAGAAAGACCATTCATAAAATAATTTAAAGGAACTATAATTAATTTTCTTGCACAAGTATGACGAATGTTTTTTTTGAAGAGGCAATTGCTCGGGTAATTGGAATTATAATTACGACAATTTTATTTATCTACAATGTTTCGTTTTAGTTCAAGAAGCAGATGCAAGCTGTAGAACCCGTTGTAGATTGAAATGTTTTGGAAGAGGATGCAGTGCTTACTTTGCTGCTCAACGTGGACCTTTCTGTTTATGTAAATGCTATCGTTGTGCCAATGAATCTGTAACAAAGATATAGACATAAAACAAATAGCAGAGTAAGTTCTGACAAATCCTGGTTCCCCAAAAATGTCCTTTGTAGCTTTAAAGAAATATTTAAAATCAGATAAATTAACCTTTCCGATTTGACCTTGACCATTTCTGATGCTCCAAAAATGTCCTTTGTAGCTATAAAGAAATAATTCAAATCAGATAAATTAACCTTTCCGATGTCACCTTGAAAATTCCTGGTGCTCCAAATATGTCCTTTGTAGCGTTAAAGAAATAATTTAAATCAGATAAATTTACCTTTCCCATGTGACCATGACAATCTCGGTTCTCCAAAAATAGTATAAATTCCGGATTTACCGTTCCGAAATGACCTTTATTAGTGTCGATTGGCCTCTCATATTAATCATTATTCATGTAGAAATATTTGTAATATTTTCAATCTCTTGGTTCAGATAGATAAATAAACTCATCATAGAAACCAAGATTAAAATTTTACAAATGTCTAAATGTTTTTATTACGACTAGTCTCAATCGACACGAGTTTATTTTCTGGATTCCTGCGTTGGATCTTGATTACATAATACTAATTTTTTTTCCACTTATATTTTTAATTGCCTACTTTTAGTCTTGTTTAGCAAAGAAATAACTGACAAAATTAGCTCTGTGTATTAATATATGTCAATCGTTACATATCATCTCATTATACGGATACCTCTTATTTCATTGACGTTTTTTGTGCTTATTTAACAAAACATTTTTGGTTTTCTTTCAGACAATCTTCCATGCCTCATCAACAAATAGATAACTTAGCAGAGGAACAGGCACAATTCATCCAATAATTATAACACAGAGATAAGCTGAAGAGAAGAACTTTGTTTTCTATAACTAAAATTGTTACTGTTGAACTTTTGAATGAAATCACTTTTAAGTTAATGTATCTCGTACAGTTGTCTTTCAGTGTCTAGTTGACTTGTACACATTCACAATACAACAAGAGTAGCCGCGACCCAATTCATATATTTTATAGTTTTATTGATAAAACAATTGGATGGGTATTACATGAAATAACTTCATCAAAACTAAAAAGCTAACGTAGATACTTATACCTTGTGTAAGGAAAACATAAATCATATTTTGTGAGAAAAAAAAAAATCTGTCAGAAAATTACATGATCAAAAAGCCTGATTTATATTGACAACATATGGGAACAAAACGTGCTTCTCTTTTTGCCGACTTGCCGCTCACACGTTATTGGTCAGAAACAACATGTGTTTTTTTTTAAATTTGATATGATATGCCAAATATCATAAGTCATTAACAGTTGAATTGAACAATCCTTTTAACTTTTGATGCTAGTTGTCTCATTGACAATCATATCACATCTCGTGATATAGTTAATATCGAACATGGCCTCCACATGGTTCATGTGTGTCATTATTTTGTTATTATGCCGGCACCTTAAAAATTATTTTAAAGGCTCTGGAATTATAGTGATTTATACAAAGTTTTGCTACTTTGCAAGTCTTAATTAAGATTTTCAGTATATAAATTAGGAATAGAAAACCATATAGAAACAGTGTAATATTCATTTAAAGCCTTCTCCTCTAATGAGAAAGGTAAATATGCTAGATATACTTACTGGAGGTGTGATGAGATGATTGAAGCTGTTAATTTTCTCCTTGATAATATTTACGTACGTTTCGGCAACAAAGTTTATCGACAGGTTGTAGGTATCCCCATGGGCACTAATTGTGCCCCTTTAATAGCAGACTTGTTTTTGTACTGTAACGAATCACAGTTTATGACTAAACTCAGTAAAGACCCGTCGAAATTGCATTTAATTGATAAATTCAACAACACTTACCGTTATCTTGATAATATTTTTTCGTTAAATAATCAAGAATTTTCTCAATATACTGTTGAAATTTACCCCAAGGAACTTACTTTAAATAAATCAAATGTATTCGGTAATAACTGTCCTTTCCTGGATTTAGATATTTCGGTTTTAAACTGGAAACTACACACTAAAATTTACGACAAAAGAGACGATTTTTCGTTCCCTATTGTTAATTTTCCATTTTTAGATGGTGATGTTCCTTTGGCACCATCTTACGGTGTTTATATTTCACAACTTGTTCGCTATGCCCGTGTCTGTTGTGACGTTTTTGATTTTAACGAACGCAACCTATGTATTACTGGTAAATTATCAAACCAGGGATATCATTACCATAAATTACTTAAAACCTTTACTAAATTTTTCCATAGATATAAAGATTTGGTTTTCAAGTTTGGTTGTACCTGTAGACAACTTATTTCAAACGGGATAGCACATCCTCATTTTTACGGAAATGTTGTTAACCGTGCCTGGAAATTTAGAAATGATCCATGTAAACTGTTGCTCCTTTAAAAAAACGTATTCTAAGAGGTTACCTATTAAATAGTTATCAAAAGTACCAGGATTATAATTTTAAACACTGTAATAAGATCATTGAATATTGTTTTTATTGGTATAAATATTGATTTTGTTACCAGTAGATTGAAAGCTAACTATTACTAGTATGTTATTTACATATACATTTTCATGGATCTACAATCTGTCGATACCTGTAACTTGGCATTGCACATGTCATGTTTTTCTCTGGCTGTTTATGACGTCTTTAAACTAAATCCATTGTATGTTGGATGTGTACGGATTGATTGTTTAGTCTTAGAGGCATGATTTTTTTATTAGTTGTTAGTGGCTTTGAACTAGCTGTCAGATAACTGCGAGTACTCTCAGATCTGTTCATTGTGTCTTTTTGTGTCGGGATGTATAAGTACCCGGCCACGTCCACTTGCATTTTTTGTCTATATGATGAGTTAAGCCTTTTTCAACTGATTTTTATAGTTCGTTCTTATGTTATACTGTTATACCACTGTCCCAGGTTAGGGGGAGGGTTGGGATCCCGCTAACATATTTAACCCCGCCACATTATTTATGTATATGCCTGTCCCAAGTCAGGAGCCTGTAATTCAGTGGTTGTCGTTTGTTTATGTGTTACATATTTGTTTTTCGTTCATTTTTTTACATAAATAAGGCCGTTAGTTTTCTCGTTTGAATTGTTTTACATTGTCTTATCGGGGCCTTTTATAGCTGACTATGCGGTATGGGCTTTGCTCATTGTTGAAGGCCGTACGGGGACCTATAGTTGTTAATGTTTTTGGTCTTTTGTGGATAGTTGTCTCATTAGCAATCATACCACATCTTCTTTTTTTATATAATAAAAACATCTCTAAAGAAATGTGCCTTCTTCAAAACATTTATCAACGAAAACTACACTATTTTGCATTTAAATCTTAACTATAGAATTTTGACTCTCTATTTGATTTTTAAAGAGAACCGTTTTTGACCTCATAAGGTTGCTATTAAACCAAAAGTTCCAAATGGTCAAGTTGAAATCATCCCTTCGTAAATTTTACGGACGCCATCATTAGATGGTTGACCGTAATGGAATGTCTGTTTCAAAGATGATAGCGGATATGTTTGTCATTTCGCAACTACGATCCCGTTCCCTTTTCACGAATTCATTATCGGGTTTGTACTAACATGAGCAACACGAAATTGCCATATGTATTGTTAGTCTGTTTTTTTTTCTTTTCTACCCATGGAGTTGTCAGCTAGAAAATAAATAAGATTATCAAACCTGTGCTGCTTTTGTAGAAAGAAGTGACGATTAAATTGATTGAAAATCATAAAATCTCTCCTTTGTCATACTTCATATGACTTTACATAGTATGTTCAGAAAAATCAATACGCCTTTTGAGACAACCCCATTAACATGTTTATCGTCTCTATATTCTCGTTTGGCTTTTTTTTGTTGGGCAAAATCAATCATTCATCTAACACATTTATAAGAAAAAAGACAGAAAAGGATCAGTGAAAATAATACATAACAAGAATGTGTCCATAGTACACGGATGCCCCACTTGCACTATCATTTTCTATGTTCAGTGGACCGTGAAAGTGGGGTAAAAAATCTAATTTGGCATTAAGAATTGTAAAACCATATCATAGGGTACATGTGTACTAAGTTTTAAGTTGATTGGACTTCAACTTAAAAAAAATCTAACCTGAAGCAGTATGAACGGACGAACAGACGAACGGACACACAGACACAAAGACCAGAAAACATTATGCGTCTCTAATATCGCAGTTGGAGCATAAAAACGAATTGCCGATCCTGTCTATCTCTGAATGTAGTATAATAGGGTTAACTAAAGTTTAACTAATCTGTCTTCCTAACGTTGTAAGGTGTACCTGATGAACGTTATTTCATGATCTAATGTTTGCGAGTACAGTTTCTTTCTATTCACTATTATAATACAGACAGTTTTCGTCAAAATGTAAATATCGTAAAGTAAAGGACTTTCTCATCTGTTTTAAGTTAGAATTCCATCTATGTAATACAGGTTTTTGTAAAGCCAAATAAAAACTCGCAATACGTTCAGGGTCTGATCAACTACTATCAGGTTTCAATTTTAAGTTCAATAGTATTTTGTTTATTTTTCCACTTGTTTTGCTCGTTATACCCTGTTTCTCTATATCTTATATACTAGTATTTAAAACAAAATGTCTGAATAACAATTCAAAAAGAAATCGATTGACGATATGGGCATGTCAATGAATTGAAGATCTTTTCTGGTGTTTAAAATGCCTCTTTATTTGTTTTTTTTAAATTATGCCAATAAACGAAAAAGACAAAAAATATGTCATTAAAAGCCTCACGTCATCTCACTGTCTTACACACACTTAGTCTAACACACTCTCTCTCCCACAAACTTTTTTCTAACACTCAATCTCCCAAACTCACTCTTTCTCTCCCATAATCACTGTTTCACACACTCTCTCCTACTCTCTCTCACACATACTCACTGTCTAAGACACACCCCACACTCATACATTCACCAACTCACACATCCTCTACCCCTAGCATTACCTCTCCCCTTCCTCTCATAGACACACTTTCCCTTCACACACACATTCTTCCCTCACACTCCTCTCTCTCATACACACACACACTCTCTCTCTCTCTCTCTCACACATACACACACTGTCTCTCCCACACACTCACAATACTCTCTCCCACACACTCACAATACTCTCTCCAACACACTAACAGTACTCTCTCCCACACACACACTCTATCAGCCACATACACTCACTCCTTCTCCTAAACATACACTCTCTCACACTGTTAGAGAGTGCGAGAAAGTAAGAAAGAGATTGAGAGAGAAAGTAAGAAAGAGCGAATGAGAGAAAAAGAGAGAAAGTAAGAGTGTATGGGAGAAAGTAAGAAGGAGCGTATGAGAGAAAGTAAGAGAAAGTGTGCGAGGGATCGAATGAAACCAAATCAGTGTAAGAAAAAGAAAAAAAAGAAAAGATTGAAAGATTAAGAAAAAGAGAAAGTGTGAAATATAGACAGTGAGAAAATAATTAAGGATTGAAAGAGAGATTTAAAGAATAAAGAGAATGAATGAAGATAAGAAGAGATCCATTCCAAAATAATTTCTACAAAGTCAGAAGAAATTACACCTTTTAAATGCGCACGGCTAAAGCAGTAACGGGTTCTCCTCCATTGGCGCTGTAAATCATAACAGTCCAGTGGCGAGAACACCACTACCTACCAGAATTTTGGAAGGACTGGCGCTCTAACCTTCTTTTTCTCTTGATAATCGCTCTAACCTTCAGCTCCCTTCATTAGGTAAGATCACACCCCACACATAAAAATCAATCATTTTATCTAAAGAAAAATATAATGCAATTTGCGGTGTTTTTTATTTCTGATTCTTGCAATTTAACTTGTGGGAAGGAACCCGTTGATAGGTTAATTGCATTTGTATATAAATAGTTTATCACTCTATTGAATTTATACGTTTGATAGAGTAAATAATGTTTGGTTTTTTAAATATTCCAAAATAATACGAATGAACATAATAATGGGTGGTAACTTCATGTGTTAAATATATGTACTACAAATAAAACATAACACGTGTTTTCCATTCTATTCAAGTGAGATAATTGAATCATTAACAACAACAACAATAAAACACAAACACAAACTAAACTCACTTTTACTTATCTGTATGAAAATAAGTAGGTGTGATTTGAATGCCAAGGAAACAACTATCCGTCAAAGTGCAAATGAAGTGAATGTAAACAGTTTTAACTATATTTCATGTGAAAAGGATTTTTTTAGAATTATTTGGTCAGTCGTTTTTTTTTTTATACAGTTCTTTTTCTGTATTGTCATTTAACGCCATAGCGTTATCAATTTGTCTTAGACGTATGCGTTTGAATACCCTTTGAGTTTTGAAAAAGCAGCGGCAAATATACCACATAAAATGCCACGGAAGTGTTCGTGTATACAATAATGAAACATGAGCTAGGAGCCCAATATTTCAAAGATTTGTTTTCATTCTGCAAGTTTAGATTGATATATCAGCAATTAACTATTTTGGTATTAAATTCTCAGTCTTTTAGTTTTCATTACTAAGAAATCAACACTATGTGTATCCCGTCTTTAAAGAAATCACCAAAATGACATGTATAAAAATAAAACACTATAAATTCAATATGTTAATGCCCTACCAACAAAAATAGAGTGTATTGAAACTTATAGTCTGTGATATTCTTATAGATATAGGAATATGTGGTGTGAGTGCCAATGAGACAGCTCTCCATCCAAATAACAATTTATCAAACATTGTCAAAGTAAACCATTATAGGTCAATGTACGGCCTTCAACACGGAGCCTTGGGTCCATCTGCCCTTCCATTCTTCTTCTTCTTTATTCTAAGATTTATATGTACATGAACAATTTTGAAGTAAAAAGTAAAATCACAAAAATACCGAAAGCCTATGAAAATTCAAAACGGACAGTCCCTTATCAAGTGACAAAATCAAAAGCTGGAACACATCAAACGAATGGATAATAACTGTCGATATACTACTTCTAGTACATCCCGCATGATTTCAATCTTGGTCTTAAGTCCAAATTAGTCTGGAGGACATATAAGGTACAATACTAGGTTACTGACTGATCGTTTGTTGGAAATTTTAGATCAAAAGGTATATACTATCCAAATAAGCTGACATTATAAATATTACTTTTACTGTTTAGTCTTTTTTTTTTAATGATATCTATTTGACGTGACACTGTACTTATACATCCCACCATAGTGATATATATGGTTCTATGATAATTTTTGTATTATTGTCTTTCAATTTTGCTAATGTGCTTTGTCTATATGCATTTTTGAGTTTCTTTTAAATACATGACGTGGCCGTACCCCTATTTGTGACAATTTTACCTAGTATGTCTATTTGTTTTGTTCACACATCGCTGTCAATATAATGGAATTTGATGCAACTGTCACACAAGTGGGAGGTTAAGTTATCTTTTCAACCAGGTTTAATTCACCATTTTCGAAGTAAGAAAATGCCTATACCAAATCAGGAATATGACAGTTGTTATCCATTCGTTTGATGTGTTTGAGCTCTTGATTTTGCCATTTGATTAGGGACTTTCCGTTTTGAGTTTTCCTTGGTGTTCAGTATTTTTGTGATATTACTTTTTTCATGACACCTTGATAAAGAACAACTTATTTGAACAAGAAATAACTTTTTATCCAGATTATCTAATTTCGATCAAATTAATTGTGCTCAATATAAGTAGAAAAAAAACCCATTCATGATAACAAACCGCTTTCATTTTCTCCAATCAGACACAATTACTACCATAGAAAAATGTCTTTCCTTTCACAGACAACAAAAGGAACTGGTGACATTAGAAAATGAAATAAAAATAGAAAAAAATTGTCAACAGGAAAAGTTTCCATGATTAAAGGTATTAAGAATACATTTTATTGCATAGCAATATAATATTTCCCACAGAAAGTAACCAAAAGTTAGCGTGCAATAAATTCCAATATTGCACTAGTGCAATTAATACTCAAAATTCATGACGTCATCATCGACATAATCTTAGTTTAAACTAATTTTTACTTTCAAATATTATATTGCTATACAATAAAAGGGTTATTACATGCATATTGGGGAATATCGTCCTTCGTAAAACATATATTGCACTCGCAAGCTCATGCAATATTAAATTCTACTCGGGACAATATTCCCCAATATTCATGCAATAACCCTATATTATTAGCCACCATAACAAAAAGGGAATATCCAAAACAAAGTATGTAAGCCTGTACAGACATTATTTGGAAGAACTCTTAACTCCGTCTTAAAGAAAAGCTTAGTAATAGTCGTTTCTAAAATAAATTAACAAATTTCAGTTTATTTTTCAATTACAAGGAAAACACTTAAAAACCTTTGATAAATACCTCTTTCTTTTAGTATTTTTATCATTATTAGAACAAGTTATTCCTACACGTGAGAACATAATTATGCATTACATATACAGTGAAGGGTAGATAACTACTATAAAATGTCATCGTATAGTTTCGGTCCAAATTGACTGAAGCTTCCTTATAGGATGTAATGTACTATGTTGATCGAAAAAAATATTTGGTTACGAAGGAGATGCATTTGAAAGAAATACAGTGTCATACTAAGCAGGGTCAGATCCAAAGCTTATACAATGTATGATATAATTTCAAACTCCTGACAGAAATGTTGCTTAACTAAAATACACGCACGAAAAAGGGAACAGAAGACTTGAAGAAAAAAAAGAAGATCAGAACAACATCTAAGATGGCATTACAAATGAGAACAGAATAAAAAAGCTTTTAAAGAACACATAATTTACCGTGGATTCATTTATTTCGTTCGTACCAATTTTCGTGAATTGAGAAAAACTTACATATTCGAGGATATTTAGATTCGTGGTTTTGGAAAAGTTTGCATACATTTTTAGCTCACCTGGCCCGAAGGGTCAAGTGAGCTTTTCCCATCACTTTGCGTCCGGCGTCCGTCGTCGTCCGTCGTCCGGCGTCGTTAACTTTTACAAAAATCTTCTCCTCTGAAACTACTGGGCCAAATTTAACCAAACTTGGCCACAAACATCATTGGGGTATCTAGTTTAAAAAAATGTATCCGGTGACCCGGCCATCCAACTAAGATGGCCGCCACGGCTAAAAATAGAACATAGGGGTAAAATGCAGTTTTTGGCTTATAACTCAAAAACCAAAGCATTTACAGCAAATCTGACATGGAGGTAAAATTGTTTATCAGGTCAAGATCTATCTGTCCTGAAATTTTCAGATGAATCGGACAACCCATTGTTGGGTTGCTGCCCCTGAATTGGTAATTTTAAGGAAATTTTGCTGTTTTTGGTTATTATCTTGAATATTATTATAGATACAGATAAACTGTAAACAGCAATAATGTTCAGCAAAGTAAGATTAACAAATAAGTCAACATGACCGAAATGGTCAATTGACCCCTAAGGAGTTATTGTCCTTTATAGTCAATTTCATAAAATTTGTAAATTTTACTAACATTTTCCACTGAAACTACTGGGCCAATCATTATAGATAGAGATAATTGTAAGCAGCAAGAATGTTCAGTAAAGTAAGACCTACAAACACATCACCATCACCAAAACACAATTTTGTCATGAATCCATCTGTGTCCTTTGTTGAATATTCACATAGACCAAGGTGAGCGACACAGGCTCTTTAGAGCCTCTAGTTGTATTTTAAAGTTGAACATTGATATTCGTGGTTCCCCTGTTCCCCTGTTCCCCTGTTCCCACGAAATCGACGAGAATTGGTATCCAACGAATATAAATGAATCCACACGATCCATGTCAGCAATCGCAAACGCAGAGTTAATAAATAAACATTTACATTTGTTTTGTGTATAGAATTTTGCATGCATCCCTAAATTTACTGTCAAACAAAAAATAAATGATGGGATTGCATGTGTGATTTATAAAAATTCCACGCAAGGCAAAATCTACAATCAGGTTCCTTTTTAGGTCTGATTTCAACAGTTTCATTGATATTGCAATCGCAAAAATTATGAAACTACAAAAGGATAATGCAGTTGCTACAATAAGACTGATGGTAACCTTGTATTTGGCATTTTTCACACCTGGTTTCCTATTTCCGAAAACAAGTTTATCCTTCAGATGGTTTTCTCTTAATTTTATTACATTTTCTCTTCTCTTTTGTTCTTTCACAGATTGTTTACGAATAATGTATATTATCTTTCCATAACAATAAGAACAACAGATAAAGCAACTCATCACGAAACTTGCTGTTATCCCAGCAAAAAATCCAGCATACAGTTTACTTCTGTACCTAATCTGCGTTGTACATATAGTCCCAAATAGTTCCGGTTTCAACTGAAACTTTTCAATACCAATAACAACTGGAAATGGAATGGAAACCATTAATGACAATAAAATGATTAAAATACAAATAAAATGATGTTTGAAATGAGTAGATTTCGTCTTGATCCATCTGGTTACCTTAAACTTGTAATTTGACGCTGAGCTAGCACCTAACAATATGCTGTAGATACTTTTGTATCTCTCGTAGGCAATGACTGTTAGTATCAACCATGAAGCGAAGGCTGTCGAATGACTTATATATCGAACAAGTTTACAAACAGCATTTGATGAAATTGAATAACTGAGGCGAGTAACGACCATCTCGAACGGCATAACTAAAACAGACGTTGTTAAGTCGACAGCAGAGAGCCAAATAATCAATGTACGGACATTCGACCGTTCTTTCATATTTCTAACCCGGGTGTACACCAGTATTGTGAGAGCATTCCCTATCGTTCCAATTAAGGACAAACATACCATCAATGTAAATTCTGGCCATCGTCTTACAAATTCATTATATTCAATATCTTTCAAGAAAGGTGGCCCGTCTGGTTGAAGTGTTGAAACGTTATGATGTGATGCCAAGTTTGTCAATGAATTCGAGTAAGTGTCTTCTGGGTAATTTAAAAGTACGGCGACGTCCATCACAATAACTTGATAGTATATTCTGAAAAGTAATAAAGCATTAAAATAAAAGACGGAAGCGTAACCGTGTATTTAAGAAAGTAAAATTCATTGAAGCCAAACACACACTAATTATTTCAGTTGTATTTGGTAAGTAATAGTTAAAATTTCCCAAAATGTATACAGAAACCTTTCAGAATAAAAGCGAAAACTACGAGAGTGACATTAAAACTCATACGTCGAATATAAACTGACAACGCAGTTGGTTAAAATGGAAAAACATAGGCACCCTTCATGTTACTCATGCCTGTATACACCGGTTATAAGTAACAATTCGGTAGGTAACACTCTGTAAAATGGGGACGGGATTGTAGTCATGACATTTGGAAAATATCCGCTATCATCTGTAAAACGGATATTCTATTGTAGTCAACCAACCCGTGATGAGTTCTAAAGACTTAAAAAGAGGAAGATTCTCACTTCACTACCTTGGAACTTTTGGTTAAAGAATTATATTTCTACATCACAACATTTAACTGATTTTTTTTACGGTTAGTTAAAAATCTTTGAATAACGAAAAGGCATTAACAGGCAAAGTATGATAAATTGGTAGTGGCTATTTTGCACTGACATTGCCAGTTTGTTTTCGACTTATGAGTTTGAATATCCGTTAGACAAAGAAGTTGTGCCACTCATTTAAAGCACTTACTACTAAGAATAATTAAATTTTAATATTAACATGTTCTAATTTCGGAATCAATTCATATCGCTCATTTGCGATCCAAAAAGTCGGCCAAAAATTTTGAACTAACATTATTTTTTTCTCTTATGAGTTATTCAACCGTTTGTCGTATTGTTTTAATTAAACTGTCTTATACGATAAGAGTTTTGGTCGTTGTTGAAGGTTGGTACGGTTGCCTATGAGTCTACGTCAATTAAAATCTGGTGGAAACTTGTCTGATTAGTTAATCATATACCAAATCTCCGTTAATTAAGCTACTATGTTTAGACAGCGTACAATCTAGAAACACAAGTACATGTAAGAACCATCAAATTTCGTTTGATACCTTTACAATGAATAACATGAAGTTTTAAATGTTCTTTACCTGATGTCTTCATGCAAAGCAAAATGTTTCCCGCTAACATGTTTAACCCCGCCACATTATGTATGTGTCTGTCCCAAGTCAGGAGCCTGTAATTCAGTGGTTGTCGTTTGTTTATGTTTTACATATTTGTTATCGTTCATTCTTTGTACATAAATTAGGTCGTTAGTTTTCTCGTTTGAATTGTTTTTCATTGTTATTACGTTGCCTTTAATAGCTGAATATACCGTATGAGTTTTGCTCATTGTTGAAGGCCGTAAAGTGACTTATAGTTGTTAATTTCTGTGTAATTTGGTCTCTTGTGGAGAGTTGCCTCATTGGCAATCATATCACATCTTCTTTTTTTATATTCATGCAAAGCAATATGGCTTTAAGCAAATGTAAAAGCAGACTTACATTTTCTTCCGCTATATACTGTATTTCTCCGTTATTACTTGTTTTCAATTTACGATAGTCATTTTGGTTTGGGATATCCGGTATGACAGATTTGTTTTAAGAGCGAAGTTTGAGTTTGCACTTAATATTTTTTCATTGACAATCGTGACAGGAAAAATCACAACGTTATTCATTTCCCTCCTTTCCTGTAAATATTAAATTTTTGCACGCGTGATAGTATGGATATTGATCTTATTGATCATATTGATAGCTTTTATACATATTATGTTTTATATATTATTTCAAGAAACCATTACTAAATGATTTAATTTACAGAATATATTTCTTATGATTATCTTTATTCTTCTGACTGTTTATTGAGTTATTATATACGGGACGACGACAGTTTAACTTCAAGGGGGTATTAATTTTTTCCTTAAAACATTTTCTGACCCCCATTTTGATAAAAAAAGAATACAATAAAAATAATGTGGTCAAGCGGATGACAAAACAAAATTGAATCCTAATTTTCCCCATACCATAATTATAGTGTTAAATTTTGTGAAAAATCATTTGATTGACATCCTCGAAAAACTATAAAAAAAAATGTTGCGCTTTACGCAAAAAAGGTCTCTTCATTTTAGGGTGAATAGTTGCTCCATTACTGTTTGACTTGTACCATTTACTTTTTTTTTAATCGTTTTACTTAACTTTTTATTTGCGGAAAGGCAGTTTATTTAGAACAGGTTTGAATTGTTTACATTATCTTTTCTGGGCCTTCTATAACTGACTATGCAGTATGGGCTTTACTCATCGTACGGGACCTATATGCGTTAATTACTGTGTCATTTTGGTCTATTGTGGAGAGTTGTCTCATTGGCTTTCATACCACATCTTCTGTTTTATATTGTTAGTGATGATTGTCTTTAAGGGATAATTTCTCAAATACATGTTTAGTGTTAGTATTAGACTAACCCTACCTCTGCTGTGTTTAGTCGCAAAAACTGTGAACCTGACGACAATTATAAGGACGCATATTATTCAACGTGTCTTGTTTTCCTTCTATTTGAATATGATATTCGGAAAACTTGGAAAATTATGTTATCCTGTCCTCGATTTGAAGTACCCCTATCAACCATGGATTGGAGCCTTAAATTCTTGGCCTGAATTGCTTTTTTTTGCTCGAGGTAAAAGCGATAAATAATTTAAACAAAAGTACACACACTGAATAAATGCACCAATATAACTCTGTGGTAGAAATGCCTGCCTTTCTGATCTTCGTGGTATTTTATGTTGAGATCAAATTTTTATTCTATGTATCATATACATTTAACATTATCGACGATCTATAAAAATGATGTCTGTTTTACTTTTTGTTCTGGTAATTATTACATCAGCCGATGAAATTTCAACCTTTTTTAAAGTTTGTATTTCTTCGCCAAAACCAGATGATCATTAAAGGTCTTTAGAACAGAAAGTAGAAAGAAGTTTTTTTTCAGATCCTTGTATGCAAAGCTTGGACATCTGTATTTTAATCCGATGGAGTCAGATTTACTATACCAAACGGACACGTTAAAAGAGGGTACAAGGATTTCATGATACATTTTTCAACCATTTTTAAAATAGGTTAAGCATTGCTCTGTCCACCAAAGAAGAGAAAAAGGAACGTGTTGCCGTGTCTGGTTTTTGTGAGGCCATTTTGAGTACTGCTGAATTTGAGTTTTCACCTGAAGACATACTGGACAAAAAGGCTGCTGAAGCAGAGGGGGCTGTTTTGAAAATGAAATTAAGTAAGTCAATAATAATATTAATGATGAGAGAAAGACAGTTTTTTCTCATAGCATCCGATTAAAATCAGGCCTAGTTGGATAAACAGGTCAATTATACAATACATATTGTCAGTTCGATTCTGTCACTGTATTCGTACCTTTTGAGCTTATGCGAATCCCTGAAGTGTTGTTTTTACCTTGATTTTTATCTTTTAATTGGAGATATGAGATTGGAACATCGGTACCCTACTGTCGTTGCTCAATAATGTATTTTTTTTGTGAAAACAAGCACAAGGATATAAGACGATAAACATATTTTTTTTAGAAGAGAAGACCTACACATTCTAATTCATGGAACAAAATCTGTAAACATCTTTGTTTTTTATATTTAGGTTTGTTTTACATAAAGTTTCTTACAAGCATGTCTGAATATGTTGTCATAAATAAAATATATAACGGGATTGCAAGCATTATTTAAATTATATCCACGCTTCATTACACCTGTAATAATAGATTTTTTAAGTACTGGATCTGACACATCAATTGCTGCTCCAATTGAAAAGAAAATGAAGCCACAGAGCGATAATCCAGTTGCGGCAATTAGACTGATTGTAACCTTGTATTTCGGTTTCCTTTTTCTGTAGGAAATAGTTTGATGAGCTTTATGGACTTTCGCTGAAAGTACAATGTTGTTTTCTCTTCTCTTTTTTTCTTTCTTAGATTGTGTATACATTAAATATAATATATTTCCATAACAATAAGAACAGTACATGATATTTCCATAACAATAAGAACAGTACATGAAGCACGATAATCCAAATAAACCGACTACCCCCGCATACAATCCAGCGGTCATTTTACTTCTGTACTCATTAAGCGTTGTGCATTGCATTCCAACCAGTTTTCCATAGTACATCGGGACCTTTCTAACCCCGAAAAAGACACAAATTGGAGTGGAAATAATTAAAGAAGATATAATGATTAGAAAACAACCTAAATTATGTTGATAAAAAGTAGACTTCCCTTTAAACCATCTTGTTACTTTACAAATTTTACTAGAAACTACTGACTTTGTACCCATCCATTTACCACAGATAGTCTTGAACCTCTCATGGGCAATTACCGTCAAAATCAACCATGAAGACATGACCATCGTGTGAACACTATATCGAAATAGTTTACAAGCAGCATTAGACGATATGGAATAACGTCAGCGAAAACCGTACGTCTCGGCAGGCATGACTACAAGACATGTTATTAAATCGACAGCAGAGAGCCAGATGATTAATGTTCGAACGTGGAACCGTTCTTGCATGTCTCTTACTCGCAAGTAAACCAGTATTGTGTGAATATTTCCAACCGTTCCAATTAAAAACAAGATTATCACCATTAACAATTCTGGACACCGTCTAACAAATTAGTTATATTCGATATTTCCGAGGGAAGGGGATCTGGCTGGCATTAATGTAGAAATGTTTAGTTGTGATGCAGAATTTGTCAATATGGATGAGTAGTTTTCTTCTTGGTAATTTAGTACGGCAACGGTTGTAGTTTTCTCCATTTCGATTGCAAGTATTATATTCTGAAACACAGGAAAAAGTTTTCAAATTAGGATAAAGGGCGTATTTGTATTACTGATTCGTTTTATTTCCACAATATCTATAAATGTATTCATTGCATTATAATGCAAAAATTATAAAATATTCCAAAGATAAAAGCATCAAAATTAAAATATAGGAAATTTACGAATTCTATCCTTTTACTTTATGTTCTATATTCAAATTTAGTTTGAAGGACTCTGCAATTTGCTGGGAAAAAACTTCTAATCAAAAGAGTCCTTTAGACACTTTCAAATATAATGGTTGCAAACGTTAGGGATTCAATCAAATATATAGAAGTACTAACCTTTTTTTATGACTTGATTAATCAGAGAGAGTTTGACATATTTCCTGGCTGTTTAAAAACTTCAAAATATTTCCTTGTTTCGTTTCTATGACATGAATATCAATTATATTGTCTTTTTATATAAATTTCCTGTTTACAAAACTTTGAATTTTTCGAAAAACTAAGGATTTTTTTTTATCCCAGGTATAGATTACCTTAGCCGTATTTGGCACACCTTTTTGGAATTTTGGGTCCTCAATGCTCTTCAACCTTGTATTTGTTTTAGGGTTATATACAGTTGACGTAATGATTAATTATGAATTTGGTATTGTTTTAATGTTATACATGAAACGATAGATATTTGCTACGGTATGTAGCCTTATCGCCGAGAATGAAATAACTATAATAATATTATCAACGAGACGGGTATCGTTAATGACGTGGGGACTGTTTTGTCCTTGAGGAAAACATACCTTTACTCTTAGCGGGGTTTGTGTTGCTCAGTCTTGAATAACTATGTTGTGTTTATAGACTATACTCTCTTGATTTTTTCATATGATCTATATTGTTAGAAATCGATTAAACCAACTAAGGCAAAACATAAAAGAAGAAATAATGTTGGCAATCGAACTTCATGTAAGCAGACTAAAACTTTAATAATAATAATAAAAATTAATAAGTTTTAAATATTTGGCATACAAATCGGTTGCCAACTTTATTTAAACGTCGACTTGTATGCCAATCCTACTTAACTCATATTTAATAAAAGTAAATCATTCTTGTTTAAATGCTATCGTTACATCTCAGTACAGAATCGTTATTCAGCGGACATATTAGATACATAAGATAAAACCAACAAGACGCATGTTCATTGCATTCATTGACAGTGGTACTCTTAAAGTGTTCACTGGTTTGTAGCTTCACTCAGAACAAAACGCACGCATACGGTTTCAAGCCTGGTTACTTTGATGAATTTTTCTGGTTGACTATTTTCAATTAACAATATTCACATTGTTTTGAGATATCCGATAATATTAATTTGATCTCAGAAAATGTTGACAATATGTAAAAAAAAATATTGAGACTTCCGACATAGGAAAAACCTCTATGTTATTAATTTCCCTCTTTCCTGTTTATTTGTTTTATGATCCATATGTTTTTATTACACTGTTACACCCCAGATGGCCAATACAATTAAGGTAAGACCTTTTCTTGCTTATTTAATTTTCATTTTAACATGAAGAATTATTTGGCAGCTGCTCGTGGTCATCAGTCAAAGCCATAGGGAACCACAAGCTCAATCAGTATTCAACTTTTTTTTACGATTTCATGATCACAGTTAAAATAGTAGGTTTTTTTATTATTATTTTTCTTCGTCTTCTTTTGGCGAAAGTTGGCCCAATAAATTTTTCACCAATATAGATATAAAACTAAACGAATAAGAACATTCCATAAGCACAACAAAGTAATCCAAGAATAAGCAACACAAACCCTGCTAATGGTCGTCTCGTTACTCATGTTAAAAATAGTTACGTCATAGTCTGTGGTTAGGTTTGATAATAAAATTAACGGTACCAATATTCTTGCACCAGTTGCGCATTTCAACAATACATGTCTCTTCAGTGATGCTGGTGGCCAAAATATTTGAAATCCAAAGCTTATATAAAAGATGAAGAGCTATAATCCAAAAGGTCCAAAAAGTATAGCCAAATCCGTCAAAGGAATCAGAGCTTTTCATGAGGGAGATACATTCCTTAATTTATAATAATTTCCATCATTTTGTAACAGCAAATTTTAATAACACACAATTCCGTATTTTCATGCCTGTACCGAAGTACTGGCTACTGGGCTGGTGATACCCTCGGGGACTAATAGTCCACCAGCAGAGGCATCGACCCAGTGATAGTAATAAAATTAACGGTACCAATTTTCTTGCACCAGATGTGCATTTCGACAATACATGTCTCTCCAGTGTTCTCGTGGCCAAAATATTTGAAATCCAAAGCTTATATAAAAGATGAAGAGCTATAATCCGAAAGGTCCAAAAAGTATAGCTAAATCCATGAAAGGAATCAGAGCTTTGCATGAGGGAGATACATTCCTTAATTTATAATAATTTCCATCATTTTGTTTAATATATGTGTTATGTGACTTTTCTAAAGTTAAAACAATTCCAAATTCCGAGTTTTTTGTTCTTATTTTGGTACAATCCGCCTCTTTTTAAAACATGAAATATTTAAAATGAAAACACAGAAAACTAATACAACCGATCCATAACTATCGGTCTATTTCTACCTGAACTTTGCAGGTTTTATTTAAAACACAAGTCATGCACAAGTAAATCATTATGATACATTTTTTTAAATAACAGTGTAAATTTATTTTTACGGTGAGTTGATTTCATCCAAAACTGGTCTTATGTGCACCAAAATTGCAAAATACATGCAATAAAAGCTATTTGTAAATATCCTCAAAAACAATGTAAGAATTACTTCATATAACCCCATATATGAATTGTCTTAGCAGTATTTTGTAAAACTTTTCAGAATTATCAGTCTTTAATGCTTCAGACTCTGCATTTGATACATGAATAAGCCTTTAAACTGTTTTGATTCGAGGGACTCTGATCAGTCTTATGTAGAGGAATCGCCTGACTGACGTTTCACATTATAAGACTACTATCTTTTGTGAGATCTTTTCATATGAAATGGAAATACTTATTATATAGATAAATATTTTCGAAAATTCAAACACAACATTTTCTAATCCTGAACTTTACTCTACAAAAAGCATTAGACCCAGTACACAGGACACTTAATTCTTTTATTTATATTTCAGCTGAACTTCAGAATCATCGTTAGGTTTAATATGAAGACTGCAATTATTCATGTTATTCTGGTTATTTCCTTGTATGTTCTTTTTGCAGGTAAATGTCACAGTACAAATGTCACATATTTCCTGATATTTCAACTTGCCTATGACAGTTTAAAAAGTAAAATCACAAAAATACTGAACTTAGAGGAAAATCAATTCGGAAAGTCCATAATACAAATAACAAAACGCATCAAAAACGAATGGACAAGAACTGTCATATTCCTGACTTGGTACAGGTGTCCTATAGCCATTCTTCCCCCATGCCAAATTTTCCGGGGGGAAAGACTGGATCGATCCAATATTTCCCCCCGGAAAAATTGGCATGATCCTACTTTTCCCCCTCAGCGTTATGGGGGGAAAACCAGGATCAGGCCAATTTTTCCCCCACAGTTAGCGTGAGAAGCTAAATTTTCCGCCTTGTAATATAACGTCGGCGACGTCACGGTAAGAACTTTTTATGAAAAAAAAAGAATAGTCACTTTTCTTCTATCAGTTTATAGTTACCAAAGCTTCATCGTACGACTAAACATTTGATAGGTATTTATAGAGATATATATGTTATATTTATACACAAGAAACACAATCTGATGTGATGATCACATCCATTCTTTTTCGTGAACCCTTGGTATCATTGACGAAATGAATACAATTACTCTAACCACTTCTGGTCAAGTAGTAGATTTTTCCCAGGACAGACGTCTATGATGTCTCCAAAGTAATATGGTGAAATGACTTCACATGATAAGTCATGCAAAGTATAATTACTAAGTAATAGAACTCACCAAAAGCACGGATAGAGATAAAATTGAGAATGGAAATGGGGAATGTGTCAAAGAGACAACAACCCGACCAAATATAAAAAACAACAGCAGAGGGTCACCAACAGGTATTCAATGTAGCGAGAAATTCCCGCACCCGGAGGCGTCCTTCGATGCATACTCGTCGACTTAAAGCTTTAATTCAGGAGAAGAAGTCCGATACGGATGAAACTTAATCCAACCCAGAGAAGATATGAACACCCTCTCTAGCCAGCACGGGAGACGTAGAAGTACAAGGTCTAACCACAGTATAGTTTGAGCTGTACAAGATCTACAAAAAAAATCCAACCTGCCCTACAGATGCATAGGGTCGAACACTTTCCAGCACTCATGATACAAATTCGACGTGGTAGTAAGTAATTAAAGGCCGCTGGTACCGTACGGCATTTCACAATGAGAAACCATCATAAATCATAGTCGGCTAAAATGCCCCGACCATAAAATTGTGAAAAAATTGAAACAAAACTAACGGACTTATTTATAAGAAAATAATTTACGAAAAAAACATGACCGACATGAAACGACAACAATCACTGTCACATGTTCCTGGCTTTGGAATAACACATAAATAATGTGGCGGCCTTAAACTCAACCCTCCTCCAACCGCAAGAAAAACTGTAAAATATCATCGGCAATTGACATCACTAAAATGTTAGTACGGTGCACCATAATCACTTACATAAAAACAATAGACACAAAGCACCGAAATGAAAGTAAAAAGTATTCGCTTTTTACACTGAAAGGTATTTCAAAGCTAGTAAAAATGTAGTCTAGTCGGACTAGGGGACAAAGACAGAATGGTAAACATGTAAACAGACTGATGAATATGTAGACAGACTTGTGGACATATAGACAGACAGATTGGCAGACTGATAAAATCGTAGACAGACTTGTGTAAATTTGAATGAACAACAAATTTGTATACAACTAAATATAATTCTAACACTGTTCGGTTTAATTTCCAGACATGCATATACATATATTGAAATCTATATCATGGGGGGAAAGATTGGCATGGGGGAAAAGTTACTATATGTATACGTATTGTCAACTTTCCGCAGGGGAAGAATGACAATGATCCAAAATCTCCCCGGGGGAAACATTGGCTCATGCCAGTCTTTTCCCCGGGGGAAAAACTGGCATGGGGGAAGAATGGCTATATAACACAGGCATTTTCAAATGTAGAAAATGGTGGATTAAACCTGGTTTTATAGCGTTAACCCTCTCACTTTAATGACAGTCTCGTCAAATTCCGTTATATTTACATTGATGCGTTAACTAAACAGACACAATAAATAAAATAGTCAAAATATGGGTACATCAGTCATCATCGTATAACAATTTTAAAAGGAACAATTTAACAGAACACAAAAACATCTATCTACAAACACATTCATTGATTTGTGTGTCTGACGTCAGAAAATTTTATACGTCACATAGATTTGTCGTTCAATGTGCATACAAACAATTTTAAAATTTACATACTATTAGGCAATGTTAGCATATAGGGTTAAAAATCAAAAGTATGTAAGAATAAATTTCAAAAATAGACCGAGATTGAAAATAGTCCAAAAGTTATATATAGAATTTATAAGAATCCACAAATAGTTAATTCCACTACGCGATTGAATGATTTTGACGTTTAGGGTTCAACGTATTTTGTAATTCATAATAGAAATATATCATAATGACATAAAATAGAACAATATCATACTGACGGGATCTTTTAAAGTACAGAGTCACGTTATAAGAACCAAAGAAATACAAAAATTCGCATATACAAAACACGCCACCAAAAAATGAAAGACAATACAAACACATTGACGAGGTGTATAAGTACCGAGCCACGTCAAACGGATATCACATAAAAACCATTCAACAGTAAAAGTAATATTAATAAATAAGTGTAACAAGTCAAATTTTCTGAAAAGAAAAACTTTTAGTATTTCCAATACAAACTTAATTATGAGAAAGAATTTCAATCATGTTTTTATGTAAATAAAAGTAAATCTTATCTAAATCACTTTTAAATCAATAACGATCAAAATGAAGATTGACTGGGGTTTAACGTCACTTCAGCACTATTGTGATATTTTGTGGCTATCAGTGTGTAACTGTGGAAGAAGTATGAGTGACGGAAAAGAACCAGCGACCTTCAGTTATAAAACTAACAATCCTTGTCAATTAGGATTGGAGCCGAGTGCACCGGACATGTGGGGGATTCAAACTCACAACATCGATGTTGACAGGCTAGTGATACATTTTTCGACTTATAAAACCACTCTATCTGCTACCTGTGCCCCTAAGAAAATATTATGGGCGCAATAAAAAAGATACTCTTGTCGAAGAAAGTGGGACAACACTACGGCTGAAAAAGACAAAAATACGAACAACAGTGTTCATAACGCTACAAAGACGCTACAAATAATGCAACATGAACCTAGCCAAAATACGAAAACAGTGTTCATAACGCTACACAGACAGTATAAATAATGCAACATGAACCTAGCCAAAATACGAACAAAAGTGTTCATAACGTTACACAGACCTACAAATAATGCAACATTAACCTAGCCAAATTACGAAAAACAGTGTTCATAACGCTACACAGACGGTGCAAATAATGCAACAAGAACCTAGCCAAAATACGAAAAACAGTTTTCATAACGCTACACAGACGGTACAAATAATGCAACATGAACCTAGCCAAAATACGAACAACAGTTTTCATAACGCTATACAGACGCTACATGAACCTAGCCAAAAGTAATAGCAGTGAAAGGAGGTGCTCCGGAAGGGTCAGCAATTCCTTCGATACTTTTGTGAAATACATTGTTGATACATATTGTTAAAAGTTCTTCATCACATTCTTGGTTGATTTAAATGAGAAAGACAGCTCATAAGATAATTTAAAGGAACGATAATTCATTTCCTGGCACAAGTATGATGAATGTTTTTCTTTGAAGAGGTAATTGGAATTAGAATTACAACAATTTTATTTATCTACAATGTTTTGTTTTAGTCCAAGAAGCAGATGCAAGCTGTAGAACCCGTTGTAGATTGAAATGTTTTGGAAGAGGATGCGGTGCTTACTTTGCTGCTCAACGTGGACCCTTCTGCTTATGTAAATGCTATCGTTGTGTCAATGAATCTGTAACAAAGATAGACATAAAACAAATAAAAAAGTAAGTTTTGACAATTCTTGACTCTCCAAAAATGTCCTTTGTAGCTTTAAAGAAATAATTCAGATCAGATAAATTTACTTTTCTTATGTGACCTTGTCCATTTCTGGTTCTTTAAAAATGTCCCCAGTTGCTTTAAAGAAATAGTTAAAATCAGATAAATTAACCTTTCCGATGTGGCCTTGACAATTCCTGGTTCTCCAGAAATGTCCTTTGTAGCTTTAAAGAAATAATTTAAATCAGATAAATTAACCTTTCTGATGTCACCTTAACAATTCCGTGTTCTCCAAAAATGTTTCTGTAACTTTAAAGAAATAATTTAAATCAGATAAACTTAACTTTCCGGTGTGACCTTGGCAATTTTTGGTTCCCCTAAAATGTCCTTTATAGCTTTAAATCCGGATTTACCTTATCGATGCGGTCTCTATTAGTGTAAATTAGCCTCTCATATTAATTATTATTTATGTATAAATGTTTGTAAAATTTTCAATCTCTTAGTTCAGATTGGTAAAATTTTTAAATACTGCTAGTTTTAATCGACGCGATATTTTTTTCTGCATTCCTGCGTTGGATCTATATTACACTAGGACTTAAAAAAAAATTTATGACTTATGTTTTTTATTGCCTACTTTAGTCCAGTTTAGGAAGAAAATAACTGACAAAACTACCTCTGTGTATAAGCATAATTATGTCAATCGTAACATATCAACTCATTTTGATATGAATACATCTTATTTCATGGACGTTTTTTATGCTTATTTAACAAAACATTTTGGTTTCTTTCAGACAATCTACCATGTCGCATCAACAAAAAGATAACTTAGCAGAAGAACAGGCACAGTTTATCCAGTAATTATAACACAGAGTTCAGCTGAATGGGAGAACTTTATTTTCTATAACTTTAAATAACTGTTGAACTTTTGAATAAACTCCCTTTTCAGTAAATGTATCTGATACAGTTGTCTTTCTTTGTATAGTTCATTTATACTCATTCACAATACAACAAGAGCAGCCACGACCTAATCATATATTTTATAATTTTATTGATATAACAATTGCATGGGTACTACATGAAATAACTTCAATAAAACGAATAGCTAACGTAGATACTAATACCTCGTGTAAGGAAAAAATAAATCATACTTTGTGAGAAAAAAAATCTGTCAGAGAATTACATAGTCAAAAAGCCTGATTTATATTGACACCATATGGGAACAAAACGTGCTTTTCTTTTTGTCGACTTGCCGCTCAGAAATATTGATCAGAAACAACATGTGTTTTTTAATTTTGATATGCCAAATACCATAAGTCATGATCTGTTGAATCGAACAATCCTTTTAACTTTTGATGCTGGTTGTCTCATCGACAATCATATCACATCTCGTGATATAGTTAATATCAAACACTGCCTCCACATGGTTCATTTGTGTCAGTTGTTGGTTTTTCTTTTTGGCAGTGTCTATTATGCCGGCACCTTAAAGTTATTTTATAGACTCCAGCAATATAGTGATTTATACAAAGATTTGCTATTTTGCAAATCTAAATTAAGATTTTCAGTATAATTAGAAATAGAATAACATATAGAAACAAACAGTGTAATAAAACATCTCTAAAACATCTCTTCAAAACATTTATCAACGAAAACTACACTATTCTGCATATAAATGTTTTAACTATAGAATCTTGATAAAACCTCATAAGGATGTTATTAATCCAAAAGTTCCAAAAGGTCAAGTTGAAATCATTCCTTCGTAAATTTGACGGACGCCGTCATTAGTTGATTGACCGTAATGGAATGTCCGTTCCAAAAATGATAGTGGATATGTTTCTCAAGTCGCAACTACGATCCCGTTCCCTTTTCACGAATGTTTTTACCGAATAAATTTATTATCGGGTTTGTACTAACATGAGCATCACGAGATTGCCATATGAAAAACAGGATATGCTTGCCCTTCCGAAGCACATGAGATCACCCAATGTTTTGGTTGGGTACGTGTTACGTAGTCTTTAATTTTCTAAGTTGTGTTTCATGTACTATTGTTAGTTTGTTTGTCTTTTTATTTTCTAGCCATGGTTTTACCAGTTTTTTTGTTTGATTGGTGAGTTTGAATGTCACTCCGGTATCTTTCGCCCCTCTTTTAAATTATCACATTCATATATGTATACCGTTATCAAATATAGCGAGTTAATGTCGAACAAGCTTTTCGCTAACTTAAATGTTGTTAAGTTCTTGGACACACAGACGCAAAGACCAGAAAACATAATGCCCCTTTACTAACGCAGGTAAGGCATAACAACGATTTGCCGATCCTGTCTACCTCTGAATGTAGTATAATAGGGTTAACCAAAGTTTAACTAATCTGTCTTCCTAACGTTGTAAGATGTACCTGATGAACGTTATTTCATAATCTGATGTTTGCGAGTACAGTTTCTTTCTATTCACTATTATGATACAGACAGTTTTCGTCAAAATGTAAATATCGAAAGTACATGTAAAGGACCTTCTCAGCTGTTTTCAATCTTTGTAATACAGGTTTTTGTTAAACCCAATAAAAACTCGCAATAAATGAATAAAACAGTCGTTCAGGGTCTAGAGCAACTTCTTTCAGGTTTTAATTTTATTTTCAATAGTATTTTGTTTATTTTCCCACTTGTTTTGCCTTTTACAGCCTGTTTCTCTATATCCTATAAACTAGTATTTAAAACAAAATGTCTAAATAACATTTCAGAAAGAAATCGATTGACGATTTGGGCATATGTCAATGAATCGAAGATCTTTTCTGGTGTTTGAAATGCCTCTTTATTTTTTTTAAGATTATGCCAATAAACGAAAAAGACTAAAAAATGTCATCAAAAGCTCACTTAATCTAACACACAGCCTCTGTCTCTCCTACTCTCTCTTTCCTTCTCTCACTCTCACACACTCCGTCTTTACTACTGTCTGTCGCCTACACTCACTCTCTCCTTCATTCACTATGTCCTACACTCTCACACACACATAGTCAGTGTCTCAGACACACCCACACTCACAATCTCACACATTCACGAACTCACTGTCTCACATACCCTCTCTTTCTCTCCCTTTCCCTTTACACTCGCTCTCCTCTCCCCACACACAACACACACACTCCCACACACAGTCTCTCCAACACACATACACTCTCTCCCACACATATACACTCCCCCCACACTCTCTCTCCCACACATATGTCACAGACACAAACACTGTGAGAGAGTGAGAGAAAGTAAGAAAAAGTGTGTGAGAAAAAGTAAGAAAGAGTGTGAGAGAGAAAGTAAGAGTGTGTGAGAGAAAGTGCGTATGAGAGAAAGTAAGAGAGTGTGTGCAATATAGACAGTGAGAGAAAAAATGAGGATTGAAAGACAATTTTAAAGAATAGAGAAAATGAATGAAGATAAGAAGAGATCCATTCGTAAATAATTTCTTCCAAATCAGAAGAAATTACACCTTGTAGAGGTGCACAGCTAAAGCAGTAACGGGTTCTCTTCCGTCGGCGCCGTAAATTTTAAGTAAATTATAACAGTCCATTGGCGAGAACACCACTGCCTACCAGAATTGTGGAAGGTCTGGTGCTCTAACCTTCAGTTCCCTTCATTAGGTAAGAGCGCACCCAACACATTACATTGAATCATTTTATTTAAATAAAGGTATAATGCAATTTGAGGTGTTTTTTTATTTCTGATTCTTGCAATCTAGCTTTTGGGAAGGAACTCGTTGATATGTTTATTGCATTTGTATATGAATAGTTTATCACTCTATTGAATTTATAAGTTTGATAGAGTAAAAAATGTTGTCAGTTTGTTTTCGATTTATGAGTTTGAATATCTAAAAAAAAGCAACGGCAACTTTACCACATAAAATGATCCGAAAGTGTTCGTGTAATGAAAACATGAGATAAGAGCCCAATAATTTTAAGATTTGTTTTTATTCTGCAAGTTTGATATATCAGCAATTAACTATTTTGGTATCAAATTCTCAGTCTTTTAGTTTTCATTCCTAAGAAATCAAGACTGTTTGTATCCTTTCTTTAAAGAGATCACCAAAATGACATGCATAAAAAAAACCACCATAAAATTCAATTTATTAATGCCCTACCAACAAAAATAGAGTGCATTGAGACTTATAGTCTGTGATATCCTAATGTCTGTTAATCCATCTGCCCTTCCGTCATTCTTCTTTGTTCTAAGATTTGCATGTACATGAACAATTTTGAAGTAAAAAGTAAAATCACAAAAATACCGAAAGCCTATGAAAATTCAAAATGGACAGTCCCTAATCAAATGGCAAACTCAAAAGCTCGAACACATCAGACGAATGGATAACAACTGTCAATATACTAGTACATCGTGCATGATTTCAATCTTGGTCCTAAATCCCAATTAGTCTGGAGGACATATAAGGTACAATAGATATAGAAAGATGTGGTATGAGTGCCAATGAGACAACTCTCCATCCAAATAACAATTTTTAAAAAGTAAACCATTATAGGTCAATGTACGACCTTCAACATGGAGCCTTGGCTCACGTCGAACAACAAGCCCAAAAAATTACTAGTTAAAAACCATTCAGACGGGAAAACCAACGGTGTAATATATATAAAAAACGAGAAACGAGGAATACACATAAATTACATAAAAAACGACAACTACTGTACATCAGATTCCTGACTTAGGACAGGTGAAAACATTTGCAGCGGGATTGAATACAATACATGTATGTTACTATCCAATTAAGCTGACATTATAAATATTACTTTTACTGTTTAGTCTTTTTTTTGATAATATCCATTTGACGTGGCTCTGTACTTATACATCCCACCATAGTGATATTATTCTATGATAATTTTTGTATTCTTGTCTTTCATTTTTGCTAACGTGCTGTGTCTATTTGCATTTTTGAGTTCCTTTGACACATATGATGATCCAAACATCTCAATATTATCTCTAATACAAAATCTTCTATTTTGTAACAGGATATATCTTCAGAGAATTAATGTAAGATCTCATTAACTCTTAACTTCTTAGTCAAAGGGATATCAAAACTCATAAGTTGAAGAAAAAACTGGCAATGTCAGTGCAAACTAGCCACTACCAATTTATCATACTTTACCTGTTAATGCATTTTCGTTATTTAGCTAACCGTAAAAAAAATATATTAAATTTTATGATGGAGAAATATAATTCTTTAACCAAGAGTTCCAAGGTGAAGAAGTTGAAATCATCTTCTTTTTAAGTCTTTAGAACTCATTACGGGTTGGTTGACTACAATGGAATATCCGTTTTACAGATGATAGCGGATATTTTCCTAATGTCATGACTACAATCCCGTCCCCATTTTACAAAGTGTTACATACTGAATTGTTACTGATTACCGGTGAATAAAGACATGAGTTATATGAGGGACGTCACTTGTGGAGCAGGATCTGCTTATCATTCCATAACAATTGAGATCTTTCCCAGAGATTAATGGGCAAAGGAAGGGGGTTCGTGTTGCTCATTCTTTAGTTTTCTATGTTGTGGTTTGTGTACAATTGTTTCTCTGTCTATCTTTTTTCCAAATTCAGTCAATGCGTTGTCAGTTTATTTTCTATGAGTTTTAATGTCCCTCTGGTAGTTTTCGCCTTATTCTGAAATGTTTCTGTATACGTTTTGGGAAATTTTAACTATTACTTACCAAATATAACTGGAATAATTACTTTGTGTTTTGCTTCAATGAAGTTTTACTTTCTTAAATACACGGTTACGTTTACGTCTTTTATTCTAAGGCTTTATTACTTTTCAGAATATACTATCTGGTTATTGTGATGGACGTTGCCGTACTTTTAAATTACACAGAAGACACTAAGTCGAATTCATTGACAAACTTGGCATCACATTATAAGTACGTTTCAACACTTCAACCAAACAGTCCACCTTTCTTAAAAGTTATTGAATATAATGAATTTGTAAGACGCTGGCCAAAATTTACATTGATGGTATGTTTGTCCTTAATTGGAACGATAGGGAATGCTCAAACAATACTGGTTTACACACGAGTGAAACATATGAAATAACGGTCGAATGTCCGGATATTGATGATATGGCTCTCCGCTGTTGACTTAACAAGTTCTGTAGTAGTTATTCACCTCGGTTGTTCAATGTCATCAAATGCTGTTTGTAAACTTGTTCGATATATAAGTCATTCGACATCCTTCGCTTCATGGTTGATATTAACGGTTATTGCATACGACAGATACAAAAGTCTCTACAGCATATTGTTAGGTGCTAGCTCAGCGTCAAATTACAAGTTTAAGGTAACCAGATGGATCAACCCGAAGTCTACTCATATCAAACACAATTCTATTTGTATTTTAACCATTTTATTGTCATTAATGATATCCACTCCATTTCCTGTTGTTATTGGTTTTGAAAAGTTTCATTTGAAACCGGAACTATTTGAACCGATATGCACAACGCAGACTAGGTACATAAGTAAACTGTATGCTGGATTTATTTGCTGGGATAACAGCAAGTTTCGTGATGAGTTGTTTTATCTGTTGTTCTTATTGTTATGGAAAGATAATATATTATTTTGTACACAATCTGTGAAAGAAAAAACGAGAAGAGAAAATGAATTAAATTAAGAGAACACCCCGGGATAAACTTGTGTTCGGAAATAGGAAACCGGGTGTGAGAAATTCCAAATACAATTATACCATCAGTCTTATTGTAGCAACTGCATTATCGTTTTGTAGTTTCATAATTTTTTCGATTGCAATATCAATGAAACTGTTAAAAAAAGACCTAAAAAGAAACCAGATTGTAGATTTTGCCTTGCGTGGAATTTTTATACACACATGCATCCCGTCATTTCTTTGTTTTGTTTGGCAGTAAATTTAGGGATGCATGCAAAAAGTTATATACAAAACAAAAGTAAATGTTCATTTATTAACTCTGCGTTTGCGATTGCTGTCATGAACCGTGTGGATTCATTTATATTCGTTGGATACCAATTTTCGTCGATTTCTTTCCTACTGTCTCCTATACTCACTCTCTACTACACTCAGTCACCTACACTCACACTCTCCTACGTTCACACTGCCCTACACTCACTCTATACTTCACTCTCATTCACTCCCAACACATTTACTGTCTCACAAACGCACTCTCTCTCTCTAACAGTCACACTCACTCTCTCTCACACTTTCTCTCTGTCACACTCATTCTCTCTTACACACTCACTTTCTCGCACACACTATCTCTCTCTCAAACTCATTCTCTCTCACACTCACACTCTCTCTCTTTAACACACTCAATTTCTCACGGCCTTGATCACCATCTCGCACACTCGCTCTCACTCATTGCGTCAGAGTGTGAAAGAATGTAACAGAGAGTGTGAGTGAATGAAAGAAAATGTAAGAGAGAATGTAAGAGAGAGAGTGTAACTCATGTCTGTATACACCGCTAATCAGTAACAATTCGGTATGTAACACTCTGTAAAATGGGGACGGGATTGTAGTCATGACATTATGAAAATGTCCGCTATAATCTGTACAACGGATATTCCATTGTAGTCAACCAACCCGTGATGAGTTCTTAAAAAGAGGGTGATTTCAACCTTGGAACTCTTGGTTAAAAAATTATATTACTCCATCATAAAATTTCACTTATTTTTTTTTTGCAGTTAGCTAAATATCTTTGAATAACGAAAAGGCATTTACAGGCAAAGTATGATAAATTGGTAGAGGCTATTTTGCACTGACATTGCCAGTTTGTTTTTGACTTATGAGTTTGGATATCCCTTTGACTAAGAAGTTAAGAGTTAATGAGATCTTACATTGATTCTCTGAAGATATATACTGTTACTAAAATAGAAGATTTTGTATTAGAGATAATATTGAGATGTTTGGATTGATTAAGGACTCGTTCTTATTTCAACCTATCTGAAGATTTATGCTGTTACAAGAAAAAGAGATTAGTTTCTTCGGAATAGTATTGAGATATTTGGATTGGTTAAGGACACGTTTTTATTTAAACAACAAACAAATATGTAACAAAGAAGCACAAAAGACTGATAGACAAATCATTGACAAAAATGAAAGACAGGAATACAAAATGTACGATAGCACAATAGCACAATGACGGGATGTAAAAGTACAGAGCCACGTCATATGTGTCAAAGGAACTCACAAATATATATAGACACAGCACGTTAGCAAAAATGAAAGACAGGAATACAAGAATTATCATAGAATAATATCACTATAATGGGATGTATAAGTACAGAGTCACGTCAAATGGATATTATAAAAAAAAAGACTAAACAGTAAAAGTAAAATTTATGATGTCAGCTTAATTGGATAGTGTATACCTTTTGATTTAACATTTCCAACAAACAATCAGATAGTAACATACATGTATTGTATTTAATCCCGTTGCAAATGTTTGCACCTGTCCTAAGTAAGGAATCTGATGTACAGTAGTTGTAATATGTGTTTCTCGTTTCTCGTTTTTTTTAATATAGATTAGACCGTTGGTTTTCCCGTCTGAAGGGTTTTTCACTAGTAATTTTTGAGCCCTTTATAGCTTGTTGTTCGGTGTGAGCCAAGGATCCATGTTGAAGGCCGTACATTGACCTATAATGGTCTACTTTTTAAAAACTGTTATTTGGATGGAGAGTTGTCTCATTGGCATTCATACCACATCTTCCTATATTTATTGTACCTTATATGTCCTCCAGGCTAATTTGGATTTAAGACCAAGATTTAAATCATGCATGATGTACAAGTATATTGACAATTGTTATCCATTAGTTTGATCTGTTCGAGCTTTTGATTTTGCCATTTGGTTAGGGACTGTCCGTTTTGAATTTTCATAGTCTTTCGGTATTTTTGTGATTTTACTTTATACTTCAAAATTGTTCATGTACATACAAATCTTAGAACAAAGAAGAAGGATGAAAGGGAAGATGGATTAACAGACATTAGGATATCACAGACTATAAGTCTCAATGCACTCTATTTTTGTTGGTAGGGCATTAATATATTGAATTTCATGGTGTTTTTTTTTTACGTGTCATTTTGGTGATCTCTTTAAAGACGAAATACAAACAGCGTTGATTTCTTAGGAATGTAAACTAAAAGACTGAGAATTTGATACCAAAATCTTAACTTGCGGAATAAATCTAATCTTAAAAATAGTGGGCTCCTATCTCATGTTTTCATTACTGTATTATAATACACGAAAACTTTCGTAGCATTTTATGTGGTATATTAGGCCTTTGCTTTTTTAAAACTCATAGTATATTCAAACTCATAAGTCGAAGACAATCTGACAAGGCTTTGAAATGACAAAAAAGAAAAATATCAGTCTACAAACACAAATCGGCTGAGTAAATAATTCTAATAAATCCCTTTGACATTAAATATAGTCAACTATTTACATCCATTTCGTATGCACTTTGGTGGATAGTTATTTCATAGTTATTCAAACTACATCTCCTTGTTTTTATATAGATAGATAAAAGTGAGTATAGTTTGTGTTTTTTGTTGTTGATTGTTAAGGTTCATCATAACCTTTTGGCTAAAATGGCCGTATTTACACCCCACATTTTACTCTGAGTACAGACTAACCTAAACACCTGCAACAGTTTTAAGGGATGGCAGGAACTAGATATATAAATTTTAAATGCATTTTATGTTTCAGAAAATTATAAACTTTTCTAGATTTTGCTATCCATTTTTTTTCGTTCCTGCAGAAGGTGCAAAAATTAACTAAGTAGTGAAAACGATTGAGAAGCTCCCCTCATTTAATCAATGTTGTGAGTAGTATTGATTTAAATGGACAATAGATGGACAATAGACACCTGTAAACAATAGGTTATTTAACAGGTTTAAACTTTGTAACTGAGTGGACCGTATCAAATGAAACTCGGGTGTTTGTTTATTTTGCTATCTTCTGCAGACTGGAAAAAAATGAACATCAAAATCCAGGAAAGTTTTTAATTTTCTGAAACGTAGACTTCATTTAACTTTTATATATCTAGTTCCTGCCATGCCTTAAAACTTTCCTGGATGTACCAGTTTGTCTGTACTCATAGTAATTTTGGAGGTGTAAACACGGCCATATTTTTCAATTCCTTATGATGAACCTTAAATCACCTCACGTGAATAGACTGGACAGCACGTGTTATGTTTTATTTGGAGTACATATATTTTACAACTGGAGTTATCATCCATTATTATGTTCATTTGATTTATTTTGAAAAATTTGAAAAACAAAACATTTTTTACTCTATCAAACTTATAAATTCAATAGAGTGATGAACTATTCATAAACAAATGCAATTAACATATCTACGAGTTTCTTTTCAAAAGTTTAATTGCAAGAATCAGAAATTAAAAACACCGCAAATTGCATTATATTTTTATTTAGATAAAATGATTAATTTCAAGTTGTTGGGTGCGCTCTTACCTAATGAAGGGAACTGAAGGTTAGGGCGCCAACCCTTCCAAAATCCTGGTAGGCAGTGGTGTTCTCGCCAATGGACTGTTATAATTTATAACACCGACGGAGGAGAACCCGTTACTGCTGTAGCCGTGCACCTCTACAAGGTGTAATATCTTCTAACTTCGAAGAAATTATTTTGGAATGGATCTCTTAAGCTTCTTATCTTCATTCTTTATAACTCTCTTTCAATCTTCATTTTTTCTCGCTATTTATATTTCAATCTTTCTCATTCTCTCACTCTTTCTCTTTCTCTTTTTCTCAATCTTCCAATCTTTCATTTTTTTGTTTTTCTTACACGGATTTTTATTCCTTCGATCTCTCGCACACTCTTTCTTTAATTTCTCTCACACTCTTTCTTACTTTCTCTCACTCTCTTTCTTACTTTCTCTCTCTTTCTTACTTTCTCTCACTCTCTTACTTTCTCTCACTCTCTTTCACTCTCTTACACTCTCTTACAGTTTCTGTCTGTCTGTGTGTGTGTGAGAGAGAAAGTGTGTGTGTGAGAAAGTGTGTGTGTGAGAAAGTGTGTGTGTAAGAGAGGGTGTGTGAAAGGGTGTCTGTGAGAGGGTGTGTGTGAGAGTGTGTTTGTTTGAGAGAGTGTGTATGAGAGGAGAGAGAGAGAGGAGAGAGAGAGAGAGAGGAGAGAGAGAGAGAGGAGAGAGAGAGAGAGGAGAGAGAAGAGAGAAGAGAGAGAGAGAGAGAGAAAGGAGAGAGAGAGAGAGGAGACAGAGAGAAAGGTGAGAGGGAGGAGAGAGGAGAGAGAGGAGACAGAGAGAGGAGAGAGGAGAGAGAGAGATTTGAATGTAGGAGAAAGGGTATGAGAGTAGGAGAGAGTGAGTGTGTTAGAAAACAGTATGCAAGAGCAAATATGAGAGAGGCTGTATGTGAGAGGGACAGTGTCTGTGTTAGACTAAGTGTGTATCAACCAGTGAGATGAAATGAGTCTTTTTCGTTTTTTTTTAATTTCGTTTACACTGTTTGTTTCTATATGTTTTTCAATTCCTAATTAATATACTGAAAATATTAATAAAGACTTGCAAAGTAGCAAAACTTTGTATAGATCACTATATTGCCGGAGCCTTGAAAATAGCTTTGAAGTGCCGGCATAATAGCCACTGCCAATAAAAATAATGACACACATGAACCATAATATAAACTATATCACGAGATGTGATATGATTGTCGGTGAGACAACTAGCATCGACAGTTAACTGAACTCATCATAGATACCAGGACTAAATTTAGTATATATGCCGATGCGTTTAAAAGGGTTGTTCAATTCAACAGTGCATGACTTATGGCATATCAAATTAAAAAACACATGTTCTTTGTGATCAATAACGTGTGAGCGGCAAGTCGGCAAAAAGAAAAGCACGTTTTGTTCCCATATGTTGTCAATATAAATCAGGCTTTTTGATTATGTAATTTTCCAACAGATTTTATCTACGTTAGCTATTCGTTTTGATGAAGTTATTTCATGTAATACCCATGCAATTGTTTTATCAATAAACCCATGAAAAATATGATTAGGTCGAGGCTGCTCTTGTTGTATTGTGAATGTGTTTAAAGCAACTATACAAGGAAAGACAACTGTACGAAATACATTTACTTAAAAGGGATTTTATTCAAAAATTCAACAGTAACGATTTTAGTTGAAGAAAGCAGAGTTCTCCTATTTAACTGAAGTCTGTGTTATGATTACTGAATAAACTGTGTCTGTTCTTCAGCGAAGTTGTCTTTTTGTTGATGAGACATGGAAGATTGTCTGAAAGAAAACCAAAATGTTATATTGAATGAATGAATGAATATTTTATTTGCGAAAGCATAAATAATATGCTATGGCAATACATAAACAAGTATATACAATGTGACAAAACAACAGATAGCAGAGAACAATACATTATATAATAAAGGTACAATTAATTCACAATACATGATCTAATTTTCCAAGCATATTTTAGATAGTTACAAAGTTTAATTGTGATTGATTTTGATTTTGCTTGAAGTAAATGAAAAAGTTTAAAATTATTTGGCCAAGAACAATAATATTTTGGCAAATGTTCTTGTCTCACAGTTCTGTAGGCTGGACATACAAGTACGAAGTGGTATTCATTTTCAATACAAGCCATATTACAGCATTCACATAGACGCATATGTCTAGGAATATTTTTATATCGCCCTAATTCCAAATTCAATTTCAAAGTACCACTTCTCAATTTTGTAAGTAAGTTACTATTAATAAAAAAATCTAAATAATTCTCTATTACAAATCTATATTAAATAAGCACAACAACCGTCGATGAGATAAGATGTATCCATATCAAAATGAGATGATATGTTAAGATTGACATAATTATGCTCATACACAGAGATAATTTTGTCAGTTATTTATTTCCTAAACTAGACTAAAAGTAGGCAATAAAAAACATAAGTCGAAAAAAAGAAAAGTTCTAATGTAATCTAGATCCAACGCAAGACTTCGGAAAATTTCGATTGAAACTAGCCGTTACAAAATAATTTACATGTACCAATCTGAACCAACAGATTGAAAATTTTACAAACATTTATACATAAATAATAATCAATAATAGATGATAATGTTGACTAATAGAGGCCGCATCGATAAGGTAAATCCGGATTTGAATTATTTTTAAAGCAACAAAAGACATTTTTGGAGAACAAGAAATGGTCTAGGTCACATTGGAAAGGTTAACTTATCTGATTTTAATTATTTCTTTTAAGCTACAAAGGACAAGGAGAACCTGCAATTGTCAGATCTTTGTTACAGTTTCATTGGCACACCGATAGCATTTACATAAGCAAAAGGGTCCACGTTGAGCAGCAAAGTAAGCACCGCATCTTCTTCTAAAACATTTCAATCTACAACGGGATCTACAGCTTGCATCTGATTCGTGGACTAAAAGGAAACATTGTAGATAAATAAAATTGTTGCAATTTACCTCTTCAAAGAAAAAACATTCATCATACTTGTGCTAGGAAATGAATTATCGTTCCTTTAAATTATTTTATGAGTTGTCTTCCTCATATAAATCAACAAAGAATGTGTTGAAGAACTTTTGACAATATGTATCAACAATGTATTTCCACAAAGTATCGAAGGAATTGCTGACTATTCCGGAGCACCTCGTTTGACTGCTGTTACTCTTGACTAGATTCATGTTGCATTATTTGTAGCGTTTGTGTAGCATTATATACAATGTTGATTGTATTTTTTTTCAACCATTGTGTTGTCTGTTTTTCATCGACTAGACTATCTTTTTCATTGCACCCTTCATATTTTCTGAGAGGCCCCGGTGAGTGATTGGTTTTATTACGTAGTCGACAATATGTATCACCAGACTGTCAACATCGATGTTGTGAGTTCGAATCCCGCACATGTCCGGTGCATTCGGCTCCAATCTTATTTGAATAGGATTGTTAGTTTTCTGGGTCACTGGTTTCTTTCCGTCACTCCAAAATTCCTCCACAGATACACACTGACAGCCACAACATACCCCGAATAATGATTCAGGTTAGATTTACTTGTAATTAGATAAAAACATGATTGAAATTCTTTCTCAAAACTAAGTTGTATTGAAATTACTAAAAGCGTTCCTTTTCAGAAGTTTGTACTTCTGAACACTTAAACTGTCATATGCAAGAAAAAAATATCAGACAATATGTGACATTTGTACTTGACATTTGACATTTGTACAGGTCAGGTGATATGACTGGCATTAATGTAAAATTGTTAAGTTGTAAGTTGGTTGAGCTTTTTGAGTAGTTGTCCTCTAGATAATTGAGTATGGTTACGATTGAAGTTTTTTCCATTTCATCAGCGAAATAGTTTTATTCTGAAAGTATATATACACAATAGTATATCAGAAATAAAGAACGTACGCGAATTAATGTTTTTATTTTTATTTCCAATGTGAAATACGAATATATTCTTTGCATCATGCTAATGAGTTTAAAAAACTTAGATGAAAGCAGCATAATTTAAGGGACATTTTTCGAATTATATCCCTTATACTATCCCTGTTGCATATTTAAGTCTATTTTGTATGTCTTATTTGTCTGAATTTTTTTTTGAAATTGTAAATTAAGAAAACCAATCGTTTACAGATGTGAATATAGAAGAACTAATCTTTGTTTTGACTTGATTAAACAGTGTGTTTAAAATATATCTTAGCTGTTAAAAAAACTACAAAAACTTCCTTATTGTTTCCTTTGTAAGATGCTATATTCTTTTCTAAGTGTATGCGCATGCGCATATGTATGGGACTATGAATGGTTAATAAAAGATATATATAGTTATACTGTTTGAAGTGAATTCTGTGAAATTGATATGTTGAGAAAATATCAAAACCAAAAATGTATGGCTGAATAAATATCACAAAACATTTCCAAATATATTTTCTTAAACATAAATATATATATATATCTCATCAGTAGCACTCGAATTAAAAAAAAAGGTGCCAAACACATGATATTTTAGAAGAATAAGTATACCTGAAATTTGCTTAAAACCAGATAAGTTTTTGATAAGAAAAAAATTTGGGTGAGGTTAAGAACCAAACAGGTCTTTGAGAGTAGCACTATAAATGCGTCAAGCAGGTTTTAGATATAGTTCATCTTTAAGTTTTCACATGAAACATTATGGTTTTAAGTTGGTATCTAGTATTTCCGCTGGATAATGATTATGTAAGGAAAGGGAACGATAGAATTAGAACAAGAGCGTTTTCCTTTTATTAAATACGAGTTAAGCAGGATTGAAGTAAATGATCAAGCATACAATAATATAGACTTTCGATTATCATGAAAACAGACAAAAACTTTGATAGTAATGAAAATTAGCTGGCATAAAAATCGATGTTCAAACTTTGGAAACTTGTATGCCAATATGTTTGATAAAAGTGAATAATGCTTGGTTAAATGCTTTGATATCTCTTAGTACTGAATCGTTATTCATTAGATATATTAGATATTTAAGATAAAAATAAAATTTAAAAGACGGAATTCCGATGAATATTTAAAACTGAAAGACCTTAATCAAAAGGCAAAAATCCAAAATTCAAACACATCAAAATTGTCATATTCCTGACTAATTAAAGTACATGCTTTTTTTAATGTAGAAAATGATGAATTGAATCTGTTTTTATAGCTCCAAAACTTAAACACATCAAAATTGTCATATTCCTGACTACGTACATGCACTTTTTAATGTAGAAAATGATGAATTGAATCTGTTTTCATAGCTAGCTGAACCTCTCACTTGTCGCATTATATTGACAACAAAACAAACATTCATAAAAGAGGGCCGAAAGATACCAGAGGGACAGTACAAACAAAGAAAGTCAAAATGTGGTGTACAGCAGACATTATTTTGTTATAATCTTAGCCACGATAAAAACAAAACATATGTAACAAAGATTTGAATGTAGGAGAAAGGGTATGAGAGTAGGAGAGAGTGAGTGTGTTAGAAAACAGTATGCAAGAGCAAATATGAGAGAAGCTGTATGTGAGAGGGACAGTGTCTGTGTTAGACTAAGTGTGTATCAAACAGTGAGATGAAATGAGTCTTTTTCGTTTTTTTTAATTTCGTTTACACTGTTTGTTTCTATATGTTTTTCAATTCCTAATTAATATACTGAAAATATTAATAAAGACTTGCAAAGTAGCAAAACTTTGTATAGATCACTATATTGCCGGAGCCTTGAAAATAGCTTTGAAGTGCCGGCATAATAGCCACTGCCAATAAAAATAATGACACACATGAACCATAATATAAACTATATCACGAGATGTGATATGATTGTCGGTGAGACAACTAGCATCGACAGTTAACTGAACTCATCATAGATACCAGGACTAAATTTAGTATATATGCCGATGCGTTTAAAAGGGTTGTTCAATTCAACAGTTCATGACTTATGGCATATCAAATTAAAAAACACATGTTCTTTGTGATCAATAACGTGTGAGCGGCAAGTCGGCAAAAAGAAAAGCACGTTTTGTTCCCATATGTTGTCAATATAAATCAGGCTTTTTGATTATGTAATTTTCCAACAGATTTTATCTACGTTAGCTATTCGTTTTGATGAAGTTATTTCATGTAATACCCATGCAATTGTTTTATCAATAAACCCATGAAAAATATGATTAGGTCGAGGCTGCTCTTGTTGTATTGTGAATGTGTTTAAAGCAACTATACAAGGAAAGACAACTGTACGAAATACATTTACTTAAAAGGGATTTTATTCAAAAATTCAACAGTAACGATTTTAGTTGAAGAAAGCAAAGTTCTCCTATTTAGCTGAAGTCTGTGTTATGATTACTGAATAAACTGTGTCTGTTCTTCAGCGAAGTTGTCTTTTTGTTGATGAGACATGGAAGATTGTCTGAAAGAAAACCAAAATGTTATATTGAATGAATGAATGAATATTTTATTTGCGAAAGCATAAATAATATGCTATGGCAATACATAAACAAGTATATACAATGTGACAAAACAACAGATAGCAGAGAACAATACATTATATAATAAAGGTACAATTAATTCACAATACATGATCTAATTTTCCAAGCATATTTTAGATAGTTACAAAGTTTAATTGTGATTGATTTTGATTTTGCTTGAAGTAAATGAAAAAGTTTAAAATTATTTGGCCAAGAACAATAATATTTTGGCAAATGTTCTTGTCTCACAGTTCTGTAGGCTGGACATACAAGTACGAAGTGGTATTCATTTTCAATACAAGCCATATTACAGCATTCACATAGACGCATATGTCTAGGAATATTTTTATATCGCCCTAATTCCAAATTCAATTTCAAAGTACCACTTCTCAATTTTGTAAGTAAGTTACTATTAATAAAAAAATCTAAATAATTCTCTATTACAAATCTATATTAAATAAGCACAACAACCGTCGATGAGATAAGATGTATCCATATCAAAATGAGATGATATGTTAAGATTGACATAATTATGCTCATACACAGAGATAATTTTGTCAGTTATTTATTTCCTAAACTAGACTAAAAGTAGGCAATAAAAAACATAAGTCGAAAAAAAGAAAAGTTCTAATGTAATCTAGATCCAACGCAAGACTTCGGAAAATTTCGATTGAAACTAGCCGTTACAAAATAATTTACATGTACCAATCTGAACCAACAGATTGAAAATTTTACAAACATTTATACATAAATAATAATCAATAATAGATGATAATGTTGACTAATAGAGGCCGCATCGTTAAGGTAAATCCGGATTTGAATTATTTTTAAAGCAACAAAAGACATTTTTGGAGAACAAGAAATGGTCTAGGTCACATTGGAAAGGTTAACTTATCTGATTTTAATTATTTCTTTTAAGCTACAAAGGACAAGGAGAACCTGCAATTGTCAGATCTTTGTTACAGTTTCATTGGCACACCGATAGCATTTACATAAGCAAAAGGGTCCACGTTGAGCAGCAAAGTAAGCACCGCATCTTCTTCTAAAACATTTCAATCTACAACGGGATCTACAGCTTGCATCTGATTCGTGGACTAAAAGGAAACATTGTAGATAAATAAAATTGTTGCAATTTACCTCTTCAAAGAAAAAACATTCATCATACTTGTGCTAGGAAATGAATTATCGTTCCTTTAAATTATTTTATGAGTTGTCTTCCTCATATAAATCAACAAAGAATGTGTTGAAGAACTTTTGACAATATGTATCAACAATGTATTTCCACAAAGTATCGAAGGAATTGCTGACTATTCCGGAGCACCTCGTTTGACTGCTGTTACTCTTGACTAGATTCATGTTGCATTATTTGTAGCGTTTGTGTAGCATTATATACAATGTTGATTGTATTTTTTTTCAACCATTGTGTTGTCTGTTTTTCATCGACTAGACTATCTTTTTCATTGCACCCTTCATATTTTCTGAGAGGCCCCGGTGAGTGATTGGTTTTATTACGTAGTCGACAATATGTATCACCAGACTGTCAACATCGATGTTGTGAGTTCGAATCCCGCACATGTCCGGTGCATTCGGCTCCAATCTTATTTGAATAGGATTGTTAGTTTTCTGGGTCGCTGGTTTTTTTTCCGTCACTACAAAATTCCTACACAGATACACACTGACAGCCACAACATACCCCGAATGTAAATGATTCAGGTTAGATTTACTTGTAATTAGATAAAAACATGATTGAAATTCTTTCTCATAATTAAGTTGTATTGAAATTACTTAAAGCGTTCCCTTTCAGAAGTTTGTACTTCTGAACACTTAAACTGTCATAGGCAAGAAAAAAATATCAGACAATATGTGATATTTGTACTTGACATTTGACATTTGTACAGGTGAGGTGATATGACTGGCATTAATGTAGAATTGTTAAGTTGTAAGTTGGTTGAGCTTTTTGAGTAATTGTCCTCTAGATAATTGAGTATGGTTACGATTGAAGTCTTTTCCATTTCATCAACGAAATAGTTTTATTCTGAAAGTAAATATACACAATAGTATATCAGAAATAAAGAACGTACGCGAATTAATGTTTTTGATTTTATTTCCAATGTGAAATACGAATATATTCTTTGCATCATGCTAATGAGTTTAAAAAACTTAGATGAAAGCAGCATAATTTAAGGGACATTTTTCGAATTATATCCCTTATACTCTCCCTGTTGCATATTTAAGTCTATTTTGTATGTCTTATTTATCTGAAATTTTTTTTGAAATTGTAAATTAAGAAAACCAATCGTTTACAGATGTGAATATAGAAGAACTAATCTTTGTTTTGACTTGATTACACAGTGTGTTTAAAATATATCTTAGCTGTTAAAAAACTACAAAAACTTCCTTGTTGTTTCCTTTGTAAGATGCTATATCCTTTTCTAATTGTATGCGCATGCGCATGTGTATTGGACTATGAATGGTTAATAAAAGATATATATAGTTATACTGTTTGAAGTGAATTATGTGAAATTGATATGTTTAGAAAATATCAAAACTAAAAATGTATGGCTGAATAAATATCACAAAAACATTTCCAAATATATTTTCTTAAACATGTGCATGATATAATTAACGAAATGTTTAAATACAGAGTCCGGCATATGTAACAAACAAACAAAAAAACCACAAGAAGGCATATATAAACAAAGCATATTAGAAAAACTGCAAAAATGAAAGACATGTAAGACTATTTTAACTTAGCACAATAACTGAATGATATGATCTTGAATACCGAATAAGTTGGAAACATCAAAAAGCATGCTCGATGCATTCTTTAACAGTGGTACTCTAAGAGTGTTTACTTCTGTGTAGCTTCACTCTGAACAGAACCCTAGAATATTTCGAGAATGTTATCCTGGTTGACTAGTTTTCAATTACCAATATTCACTTTGTTCAGCTGGAATATCCGATATTATTATTTTGCCTCCACAAAATGTTGAGTATTTGTAAGATAAATATTTCGACTTCCGACACAGAAAAAGTCTGATTTTTTTTCATTTCTCTCTTTCCTGTTTATTTGATTCATGATCAACATATGTTCATTACACTGTTACATCCTCGCTGATCAATACAATTAACTTGATAACAGGTAAAATATTATTACTTATCTCTGCAAGCTGTTGGTGCCCAGTCAACACGTCACCAACCTAAGGTAACACTAGCTCACTTAGTGTTCATTTTTGTTGCACCTTCATGATAAAAGTTTTTTTTTTTTATTATTTCCTTTTTTTGTTTTTGTCCCAAAAGGGCCGATGACGTGTTTTTTTTTATATCCATATAGATATGACTAAAGCGATACAGAGCATTCCATTGAAACAACAGAGTAATCCAGGATTTGGCAACACAAAACCTGCCAATGATCGTCGCATTACTCATGTTAAAATATTTACGTCATAATCTGTGGTTAGGTGTCATACCATATTTATGTCTTATGAGACTTGTCTAACGTTAAAGCAATACCAAATTTTTAATACATTCATACGCTTCAATTCCCTAACTCTAAAACAGAATGTGAATGTTTGAAAATACGATGGTAAGTTTTATTCAGGACAAAAGATTCGACAATGACCAACACACACAACGAGAACATTAACGTGTTGGTCAGTCTTTAGTTTGTGTATAGTTTTTTGCAGATGTTTGTTTGATCTTTTCGTCGGTTTTTGTTTTTGTTTTTTTTTCATGTTTTTGTCTATCTTTCTTCAACTTATGTTGGGTATTTGTTTGCTTCTTTTTTTGGTGTAATCCGCCACATTTAACAAAAGTATTAAAAAAAAACTAATGTAACCTATTCATAACTATCGGTCTATATCTACCTGAAAGATGTAGGTTTTATTAAAAACAAAACAGAAGTCATGCACAAGTTACTAGTAATCATAATTATAGGGTTATTTTTTAGATAACAGGGTAGATTAATTTTTACGGTGAGTTGATTTTATCACAAATTTGTCATAGGTTAGAAGCATCAACACTCACATACGGGGTATATATCTCCCAATTGATACGATATTCCCGTGCTTGCATTTCCTATCATGATTTTCTTGATAGAGGGTTGCTGCTCACAAGGAAGCTATTAAACCAAGAGTTCCAAATGATGAAGTTGAAATCATCCTTTCGTAAATTTTACGGACGCCATCACGAGTTGGTCGACCGTCATGGAATAACCGTTTCACAAATGATATCGGATATATTCCTTACGTCGTAACTACAACCCCCTTCCCTTTCATGAATGTGACCTACCGAATTAGACTATTTACCGGATTTGTTATCACATAAGCAACACGACAGGTGCCACATGTGGAGCAGGATCTGCTTACCCTTCCGGAGCACCTGAGATCACCCCCGGTTTTTTGGTGGGGTTCGTGTTGTTTATTCTTTAGTTTTCTATGTTGTGTCGTGTGTGCTGTTGTTTGTTTGTATTTTTCATTTTTAGCCATGGCGTTGTCAGTTTGTTTTAGATTTATGAGTTTGACTGTCCCTTTGGTATCTTTCGTCCCTCTTTCACAAAAAACATGCAATAAAAAAGTATTTGTAAATTTTCTTAAAGCGAAATAAGAATTACTTCATATATGACCTCATACATGGATTGCCGTGGCAGTATTTAGTCAAGCTTTTCAGAATTATAAGCTTTTAACTTTGCTTTTGAGACATGCATAAACCGTTTAACTGTTTTTGCTTCAAAGGCCATTGATGAGTCTTATGTAGAGGAATCGCTTGTCTGACATTCCACATTATAAGACTGCTTGTTATCTTTTGTGAGACGTTTTCATATAAAATGGAAATACTTATTATATAGATACTAGTAAATAGTTTTGAAAATTAAAACACAACATTTTCTAATTATGAACTTTACTCTACAAAAAGTACTATACCAAGTACACATGACACGTTATTTTTTTATTGATATTTCAGCTTCACTTCAGAATCGTCGTTAGATCAAATATGAAGACTGCAAATATTCTGGTTATTGCCTTGTATGTTCTTTTTGCAGGTAAATTTCACAATACAAATGTTACATATTGCCTATTCATGTTTAATTGGTCGTCCACATTTTAAAGTTCATTATCACTTGGTTGATTTAAATGAGAAAGACCTTTCATAAAACAATTTAAAGGAACTATAATTAATTTTCTTGCACAAGTATGACGAATGTTTTTCTTTGAAGAGGCAATTGCTCGGGTAATTGGAATTATAATTACGACAATTTTATTTATCTACAATGTTTCGTTTTAGTCCAAGAAGCAAATGCAAGCTGTAGAACCCGTTGTAGATTGAAATGTTTTGGAAGAAGATGCGGTGCTTTCTTTGCTGCTCAGCGTGGAACTTTCTGTTTATGTAAATGCTATCGTTGTGCCAATGAATCTGTAACAAAGATAGACATAAAACAAATAGAAGAGTAAGTTCTGACAAATCCTGGTTCCTTTGAAAAATGCCCTTTAAAAATATTTAAAATCAGGTAAATTAACCTTTCCGATTTGACCTTGATCATTTCTGATGCTCCAAAAATGTCCTTTGTAGCTATAAAGAAATGATTAAAATCAGATAAAATGAGATAAATTAACCTTTCCGATGTCACCTTGAAAATTCCTGGTGCTCCAAATATGTCCTTTGTAGCGTTAAAAAATTATTCAAATCAGATAAATTTACTTTTCCCATGTGACCATGACAATCTCGGTTCTCCAAAAATAGTTTAAATACCGGATTTACCGTTCCGAAATGACCTTTATTAGTGTCAATTGGCCTCTAATATTAACTATTATTCATGTACAAATATTTGTAATATTTTCAATCTCTTGGTTCAGATAGATAAATAAACTCATCATAAATACCAAGATTAAAATTTTATAAAAGTCTAAATGTTTTTATTACGGCGAGTCTCAATCGACACGAGTTTATTTTCGGGATTCCTGTGTTGGATCTAGATTACATAATACTTTTTTCGACTTAAGTTTTTTGATTGCCCACTTTTAGTCTTGTTTAGCAAAGAAATAACTAACAAAATAAGCTTTGTGTATTAATATATGTCAATCGTAACGTATCATCTCATTATACGGATACCTCTTATTTCATTGACGTTTTTTATGCTTATTTAGCAAAACATTTTTGGTTGTCTTTCAGACAATCGTCAATGCCTCATCAACAAATAAATAACTTA